>NW_003852563.1:1280495-1283812 GCF_000181295.1 Otolemur garnettii
TTTTTTGTTGCAGTTTGGCCGGGCCGAGTTTGAACCCACCTCCCTCAGTATATGGGGCCAGCGCCCTACTCACTGAGTCACAGGCGCTGCCCAGAAGAAAGTAGGTTTAAAGAGCGGGTTGGGATGTATAGTTTCATGGTTAATCAACCATAGGGTAGTGATCACCTTTAGTTAGCTAATTTTTAACCTATAAAGTGAGAGGGAATGAAAATGGTGGTATCAACCTCTTAAGTTAGGTCTGAAAATTGAAAGTGATAATAGACATGAGGCTTTTTCTAAATACATGTTAGTTTACCAAGAACAACTCAACTTTGAGAAAATTTATCAACAAAATGAAAAGAATTGAAATGAGTAGAAACTTTGTGGTTTATGCAGCCTGACTCCAAAGGCAATGTGTGACAGCAAAAACATCTAAAAGTCTTTCTTTTTCTATCATTTTAAAAGACATACCTACATGAGAGAAATTCAGTCCTTCCATTGTACTGAACTATCTTACAAATCAAGATGTTATTCTGCACATGGTGGGTGCTCACTAGTTGGTTTCATATTAAGTAACATTAAAAATGAGAGTTAATTGTATAGAAATTATAGTCATGCCTGTGAAACAACTGATTCCCTTTTAAAGGTAAGATAAAGAGCTTTGAACAAGGTTTTCTGAGTTGAACTTCAGGTTTATTCAGAGAATTTCATTGGAAATCTATAGATAGACCTTAGGTCTCAAGGCTTCAAAATGGCTCCACACAAAATGTGGACATCATAAAACAATGTTGAGTGGTAAATGAAGAGCTGTTGCTACCATCCTCTAAACATGAGCTAACATCTAGGCACTAATTTCATGGAAACTCTTGGTGGAATTTTGGTCACCTAGCCACCAACTAGGACTCTCCTATGTTGCATTGAACATACATTTGAAAAACATAATGATATACAGGGATATACTTTAGTGCTGCCTTTAGCAGGATTGAAACAGTATATCAAATTTTATTTTGGTGGTCCTTTTATTAGCTTTCTACCACTTGATCAGCTGATATCACTAATAATAAATTTTTTTTTTTATAAACTAGAGTTTGCGAGTCCTGTCCCAAGACTGTAATATTTCAAAAAACAGCCTAAGCTTTAGGGAAAAAACCAATTACAGAAACAGCATTAAAAATGCCAAGCACCGGGCAGAAGCAATTCTGGATCAGTTTAAAAAAGTGATTGATGAAACTCTAATCCAAGCTGAAGGAACAGTTTCACGACAAGCTGTGACCATTCCACACACTTCATTAGCTGCCATAATTAGCCTGGTGTTTCAATTTGTTAGAACTGGTGGGGACAATTTTCCTCAGAATGCAAACATCAAAAAACAGGGTCCCTCAGACTTCAGAAGAGGCTGATGAGAGGCTTTTCTAGTCTCTGTTAACTAAAAGATTAATTATTGCTGATGGGAGGCTGTGCTGTGATTGTCACTCTGTCTATGTGCATTACTTTTAGCATTAGAAGAAAGATATGGTTGACACTGCACTACTCAATCAAGCAGCTTCACATTAGAGCACAAAGTCAGATTTAATATCCAGGGTATTTTGATTGATTTTTCTTCTTGTTTTCTGGGCCTAAGAGTCACACACATATTTATTTATATTAGAACTTTTAAACAGCCTCTAAAATATTGAGAGCCTTGGTTAACATGTTTTGCCCCAAGTCTGAGCTTCCTTCTTAACAGATCAGCAAAACAGTGATTTCTTTTATCTCTATGATTGTTTAATGACATCTTTCAAACATTTTATAAACTTTCTAAATCAACCTAGAAAGCTACATTAATTTTACCTATATTTCTAAATATAGAACTATAAATTTATCCCTACATTAAGGGAAGAACTCCAGTATTTCACAATAGAAATTCATTAAATCTAATGAAATAGGATGGTAGGAAGGGGATTTCCAATTTATGTTTCATAGAACAAAATGATTTCTTTTCATCTTTGGGTCACAGGCAAAAGTCGTCCTTGATAATGCAACATACCCCTACAGATATGTCATTAAAAATTCCACCAAAGATTTAATTTTAATACCCTTGTATTTACTATTATTTATTTTTATTAAGGTATTTTAAAAATAAAAAGTTTCACTTTGTATATTTTTTTAAAAAACTTATTTCTTTAGTGGACTTACAATGCGTGAATTAGAAGGACTAATTTACTGAGATGCAGAAGCAGCAGACACAGCTGAAGAAACTGGTGGCATTTTCAAAACCACTACAACAATGGAGTGAAAGTGTTATAAAGTGAAAACACATAGTAACACCAAAGAAGAATGGTCCTCTGAATCTACAAAGGAAAAATTTCCAAAGATTCCACTAAAACCAAGTGTCTTCTATTCTAAACAACTGGGCAAACGAATTACTTAGAATAGCACTGTCCCAATAGCAACATAATATGGGCCATAAATGAAATATTATTTTTTCAGTAGCTACATTAAAAATAGTAATAAGGAACATGTCAAATGAATGGTGTGTGAATAAAATATTTTAATCAAAGATATCTATGTAACATGTCATTAAAATAAAATATTAATATGTTACCATTTAAAACTAAATCTTTCATACCTAATGTGTATTTTATACTTGTGGCACATCTCAATTCAGAGAAACCACACATTTCAAGTGCTCAATAGCTATATAACTATCATATGAAATAACACATTTAGGGAATGTGAAGCTTCCTCCTTGAGCAATTGTTTGTTATTTAGTGAATAGAGCAATTCTGGAGTTCTATAGAATTAGATACTCCATAAAGGAGTAAATATGCTTGCATCTTAAAAAATGCACACTGAAGAAATGCATATAGATTCTAGCACCACTAAAATCAATAATGTAACAAAGCCAAGAAAAACATACACAGGAGAAAAGAATCCCTATTTAATAAACAATATTGAAATAGCCACAAATAAAAGACGGAAAAATGACCTACACTTTCACCACTCACAAAAATTAATTCACAGACTTAAACCTAAGACATGAAATTGTAATAATTCTAAAAGATAATGTCAGAAAAACTCTTATAGACATTGGTCTAGGCAAGGAATTAAAGAAGATTCCACAAGCAAGTATAGCAACCACAAATATAAATAAACAGACATGAGCAAGTTTAAAAGTTTCAGCTAAGGACACAATCAATAAAGCAAATAGACAACCCACAGAACGGGAAAGATATTTGCATGCTACACGTCCAATAAAGGATTGATAACCAGAATCTGCAAAAAACTCAAGCAAATCAACAAGAAAAGATCAAACAACCCCATTAAAAAGTGGACAATCCCCATTAAAATATAAATGC
>NW_003852563.1:1284144-1292930 GCF_000181295.1 Otolemur garnettii
GATAGCCACATGTAAAAGACTGAAACAGGATCTGTACCTCTCATCATTTACAAAAATCAATTCACAATGGATAAAAAACTTAAACCTAAGACATGAAACTAAGAATTTTAGAGGAAAATGTTGGGAAACTCTTATAGATATCAGATTTGGGAAAGAATTTATGAAGAAGACCTCAAAAGCAATCACAGCAACAACAAAAATAAAGGAGACCTGATCAAATTAAAAAATTTCTGCACAGAGCACAGCCTATGGCTCAGTGAGTAGGGCGCCAGCCCCATATATTGAAGGTGGTCAGTTCAAACCCGACTCTGGCTAAACTGCAACAAAAAATAGCTACGCAATGTGGTGGGCACCTGTGGTCCCAGCTTCTCAGGAGGCTGAGGCAAGAGAATAGCCTAAGCCCAAGAGCTGGAGGTTGCTGTGAGCTGTGACGCCATGGCACTCTACCAAAGACAATAAAATGAGACTCTGTCTCTTAAAAATAAAAAATTTTTGCACAGCCAAGGTCATAATCAATAAACAGACAACTCATAGAATAGAGGAAAATATTTGCATGCTATACATCTGATAAAGGGGATAACCAAATTCCACAAAGAACTTTAAGCAAATCAGCAAGAAACAATCAACCTCATTAAAAAATGGGCAAAAGACATGAACAGAAACTTTTCAAAGGAAGATAGTCTAATGGCCAACAAATACATTAAAAAAAAAATGCCCAGCATCTCTAATCATTAGGGAAATACAAATCAAACCACAATGAAATAATACTTAATTCTAGTGAGAGTGGCTTTTATCCAAAAATACCAAAACAACAAGGGCTGGCATGTAGAGGAAAAGAAACTTATACACTGTTGGTGGGACTGTAAATTAGTACAACATATGGACAGTGGTAGGGAGATTCCTCGAAGAACTAAAAGTAAACCTACCATTTGATCCTGGAATTTCCCTAATAGGTATTTGTCCAGATGAAAAAAGGACATTTTATCCTAAAGACACTAGCACTTCAACATTTGCAAGGATATGGAAACAACCCAAATGTCCTTCAATACATATGTGGCATTTGTATACCATGGAATCCTACTCAGCTATTTAAAAAATAGTGATCTTGGCTCGGCACTCATGTTCAGTGGTTAGAGCACTAGCCACATATACCTGGGATGGCAGGTTTGAACCTGGCCCAGGCCTACTAAAACAGCAATGGCTACTATTACAGAGAAATAGCTGGGCATTGTGGCAGCGCCTGTAGTCCCAGCTACTTGGGAGGCTGAGGCCACAGAATTGCTTAAGCCCAAGAGTTTGAGGTTCCTTTGAGCTGTAACACCACGGCACTCTACCACAGGCAACAAAATGAGACTGTCTCTATTTAAAAAAAAAAATGGTGATCTAGTATCTTTTGTAACAACCTGGGTGGATCTGGAGATCATTCTTTTTTATTTTTGTTTGCAGTTTTTGGCCAGGGCTGAGTTTGAACCCGCCACCTCTGGCACATGGGGCTGGCGCCCTACTCCTTTGAGCCACAGGCACCACCCTGGAGATTATTCTTATAAGTATCACAAGAATAGAAAACAAACACCACCTGTACTCAATACTAAATTGGAAGTAGTCAATCAACACCATGCACATGTAAAAGTAAAACTTACTGGGAATCAGGTAGGTGGGAGTGGGTAGGAGGGGCTGGGTTAATTCATACCTATCAGATAATAATGCACACATTCAGGATGAAAGGTCACACTTACAACTTTGGCCTGAAATGTACAAAACAAAGTATGTAACCAAAAAGTGTATAGCCCTATAATATTCTGAAATTTTAAAAGTAAAAATGAAGTGGGCAAAAGATATAACAAAATTTTTCATGGGGTTTGCCCAACAAACTCATGAAAAATACTCAATGTCTCTAACCATCAGGGAAATGTAAATCAGAACTACACTGAGAAATCACCTAACCCGGTGAGAATTGCTCACATCATGAAGTCCCAAAGCAGCAATGCTGGTGTGGGTGTGGAAGCAAAGGAACACTGATACACTGATGGTGAGACTGCAAAATAGTTCAACCACTATGAAAAGTTGTATGGAGATTCCTCAAAGAACTTAAAATCAACCTACCATTTGATCCAGAAATCCCATTACTAGTCATTTACTAAAAAGAAAAAAGGACATTTTATCATAAAGACACTTGCACTAGAATGTTTATAGCAGCACAATTCACAATCACAAAGATGTAGAAACAACACAAGTGCCCATCAATTCATGAATGGATTAATAAAATATGATATATGTATATCATGGAATGCTATTCATCCATTAAAAAGATGACAATCAAGTATCTTCTGTAACAATCTGGAGACCATTCTCCTAAGTGAAATATCCCAAGAGTGGGAAAACAACATTATACATACTCAATACTAAATTGGAACTACTGATCAGTGCTTTTGTGCTCATATGGAAGCAAAACTCAGAAAAATGAAGAAGGTGGGAAGAAGAGGCTGGGTAAATTCCCACACAACGGGTACATTTCACACTTTCTGGGTGAGGAGTACAACCACTACTTTGACTTAAAATATACAAAAATAAACTATGTAACCAAAATGTATACTCACATGATGCATGCATTCTGAAATCATAAGAAAAATGCAGATGGTAGAGGGCCACACACAGCAATGAAACTGAGTCTAGCTATAAACAGGACCAGAAAGATATGGCCAATTCCTAGAGAAGGAACGATCATTAACCAGGACTGTTTTCTCAGCTGTCAGAGATACGGGATTCTCCCAAAGTTCCTGCATAGTTTATACTGGTTTCCACACTGCAACTGGATATGTTTGCCCTATTTTCATATGTTAATAAATAGCTGCTCAGTCAAGCGCCACCTTCACATTCCCTCATGATCTGGAAATTAAGGACTTACTGTCTACAGCAGTGGGGAGCACCGGGATTACCGTCCATCTGATGGCTTAGAGTTTGTGCCCTATATTTACCAAATACTTTAAATATGTCTCATGTCTATAATGCTTACGTAACGAACTGGGCATTTTTACCACAATTAATTACCTAGTAAATCCATGGCTAATTCAGTCCTATTGTTGTTTTTAATGTTCTCATCAAATTGCTTCTTTCTGGACTCCCAGGAAACATACTCAGGTCCAAAATACCTAAATTTAGTAGCTCTAAACATTCATACAGAAGACGTGTAGAAACTAGTTTCATTTGAGTTTGCCAAGCCATTTGGTTATTCAAAAAATATTCCAGCGATTATTTCTATGTAGGTAGTAGTGTGGGGAAGGCTTTTTACTTCCACAATTCTCTCTCTCTACTATTTAATAATCCTTGATTTAGTTTTTAAACAGTGGAAGATACACTTGAAATAACTCTTAAAGTTGATACATAATTTTAAAAATATTGTCAAATCATTCATCTCAAAATTGTTATATAATAGAATCTTGAGGCTTAAATTATAAAAAGGTAAATGAAAATTTCTTGAGCAGCCAAGATTCTGTTTAAAAATTCACAAAATCAATACAGCAGGAGCATTTCTGTCCTTTATGAAAATACTTCACAGAATTTGGCTCTTTTTACAAAAAGGGGGTTGACTTGGAAAAGCTAGAAATTAACCCATACATAGTTCTGGCCTATCTGAAGACCTCTGCTTGGAGACATTTTATATTACAAACAGGAGAAGCCACAGGCCACTGGAGAGAAACCATGTGGTCTGGAAATAAATGTTGAAGGTGATTTGTGACTTAGAAGAGTGAAAAAGAAGCAAATTTTGTTCTTTCTCAAATAGTTGATGTTTTGTAGCATGCCACAGAATAAACAACAGAGAACAGCATGCTCCAGGACATACCTGAGAGAACCAACTGACCCATGATTCCATCTGCTCCTACTGACGATCATGGTAGAAAATTCCTATTTTGTGAGCCCCTTTTGGAACCTGTATTAGGTTGTTTTCTTATCTTCAAAATGATTAAAAGTTCTTTTGTTGAGCATAACTTCAGCTATTTGGTTCTGAAACTTTCAAGACCAAATAGAATATTTGCAATCTTGAAAACACATCTGGTTTTGCTGTTTGTTGAAAATTTCCACATGCCATTTTGACCATGTCTTTCGCCATTAGCATGAGCTACTGCCCCAACCCTGAACGGGGGTTGCATATTGTTTTAGGGGAGTCAACTCCAGAGCCAGAGCCTTTCCAGAGAACATTTTGCAAGAAAATAAGAACAGAATATGAAAAGCAAAGTTTCAGATAAGTATTCAACTTTAAGGAAGTTCCAAATAACTTGAGAGAAACACGAATCCATAGTCAGAACAATACAATCAGAAGGAGTTTATTCATGGCTTGGATTACTTAATTTTTTTATTTTTAGTCAATGCACTGTAGTCACATTATACATAGTGATGAAACGTCACAAATCCTTTTGAACAAACTGTTATTCTGGAACATAACAGTAAAGGAAGATAATTAGGCCAACTCAAATTTTGGAGGGAGTGTTTTAGGAGGCTGAAGTGCAACACCACAACTGCTGATTTCTATCTCAACACCTTGTTACAGTAAACTTGTGCTTCAGTGTTTCTAGAATGATTCATAACTTTCAGCTGTCATAGTCTACATCAACAATGCAGACTCCCAGACATGTAACTTCAGTGACTTAAGGACAAAGGAAATGAAATGATATGGTTCAACTGAAAGGTTTTCTGGAAAACTTTCATAGTCATATGTCACTTGACGGTAGGGATGCATTCTGAAAAATTCATCCTCCTACAGAGAAAAAAAATCCCACAGTGTAGATTGTAGCGCATCACGTTTATATGTAGGTTTCAGTGTAAGAGAGGTGGTTACTTCCCTCTGTTTCCCCAATTCCATGACACCTTTCCTGTTCCATGGGTGTGTGTGCACAGTTAGGCATGAAGAGACCAGTGTGCACCTTGGACAGAGGCAGACATACCTTGTATCTATGCAGCAGATACACTTCAGCTAATGTGTTGAGAAGGTTACGAATTTTTCCACTGTAACATTAAAAAAAATGAAACCAAGCACATTAACATCCCCTATGAGATTATAATACGTAACAATGGTGAAAATGCTTACCCCAAAATTAAAAAATATATTTGAAAGACAGGTAATCTTTGAAACTGTCTCTTCCTTCCTTCCTTCCTTCCTTCCTTCCTTCCTTCCTTCCTTCCTCACCACTACACTAACTAGGAAAAACTCTCTTTCTTTGCTCTGGAACATTAGACATTGCTGAGGCAGCATTTTAAGTACCCTATAGCAGAAAGAAGCTTATTTGAAAGTAAACTTTCTTTTTTAAGTTAGAAATGTCATGGAAAGGTCAATGGTTGGCTGGGTGTGGTGGCTCACACCTGTAATCCTAGAATTCTGGGAGGTCAAGGCATGTGGATTTCTTGAGCTCAGGAGTTTGAGACCAGCCTAAGCAAGAGCAAGATCCTGTCTCTAAAAATAGGCAATGGTAGGTGCCTGTAGTCCCAGCTACTTGGGAGACTGAGGCAAGAGAATCACCTGAGCCCAAGAGTTTGAGGTTGCTGTGCACTATGACACCACAGCATTCAATCTCTAAGACTCTTTCTCAAATAAAAAAGGAAAAAGGTTATTCCTTAAAAAATACCATTGACTATTTTCATGATACCAATCTATAACTTTATATTTGTACAGTAGCTACATGCTGTGGTGATTTCCATCATAGAACACCAAATACTTAGCATTTCATACTTGAAACTATCTGACAAATTCATCAAATTCAGATCCACTTTCATTATTAATATTTATGTCTATTATGGATCAATATGATGAGAATTAGAAAGTTAATGCATGTGAAGTTTTATCAGTAATGTTTTGGATAAAAGAAAAGTATACATATTAGTTATGAATGTAAATAATATTGTCTATTATTTGCATATTTATCGTGTTTTGAATTTTAGGTAACACCAGCCATGAACATGGAAACTTACTTTATAAACTAAGTACACATTTTACAAGCACTATTTTGTATTTCCTTGATTATGCGCTTAGAACTAGGAAGTATATTAGCAGATCAGATTGCTTCCACCCCTTGGACATTATTTATGTATATTAGATGCCAGAATCAAATGACAGATGATTTCTAAATCCAATTAGCACAACAATAGCCAGTGTGCCAAAAATCACAGAGAAAAAGTAAACAAAGCTTTAGATTCAAACAGGTATGGTTTCAAATTCCATTTATTTATTTTAAAGCACTAGTTTTAAGAAAATATTAACCTTTTAAGATGGTTTATAGGTTTAGTAATAGGAGTGAGTTTCTACTGAATATGTTGACAAATAAAATGGAAGTAACTTTCTTAAAGTGATACATATATGACGTAAAAGCAGATAAAGCACATAGTAAATGTTAATTATTCATCTTTACTGCCATAATAAGTGTCATCCCGATATACGGTTTAGATGGGTGAGTTACAAAGAAATTTGGATAGATACACTTCTAGTCTACTAAAGGCAAGTAATTCAATTTATATAAAAACAGAGAAAGGACACTATAATAAAAATAATTCAAGTACTGAATAATGCACAAAATTATATTTTATTTATCATAAGAAAATATATTTTTGGACTAGGATGTAATTTTTATTCAGGATTTGGTCTTTTAAATACTAATTAAAATTGCTAGGCTAGGTGCATTGGTTCATACTCATAGGCTTCGCACTCAGGGAGGCCAACGTGAGAGGATCACCTGAGCTCAAGAGTTCAAGGCCAGCCTGAGCAAGAGTTAGACCCTCATCTCTACAGAAAACTAGAAAAATTAGCTGAGTGTTGTGTGGCAGGAACCTGTAGTCCCAGCTACTCAAAAGGTTGAGGTAAAAACGATTGCTTGAGTTTGAGGTTGCTGTGAGCTGGGCTGATGCCATAGCTCTCTCGCCTGGGACAACAGGGTAAGACTATCTTTAAAAAAATCCTCATCATGTATACCTTGAGCGAGATTTCACTAGAAAAGACAGTTCTAAGGAAAGAGAGGGAGAAAACTATTATGTCTCCCTCATGTTTGGCCTAAGTTGACTGACTGACTAGGTAAATGTAAAGAATTCAGAAGAAACTTGGTGTCAGGGAGGAGAAACAAGAATCCCACCTAATCATATGTACCCTCATGTTAATGAGAAACTAAAAACAAACTTCAGTGTGATTTCACTCTACACAGTGTAACATTGAGATGGTTTTCTCACCCCCACTACCCAAAATAATGTAATATAATTGATAGAAAAAAAGAGTTCTATATTGGGCATATTATGTGTGAGCTGTCTCTGGGATAAGGAAAGAAAACAGTTGAAAGAGTAATACAACAATATTTTGGTTTTCTCTAATGCTGCTTAAAGGCAAGTTAAGGGACATGATTAAATGAAGGAGGTAGGGAAAGCAAGACGTAATACAACAGACAAATGACAGCGCATTGCCAGTTAGACAGCATTGTAAGTAGCATCGAATTTTCTCTTTAGAATCAATTTATTCTTCAAAGCCCTAGATCATCATCAAGGGACCACTGTTTCCAACTGAGGAATTACAGAAGAGTAAAAGTAGATTTTATTAAATATTCCAATTGTTGTGAGCAAACCCTGCAAATCACTCATGGAATAGATTTAATAAGAAGGTAAAGTGGACATTTGTATCTTTATAATCAACGGTGTGAAATATTTTCACACTTTTGTATCTGTATAGTATTTAATTGATATCTTTAAAGCCAGCGTTTTCCAGCCTATCAAGTTATCACTTTCTAGTTATCTGGTAATTCACATTTGATAAACTTTTAACATGCAAGCAGATCTACATTTTTCCCTAATAGCTTAACCAAGGATTGAGCTGCAGGAGTGCCCCCCTCAGCATTATTTCTACAAATGAAAATTTGGAAAGATGAATTTAAAAGATGAATTCATATAAAGTAACAAGAAATTGGTCAAATAATGATATCCCCACATCATAATTTACTCATGTTTTAACAAGATCTTCTTGAACTATAAAAAGGGGGCTTTACCCTGTATCTCTCTACAGCTACTATTTTACTCCCATTCACAGATGAACTCACCCAAATTATTATCTACACTCAACTTCTCTCTGTGTCTCTTTTTGAAATTTACATTTCCTCCTCACTCCAGTCTGGCCAGGTCTTCCATACTGTCATTGAATCAGCACCTGCTAAGTAACTAGGAATCTGCATTTTACTAAATCTATTTGTGGCATCCTTTCACATGGCTAATCACTCATTTTTCTTTTGCATTGTTTATTTTGGACTTCTTTGATAAGTGTATTCTCTTGGTTTTCCTCACATTGATCTACCTCTTCCACAGGCTCATCTCACTCCAAATGGCCATTAAATATTGGCTTGCAGCTCAATCCTTGCCTCAAATGTAATTTCTTAGAAATAAGTTTCTATAAATGAAACTAACAAGGGGTAGCTTTTGGCTGTCACACCTGGGTAGAGGATGCTACAGGAATCTAATGGGTAGAGGCCAGAGAGGGCTAACCTTCCTACAACGCAGAAGGTAGCCTGCCACAGCAAAGAATTTTCATGCCTAAAAAGAAATTCCTTGAAAATTCTCCTAGCCCTCTTCTCTTTTTAATTCTATATTCTCACTCTAGACAATTTCATCCATGCTGTAACTTGGATATGGTCTGTTTTTCCCCCCTCAAATCTCATTTTGAAATTTGATCCACAGTGTGGTGATCGCCATAAGGAGGGTCTAGTGCCAAGCTGACCCCTCATGAATGGCTTGATGCCACCACAGCTGTAGTGAGTGAATTCTCACTCTCA
>NW_003852563.1:1293263-1296293 GCF_000181295.1 Otolemur garnettii
GCCAAAGTGAGGAGAGAAGAATGCAATCTAAAAAAAAAAAAAAAAAAAAAGATAATCCACTTTCATGGTTTCTGATATTATTTATCAACCAAAGATACTCACTTTTCTTTATGAACCAAATATACTCAAGTTTGTGACTCTTAAGAAAAATTGTTTTTCCAAGCAATGGACCTCTATATTAAACTATTTGACAACTCTAATTGGATGGGTCAAATTCATCTAAAATTTATAATGTCCAAGATTGAAATCAAGATCTCTTCTCTATGACTGACCTCAAATACTGGCTGTTCTTCCTTTCCCAGTCTTAATAAATACCACCACTACCAAGCTAGTCGTCCCTCACAGAAACATAAGAGTTAACTGCCTTCTTTCTTATTCTTTCACATCTAACCCATTTTTAAATTTTAACATTTGTATTCTTAATACTTCTAGAATTAATTCCCACCTCTTCAAGCCCACTGGCACTCCACGAGAACAAACTACCATGAAATCTCACCTTGACTCCTGCTTCCAAACTGGTCTCCTCTGCACTCATTCTGACAGCTCTGAAATTCATTTTCCACAGTATATCCAGAGAAATCTTTTAAAAGCACAAATTTCATCTTTTCAATCCACACTTAAAACCTTTTGAATCTCCTCAACTAAAGACCAAAATATTTAGTATGGCCTAGAGGGTACCTGCATGTTCTATTCCCGGCCTGCTCTCTAGTCTTATTGCTCAACATCTCTGCCTCACTTTCTTAACCTTCAGCCCTATAACCACTTTCAATTCCTTGATACTGTTCTATAAGAACTGCAAGTCCATGTTATCTGCACTCATAGGTGTTTAACTCATGCTGATCCTTCTATCAGATTCCCCAGACAAGCCAGGGTCTTTTACTGCACAGTCTTATAGATCTATGACCTTTTTCTTTGTAATGTGTAGAGCAGGGATCAATTTCTATGCTCCCTAGCAGACAATAAGCTCAATATGAGCTAAGACCATGCTTGGTTTTGCTCAAGATTATATCCTTGATGTCTAGCATTTCACTTGTCCTATAGAAGAAGCTCAGTAAGTGTTGAGTGACTGAAGATCACTGTCACCAAACAGGGTCTTCACACAGTTTTAGTTGGCCCTAAGAAAATGGAAGCTGCCTATACCCTGATCTCGCCTTACATCAGTCCATACCTCATTCTCTGTATTACAAAGAGCACAAGAAAAACTACTCATGGCACATACCTTCACCATTACCAGGAGACAAAGAACACAAATCTGAAGTCACCTATAGCTAAAGAAATGAGCACTGAGTTCCCACCGGTCAATACAGCCTTTCTCACTAGATTGAGGGTATAAAACCAAGGGAAGAAGGCTTATGAAAGGGTACAAAAAGAGGTAGGGTCACAAAGGATATAGACAAAGCATAGAAAACATCACCTCCAGAAGAGAAAGTTTGAAACTAAGTATTGACATGCTGAGCACAGGCCTGCACTTTAATAGTTCATAGCATCAGCTACAGCAACAAGCATTCTTTCAGGGAAGACGGGAAAGGAGAGATGCCCCCTTGAGTCACAGCAGTAAAGGGAAAGCAGCAAATAAAAGAGGAAAACTAACTTGGCAATTATGAATTGGGCTACAATAAACATTCTGGTGCAAATGTCTTTGTGGTAAAATGATTTTTCATCATCTGGGTATATACCTAGTGGAGGAATTGCAGGATCAAACCATAGGTCTACTTTTAGTTCCTTGAGTATTCTCCAGATTTCATGGAAGCAGCCCAAGTGCTAATTGACACCTGGATGGATTAATAAATTGTGGTATATGTACAATGTGGAATACTATGCAGCCATAAAAACCATGGAGACTTTACATCTATTATGCTTACCTGGATGGAGCTGGAACATAAACTTCTTAGTAAAGTATCTCAAGAATGAAAGAAAAAGTACCCAATGTACTCAGTACTATGATGAAACCAATTTAAAATCACCTATACTTTCATACAAATGATAAAACATAACCATAGTCCAGAAAGAAACAGGGAAGAAGAGGGGGATGGGAGGGAAGGGGTTAAGTCAGGAGGATGGAGGGTATTTGATGGGACCTCACCTAATGTGCATAATACAACAATACATTTCAAAACTATTAAGAATAGAGTATAACTGTCTTGCCACAAGAAATGAGCAAGCAAGGTGACAGTTAACATTAATCAGTTCCATGTAAACATTCCACATTATTTATCAATTCAGCACATTGTACCCCATAAATGTACATAGTCATGATTTAATAAAAAAAAATTTTTTTAAAGGAGGAAAAATAAGGACCCTGAAGAAACAAAACTAAAAGACATAACTTCTCCTTTCCCTTACATTATTTTATTAAAGGAACTGAATTTACCATCCTGACAGAAAAGCATATATTTCACCTAGTAATTCTGTCCATAAAATGCAAAGGAATAAGCAAAATAAGAACCTCACCAAAGAGTCACTGTGAGAAGAAATCAAAATGAGAATTTAAACATTTTACCTAATGAGAATTTCTAAAAGCAAAAAGAAAAATTTCCACATTTAATTAAATATCTTCAAAAAGGAATCAGGAAATATTTATATATGAAAACTCTATGATCATATATTCACAAATTAAGAACAGAAATGAACCCAAATACAGGAAGATATATAGGAAAATTTATGCAAACCCAGAAGAGAAATTGAGGAAAAAGATATACCATACAGATATGAAGACTAAATTACACCTGGCCCAAGGGAAATAGATTTGAATAGGCACCTGTAGCATGGTGGTTACAGTGCCAGCCACATACAGCAAGGCTGGTGGGTTTGAACCCAGCCTGGGCCTGCTGAACAACAATGACAACTACAACAAAAAATAGCCGGGCGTTGTAGCAAGCAACTGTAGTCTCAGCTACTTGAGAGGCTGAGGCAAAAGAATCACTTAGGCCCAAGAGTTGGAGATTGCTGTCAGCTGTGACATCACAGCCCTCTACCGAGGGTAACATAGTGAGACTCTGTCTCAAAAAAAATAAAAGAAAAAAAATTTTT
>NW_003852563.1:1296477-1299251 GCF_000181295.1 Otolemur garnettii
TCTAAAACTAGTCACCAGCAAACTGGGAAGACTGAGAGGTTGCACTTACTAAGTACCCTCCAGGTCAATATTCTTTAACTTTAGTAAAATGGATCTGAGATTTCAGTAATATTTACCATAAAGTACTCGTTTTTCCTCAATTTAAGTCTGGTTCCCTATAAAACTAATTCATTAGGAAGTAAAAACACATAATAATATAATAATCACTGAATTATGAGAAAACTAGACACACATTAGATACTTAATACATCTATAAAATGCATAACAATGAGATAAATTTTAGCATTATATTGAGAAAGTAATGCTTTATAAACAGGAAGGGTTTATATCAGGAATATACAGATGGTTCAATATTAGAGTATATATTGTCGTAGTGTTTTGAAGGGCTTAGTGAGAAAACTCATAGTGATCTTTTTAGACTTAAAGAAATTATTTGATAAATCTCAATATTTATACTCATTTAAAAAGGTTCTTAATATTTCAGTTTCATCTTTCATGTGGATATGTAATATACACACATTATTGCAACACACAGGACATGACAGTGCCATGTATACAAACTGCATACAAATTGTATACATGACACTGTCAAGTGGTTGCAATAATGTGTGTGTATTACATATCCAATGGTCAATATTACATACAGAAAAGTCCACTTTTACCTACCATTACTATTTTTTATTATTATGTATTGATCAATATGACCAGAAAACTTTTAAAGGAAATAAAAATATTCTAAAATAAATGATACAATGTTGAATGTATGATTATTTACAGATGGCATAATTGTCCACCTAGTAAAACTAACTACTAGAATTAGTAGAAAATTCATGAAGAGTAACCATTCAAATGTAGCATTTTAAAGAAGTAGTTTCTTATAAATCTATCACTTAGACACTAAGGTGAAAGAAAATCCTATTTACAATAACAATATGAACATAAAATTATTAGACGTATTCTTAGCCCACATGCAAAAATGGAAAGAATTATGAAAATCTTCTAACAGTCATACTCTTTAATAAGATGAAGGACAAAGCATGTTCTTTAATGCTAAGACTCAAAAGTACTAAACATCAATTTCCCCCCCAAATTAATCTGTATATTTACACAATAGCAAACAAAATTCTAGCTGGTCTAAGACTAAGTTGTGAGAACATCGTTTCTAAAAACCACTGATAATAGCCAATATTGAGGATGGTGAAGGCAAACATATATAAAGCATGCACTTTCTTTAGGTCCATTTAACAATATATAACAAAAGTATTACTAACATGCTAAGCAATTTATACCTCTAAGTCTGAGTTCTCCAAAGAAAGAGAATCAACAGTCTTAATATGTAGACAGGGTATCTCCATCTCTATCTTGGCTCATGAGATTCTGGAAACTGGCAAGGTTAAAATCTGCGGGGCAGGCCTGTCTCCTGAAAATTCTGGCAGGAGTTAATGCTGCAGGCGTGAGGCAGAATTTCTTCCCTAGGAAACCTCAGTTTATGTTCTTAAGGCCTTCAGCTAATTACATTAGATCCAACCACATTGTGGAGGGTAATGTGCTTTATTTAAAGTCAACTAATTGTAAAAGTTAAAAACATCTGCAAGATACCCTCATAATGTCACCCAGATTGAGGAAATAGTGGTAGGATAACCTAGTCAAACCGATACCTAAAACTGGCCACCCACATCCTTTGACTCAGAAATTTTACTCTCAGTAATTTATTAAGGAAAGATCTAATCTAAGAATGTTCACCTCAGTGGCAATACCCAAACATTGCTGCTAAATGGTTTGGGGGGACCCACCTAGAAGCACACATAAATATCTCTTTGAATCCTCTGTGCCCAAACTCCAGACACAGCCAAAAAGACACTTGACTAATGTTAATGCTGATTCTTGTGTTCATGTAAAGCTTCAAGTACTTCCAGTATTCTTTTTTTTTTTTTTATTGTTGGGGATTCATTGCGGGTACAAGATGTGTCACACACGAGACCCCACTCCCTCCCTCCTTCCCTCTCTCTATTCTTCACTTCCATGATTCTTAAGGTCAAAATCAATTTCTATCTAAGGCATAAAGTGTATTTCTTAATCATATCTGCAGTCATTTTGGGCCCACTGATTCTGTAAACCTCCTCTTTTCCTAAGTGAAATGAAGACCAGAAGGTCACAGAAATTAAAACAATGATCCTACATGTGGGAATAAGGACAATAGGTATGGAGGCCAAAATTCCCACTGGTATCTTAACCCAGTTTCCTAAAACAACAAAAAAGCGAATTGATATCTTTAAATTAAAAAAATATTAAGGTTATGCGTTTACTTGCAGAGAAGTATACAGATTCCATATTTGGTGTCAGAATTTAACTCCTTATTCTAGATTAGCAATAAGGTAGAGAAAACTAGCAAATGTCGAATTTTTAGAGACTTAACAAATTTCAAGAGAGACTTTTCATAAAGTTCAAGAATCACATTGGGACTGAAAACTTTCAGAAGGAAAATTTTATAGGCAAGCTATAAAACCTCTCACAGTCGAACGAAGATGGTGTCCTCCACCACAGTGTACAGCTGCACATCTAGGGCAAACATCTCACCGGGGGTAATGTAAATCTTACAGATTTCAGAAGGAATCGCTTACCATCCTCTCTTCAGAGCTGTACAGTTATTAATAACCTCATGGAGACAACTCTCAATTTCAAACTTTACTGCAGTTACAAAATGCAAAGATTCATTGAAATGTCTCACCATGCTGCTTTATAAAAATTTGTTCCTTATGTTTGTTCATCACTCA
>NW_003852563.1:1299414-1304617 GCF_000181295.1 Otolemur garnettii
TAAAAAACAAAAATAACATAAATCTATGTATTTTAACATAGTACATCTAAACTATTCCAGAAGTTAGATATTATCTTAGTAATTAATACCATGCAATATTTGGCTCTGCCCAGTTTTCTTAAATGCATGATAAAGTGTGTAAATATATGTATATATACACATGCATGTATAAATATATGCATATGGGAATGCATCTACATTTTATAATAAAAATGTATATAAACTTGTACTTTTCCTGAAGCTTACTGACCTTAGGAAGACTAAATATGAATAGCCAGGGGTAAAAAGCTAAAAAATTTCAGTCACTAATATATTGTGAGAGAGAAAGAGAGAGAGAGAAAGCACTTAAACTGAACATTTGATTATTGAAGGCCATTCTCATAAGCAAAATATTTTCCCTCAATTACAGCTAATTATTTAATTGTTTACATTTGCTAATGAAATGAAACAACACAAAACAAACAACTGTAAGGGGCTGTTTTTCAGCAAGTGCATAATCATCAATCACAACGTACAGAAAGATTCCTAAAATTATATGAAGCTGGTCTGTTTAAATAGAAAGGCATATTTTATCCCAATCAATGCATAAAAGTAAAATTATCCATAACTGAGGCATGTTTCTCTGCTGTACAGTTCAGCTGTAATGATCCCCACACACTGCACTTGCACATCAATTATGATAATCATAATCACGGTCGTTAAGCTGAATGTTCATTATTATCAGGATGCTGGTGACAGCAGATTCAATCACCGGGTGCAATGGGCAAGCAGTCACAGTCCCACCCAAGTTTCTGCAGACAACGATGTGCCACATTAAATCTGTGATGTGTTCCACATCCCACTCCATTCCCAAAGCCATAGACAGTAAAGGTCAACTTTATGTTCTGTGCAATATGCTTAGGTTCTCTAAATTAATTCTTTGGAGTGCTGGGTATTTTTATGCTTTGCAGCTTATAAAATCCTGTTTAGGACCAAAACGCATGTGAAAATAACGAAAAAGGGCTGCTCTACTGTTGTAATTCACCCGTAATAAGGCATAGGAAGAAAAGTTCTATCAACATGAACCATCTTGAAAGGGTCTCTTCCAGGATTTTGCAAACAGAAAAAACATGAAACGTTCCACTAAAATTAGTTGTCTAAAATGCATAGGGAAGCTCATTCCAATTCAGATAAAGGCCTTAGACTATCATTTCTGCTTCAGTAAATATGAACATATGTGAATGTTTTGACAACCCAAAGAATGTTTTTAGTACACTGAATTTTTTTTATTGTCCAACTCTTTTAGATGTACCCAAATACATTAATAGTGACTGACTGGTAGATTCTCCTTATTTAATTTCCCATCTATTTTAGATATTGAGCTCAGCACAATAAAGAATTTATAAATACAGGGAATTTATCTGAACTTAAACTGTTTAACCATTTAAGACACAGACTTAGAATCTAACAACTTCATTTGTGGAGTTTACAAACAGATCAAAGAAATACGAGTATATGCTAGGTGCATTATTTTATTATTGATTTCCACATTTTCAAAACATTATATATTTGTTATTGCTCAGTATTGATTTTCATACTTTTGGGGAAAATAGTATTATTTGTTCTCAATTTGCTGCCCCTGTGATTTCTTGGCATTGTGCTTTTCCAATCATTACAAATAAAACAGAATTAAATATTTTATATGTTAATTGATGTACCGTGAAAGTAATGAGAGGAAAAGTATCGAATCACATTGAATTTTCTGCCAACTGACACCTTTGAACACAATTGGTTAACAAATCCTTTGAAAACTGTTAACTCCGATGTTTAGGCTGATAGAAGAGAAAGGTAGTTCTCCACACAGGTGATCTTAAAACACGATGCAAAGGGGTGGAGAGCACAAGTCAAATAGTTTTTTGAGCTGGTTCTTGACTGAAATCAACGTACTGAATTCGGCTAAATCTCATATACATTTAAATGTGTGTAAATAATTCATCTTCGCAGAGAAGAACCCTAGGACCAGGTCATCTTTTTTTTTCTTCAACATTTTGAACCTGACACGTCTAGTGTCCCTAGGACTACCTTTATTTCATGAATAATGAATAAGTTGTGGCCTCTAATTTCTGAGATCTACAAAGACATTTTTTTTTTAAAAAGCCTGCTTTTAGCAACACATTGGATGCAAATCTCACCCAAATCACTTAATATCAAATAAAAACATAAAATATTTTTGATAATTCTGAGATTTTATGTATCACTACCAAGATGACTCTCTGTGTATTATGCAGATTACATTAGCCACATGGAAAGATATTTACTGAATCTGGTTATCTGAAGAAATAAGAAAAAAAGATGAGAAGAAATACGTAAAGGATGGAGGAACAGAGAAGAAAAAAAAGGAAAGAAAGGGGCGGCGCCTGTGGCTCAAAGGTGTAGGGTGCTGGCCCCATATACTGGAGGTTCAAACCCGGCCCTGGCCAAAAACTGCAAAAAAAAAAAAAAAAAAAAAAAAGGAAAGAAAGTAAGGAGGGAAGGCGGAATTTACACTTACCTTTAGTATTTTTCTTTCTTTTTTATTTATTTTGGATTAACATTAGAGTGAATATAATTAGGCTACATTGTTTGCACTTGTAAAGTCCAAGTTATAGTTGAGTCTCTCACCCGGGAGATGTGTCCTGTACCCCTACATTGTACCAAATAGGTGGGAGTTTACTGAACACACATTTAGTATTTTTCTAAAGAACTGGTTTAGTTATGGCTAATTTCTTCAATGTGTGAATGTCATTAAAGTATTTGGCTTCTCCATCATAAATGAAACTCAATTTAGCTGGATACAGGATCCCGGGCTGAAAGTTGTTTTGTGTTTTAGGAGATTGAAGGTTGATGACTATCCTCTTCTAGCTTGAAAAGTTTCAGCAGAAACATCTGCAGTCATTCTAATATTCTTCCCCTTGTAGGTTATGATTTTCTTATGTCTGGTTGCTTGCAGAAGTTTCTCCTTCATATTAACTTTGGCAAAGTTAACCATAATGTGTCTAGGAGATGCTTTATTTGGACTGAGTCATACTGGGGTTCTAAATCTGTCTGCTATCTGAATCTCAGTATCTCTTGCTATGGTTGGAAAGTTTTCCTCAAAAACCTCTTGGAGTAGAGCATCTGTGCCTTTCAGATCATTCTCATCACCTTCAGGAATTCCAATAAGGGTAATGTTTGCATATTTGGAGAAGTCCCACAATTCTCTCAGGGAATGATCCATCTTTGCTCTCCATTTCTCTTCATCTTTGAGTGTTTGGGAGAGTTCAAAAGCTTTGTTTTCGGTGTCTGAGATCCTTTCTTCTGCCTGCTCCATCCTATTACTGAGGGATTCTACTGTATTTCTCAGGTCTTTGAGGGATGCAAATTCTTGCCTCAATTTGTCAAAATCTTTGGTGATTTTTTTTTATCTTTGAATTCTTGAGACAACTTTTGAATTACTCCATGAACTTCTAATTCCACTTTTGTTTCAATTCTGTTAATCTTATTTGCTATCCAAATTCTGAACTCAATGTCTGAGATCTCCACTGTTTGTTTATGAATGGGATCTTCTGTTGTGTTTCCTTTGTTGTACCTTGGGGGAGTTGATCTACTCTGATTATTCATGTTGCCTGAGTTTTTCTGCTGATTCCACCCCATAGTTGTTTTTTGATGAGATATCAATTATTAACATTTATGTTCCCAACCAAAGTGCTCCTCAATTTATAAGTGAGACCCTAACAGACATGAACAATTTGATATCTTCCAGCACCATAATATTTGGAGATTTTAACACCCCTTCAGCAGTATTGGATAGATTCTCCAAGAAGAAACTAAGCAAAGAAATTTTAAACTTAAACTTCACCATACAACAATTGAATTTAATAGACATCTACAGAACATTTCATCCTAACAAAACTGAATATACATTCTTCTCATCAGCCCATGAAACATCCTCCAAAATTGATCACATCTTAGGTCACAAGGCTAACCTCAGCAAATTTAAAAGAATAGAAATTATTCCATGTGTTTTCTCAGATCATCACAGAGTAAAAGTTGAACTCACCAATAACAGGAATCTGCATACTCATACAAAGACATGGACACTAAATAACCTTAGGCGGAATGACAGCTGGGTCAAAGACAAGATTATTAAGAAGGAAATTACCAAGAATGATAATTTGGAACAGAATGATAATGAAGAAACGAATTATCAGAACCTTTGGGATACCACAAAGGCAGTCCTAAGAGGGAAATTTACAGTGCTGCAGGCCTTCCTTAAGAGAATGGAAAGAGAGGAAGACAACAACTTAATGGGACACTCAAGCAACTGGAAAAGGAAGAACACTCCAACCCCAAACCTAGCAGAAGAAAAGAAATAACCAAAATTAGAGCTGAATTAAATGAAATTGAAAGCAAAAGAATTATTCAATGATCAATGAATCAAAAAGTTAGTTTTTGAAAAGTTTAGCAAAATAGATAAACCCTTGGCTAGCCTAACCAGAAATAAAAAATTAAAATCCCTAATTTTGTCATTGAGAAATGACAAAGGAGAAATAACAACAGATACCTCAGAAATTCAAAAAATTCTTAATGAATACTACAAAAACTCTATTATCAGAAATATAGAAGTCTGAAAGAAATTCACCAATACTTGGAAATATGCAACCTTCCTAGACTTATCCAGAAAGAATTAGAAATGTTGAACAGACCTATATCAAGTACAGAAATAACATCAACTATACAAAATCTCCCAAAAAAGAAGACTCCAGGATAAGATGGCTTCACACTGGAATTCTACCAAACCTTTAAAGAGGAACTAGTACCTATATTACTCAACCTTTTCAAAATCATAGAAAAAGAAGGAATACTTGTGAAGTAAATATGAAGCAAATATCACCCTGATCTCCAAACTAGGAAAAGACCCAACAAGAAAAAAAATTATAGACCAATATGCTGAATATAGGTGCAAAAATATTCAATAAGATTCTAGCAAATAGAATCCAGCATCAAATCAAACAAATTATACAGCATGACCAAGTTGGTTTTATCCCAGGGTCTTAAGGATGGTTCAATATACATAAATTTATAAACATAATTCATCACATAAACAAAGAACATATGATTCTCTCAATTGATGCAGAAAAAGCTTTTGATAATATGCAGCATCCTTTTATGATCAGAACACTTAAGAAAATAGGTATAGAAAGGA
>NW_003852563.1:1305872-1307756 GCF_000181295.1 Otolemur garnettii
TAAGTGATCCCACCTCAGGGTGGGCAAGGGACTTGAAGAGAAACTTCTTTGAAGAAGACACACTCACAGCCCACAGACACATGAAAAAATGTTCATTATCCTTAATCATCAGAGAAATGCAAATCAAAACCACTTTGAGATATTGTCTAACTCCAGTAATATTAGCCCACATCACAAAAAACCAAAGCCAGAGATACTGGCCTGGATGTGGAGAAAAGGGAAGACTTCCACACTGTGGTAGAAATGCAAACTAATACGTTCCTTTAGAAAGATGTGTGGAGATCACTTAGGGATCTAAAAATAGAACTGCCATTCAATCCTGCAATTCCTCTACTAGGTACATATCCAGAAAGCCAAAAATCACTTTATAACAAAGATATTTGCACCAGAATGTTTATTGCATCCCAATTCATAATTGCTAGGTCATGGAAGAAGCCCAAGTGCCCATTGACCCATGAGTGGATCAATAAATTGTGGGATATGTACACCATGGAATATTATGCAGTCTTTAAAAAAGATGGAGACTTTACCTCCTTTATGTTTGCATGGATGGAGCTGGAACATATTCTTCTTAGCAAAGTATCTCAAGAATGGAAGAAAAAGTATCCAACGTACTCAAGGACCCTGCCATCCCAGACAGACTAGAAGGCAAAATACTAAAACAAAGAGGATTACTTTCGAGTCTTAATAGCTAATGAATTTGCCTTGCTAGATTCTGGGCTTGCTTGGGACTTGTCATCCATCCATTCCTTTCTTCCAATTCTTCCCTTTCCTACCTTGCATTTTAGGAAGCACAAACTTGTTTGGTTTCACAGTTTCTTGGCTGGAGAGGAAGTTTGTTTTAGGATGAATCATGGCTTGAGTTTCACCCATTTATGATTTAGATGATATTTATGTGTTTTATTTTCTACAGCTTTTATTGAAGTATAATTGATAAAAATTGTATGTATTTATAGTATCCAACATGATGTTTTAATATATGTATACATTGTGAAATAATTACCATAATCATGCCAATTAACATATCCATAACATTTAACATAGTTCATTCTATTTGGTGGTAAAAACATTTAAGATCTATGCTCTTAGCAATTTTGAAGTATGTCACACATTATTATTAACTATGGTCACTATGCTGTACAAGATCTTCAGAACTAGTCATCCTATCTAACTGAAACATTGTATTCTTTTTGACCAACATCTCTTCATTTCCCATCCTTCTCTCTCCCTCCCCTGCCCCCAGTCCCTGGCAACCACCATCTACTCTCTACTCCAGGAGTTCAACATTTTCAGATTCTACATATAAATGAGATCATGAACTATTTGTCTTTCTATACCTAATATTTCCCTTAGCACATCCTCTAGGTTCATCCATGTTTTCACAAATGATAGGATTTCCCTCTTTTTTGAGGCCGAATAGTATTCCATTGTGTGTTTACATATGTGTATATGTATATCCATCTACAATAGAATACTATTATACTATATAATAGTACTATATATATTATACTATACATATACTATGCATATGTATATTCATCTATATGTATACACAGACATACCACATTTTTTCCTAATCCATTTATCCTTTAGTGAATAATCAGGTTGATTCCATATCTTGGCTATTGTGACAATGCTGCAATAAACATGAGAGTGCAGGTATCTCTGTGATATTTCCATTCCTTCAATTATGTACCCAGAAGTGGATTGCTGGATGGTTATAGTAGTTCTACTTTTAATTTTCTAAAGAATCTTCATCCTTCACATTGTTTTCCATATGGCTGCGTTAATTTACTTTCCCAATGGTATGCAAGGGTTCCCTTTTCTCCACATCCTCTCCAACACTTGTGATCTTTTCTCTTTTTCATAATAGCTATTCTAACA
>NW_003852563.1:1308698-1314754 GCF_000181295.1 Otolemur garnettii
CATACTTGCTTGATGAATTTATCGATGGGATATACTTTTCATTTTTATTGTAGGAGGAAAATGGCAAAAACCTGGAAGAATATTTAGGAGATACTATTAATTCCATTTCTAGAAAGAGTAAGGTTTAAAGAGTAAGGATTTGGAGAAGTAATCTAGTATAGAGAAAATGATACATGATTTGGAATCAGAATACCTAAATGACATTTCCACCTGCTACTGACTATCCAAGTTACTAATGTCTTTGACTTCTTATTCCTATTCTACAAATGGAGATACTAAAATTTTTTTTACAGAATTTTTGTGAATCTCAAATATTTTGTAAATCTGAGCAAATTTAAATAACAAATTAAAGCATTAGTGGTGCCACATAATTGTGTAAGTAAAAATGCCCTTTATTTTAAAATAGTATCCCAAAATAAAAAGGAAAGCCAGTAAAAATAAATTCTCATTGAAATAGATTATCTTCCGATCTTAAAGTCACCGATGTCAGAATGGAGGCATTGTTGGTAGAGGTTATGGATAATGGGCATTTTGAGTCAGCCACACCTGTTTTCACGTCTTTGCTCTGCCTCTGCTACCTGTGCAAGTTACTTTTATGCGGCTTTGCTTCCAAAGAGGCTTGTTACAAGGAATAAACATTTAACATACACAAAGCATTTAACATGGGAGGCTGAAAAGAATAAGGGTCTAATAAATAATGCTGGTGCAACACACAGAAGTAAAAGTAGAAATAATTGTTGGTATGACAGTCCTTCTCATCATCATTACTACTTTAAGTATTATTAGGATCAACAGAAATGACAAGGCCACATTTTTTAAAAACCCATGTTAACTTTCACAGACCGTCTAAGATTGCGAGAACCTGGTGAATGGGTCAAATCCTTCACCAAAACTCACTGAAATAAGAGTGTAGGAATAAAAATGTTATAAAACCTACAGGAAGAAAAAGGGCAGAAGACGATAATACCAGCCAATTTTTGGCAAGTGAAAGGCAAAGAGAAAATTTGCAACTGACATAGAAGAGTTAAGAAAACTGAAATCAAAGTACCAGAAGAGTGAGGTTCAAAGAGAAAGAAGGCAATTCGTCCAGCAGAATCCTGGAAAAGTTCAGAAAGTACAGATGCACTAACAACAGCAGGTGAGAGTGAGGAGTAAAACTGAAAACAGATGAAATGTGTGCGGAAGGAGTAATTATATCCCAGGTCCCTGCCCAGTCCATAAGAACAGCCTATCCTCAGGAAAAATTTACACCCAAAATCTCTGACCTCAGGAAAGCAGGACAGAGACTGGCCGAAGTGAGGTATCAAATGGAATAGATGGATTTTATTCCAAAGTCTACCCACTGAAGTCTTTCCTTGCTCATCTCTTAAGTGACTCGGCAGTTGGACTGACACTGTTCAGAAGACAGATTGAATCTTCTTAAAAGATACTTGAGAGTTCCAGGAGAAACAAGTTCAAATACCAACACTGGGGGATGTATTTGATTCAAAGGCCATATCACAGTATAATTAAATCTATGAGTCAAAAATCCACTCTCACACCAAATGCTGTTTCTAATCTAATTTTAAATTTTTCTTTTTTTACGTGAATTTAAGAAATGGATTACCAATTGGGAAAACAATCAACGTGGAAGGAAGACACAACTCCAAACACAGAAGACAACCTGGAGGAAACACATCTTAAGATGCAGGAATCAGAAGTAAACTCAGAAATGCTTAACAAATATAATCAAGGGAGACATGGTAGCAATGAAATGAGAACTACATACTTTTTCTAAATAAAAGGAAAATTTAGAGAAAAGCGGAAGCCCTGGGAAACAAAAAACTATATAGTGAGATAAAACATTCTGCTGAGAAAAATATTCTGAAATTCAGAATTAAAAATAAATAAAGTTGAAGCTTAACATATGTTTATTGAGCCATTACCATATGTCAAAAAATTCACACATACTATCTTAGGTAGTTAAGATATGGAGGGTTTTCCTTTAAATCTAAATTGAACTGAAAATTTATGTTTTCCACTTAATAAACTTAGAAGCAATTAGTGTTATTTCATTTAATTTTCATACCTCTTTGTAACTTTTAATATTTATTAATAAATCCCTTCTTAGTACTTTTCCTATAAAAATATTTCCTAACACTATTTAAAATAAAACCAAATAAACCGTATACAGAGCTTTGAATTATACAAAGTTACAGAAGCATGTATTACTGAATATGCTCTGGGGGAAAGAGCACTCATATAAGACAGATGATGGTCCTTCCAGTGCTAATTTGCACAAGGGATGGACATCACACACAAAAAAATTAATGTGGCCCCAATGTCCCTAAGTATACAAAAGAGGTTCTGCGAGCCGGCTGCCATGCTTACAGTTTTTATCACTTCTGAATTGCATTTTAATAGTACATTTTTCTTTTGCGTCTGAACAAACTTTGCTTTCTCAAGGGAATGGATGGTTAAGAAGACAAAGCTAAAATACTAGGTACTTCCCTGCTTATGAATTCATTCTACTTGCATTTGGTCATAACGTTTCATTAAAGTAACATGTATGCGTATTTTTAAGTGTACAATCTGTATGTGCATGTGTACATATTAAAAATATTCAGATGTTTTATAAATAATCTTTGAATACATCTTAAAATAGAAAAGAATGATTTAATTCCCAAATGGGATTTGCTCAATAAAAATATAAAGTATTAATAAATAACTAAACCCTAAAAATAACCAGTTTATAACTATATTTTAGATAATTATTAATTACTTTAAAAATGCTTTTTTATCACTTTTAAATATATATTCAATTGTACTTAATTTCATTCTTTTTTCTTCTTTTTGGAGATAGAGTCTCACTGTGTTGTCCAGGTTAGAGTGCTGTGGCCATGGTGTCATCCTAGCTCACAGCAACCTCAAACTCCTGGGTTCAAGCCATCCTCCTGCCTCAGCCTCCCAAGTAGCTGGGACTACAGGTAAAACCCCAACACCTGGCTAGCTTTGTCTATTTTTAGTAGAGGAGGGTCTCGCTCTTCCTCAGGCTGATCTTAAACTCCTGAGCTCAACCAGTCCACCTGCCTGGGCCTCCCAGAGTGCTGAGATGACAAGAGAGTGCCAGCACACCCTGCCTGTACTTCATTCTTGCAGGAAGTATTTTTCAATTAACTGAACATCATGTTAAAGAAGATACATATCTGCCTATTATTTTTTATTATCTTATCAAAGATGTAGAACTGGCAAAAATTAAAAACCATATGTAGATACAGTGGTAAATACAAACAAGTCATTCCTTGAATATCTGGGCAGCTACAGAAGAATTGGTGGCAGTCTCAAGAAGCAAAAATTAAAAAGAGTCACTCCGTGTCAGAGAAAATAGGTCTACTGCAATATATGTTATGTAGTCCTGAAACACTGCATATTACATACATAATATTATTTTCCAAATAAGAACACTAACAAATTACACTTAGCTTTTTCCCTCTAACAACTCTCTTTCATTTCCTCCTTTTCCATATAGTCCTACGATCACTCATAATTCTAGGTGTTCTTCTAACCCATTTATTTCACTGCCAGATAATTCAAATCTTCAAATTATAAATCTCTATTGCCTGTTGATTTAAGCCTAAATTTTTCAGCCTAGCTGTTAGGCTTCTTAGGATGCACTTGATCTGTTCAGTCTTTGACCACATCCTACCTGCCATTCTGTGAACACCATCTACCTTTCTTCTCTCATCCTTCCACCTGCCTTTGCTCACACTCCTCTCCTCCTCCTGAAGGGCTGATCCATGTACTACTCATCTTTCAAAATCCACTGTAACACCCAGCTGTGGGTTGCCTGCGGTTGCCTGTTCTGCCCACTGCAACCCACACTGATTTCCTTATTGTCTAAATATTTATTCATTATGTAAAACATTAAGTGAAATACTTTCATATATTAGGCATTTTGAAAAATATAGGTGTACAACGATGGAAGGTGCAGTATACCTGAAAGTAATTCACCTCGTAGTAGAGCGTTGGGAACGAGACAGTGAACACAACTAGAATGTGCTAAGTTTTGTGCTGGATGTGTACACAAGAGGCAATGCACAGAGCAGGTTTATGTTTGCATGTGTGTATGTGTGTGTAAGGGGTGGGGTGGGGTGTGGGTGTGGGGGATTACTGGCAGGGAGCTGGGTGGTGAAACACAGAAAAGTTATCCTCCCAGACCATGCATAACACAGTGAGTACTGAAAGACAGGCAGAATTCAAGTTAAAAAGCTGGTGAATGTTACTTTAGACAGAAGAAACAACATATACAGAGACCCAGAGGTGAGTTAGAGCACAAAAAAGAACACTGAAGAAACTGAGCAGAGTTCAACACAGCAAGACAGTTGAGTTATTTTCTAAAGAAAACAGCTCATGAACGGCTCTATAGTAATGATTATCTTGCCCATGGAGACTATGTACAGTAATACATTATTTAATTTGCAAATTTTTTTCTTTATTTATACATATATATGAATTATGACCACTCAGTAGGATATTTATTCAAGCCACACAGGAAATTTACCAAGCCTTAAGTAAATTATTTAAAAATGAACATAATGAGAGATATTTATAGACATCAAGATTCATGGCTAAGAATGGGCCTCAGACAGCAGACTTGTCCAAGATCAGCCCCTCTGTTAAACAGCAACCAGTGCAACATTCATTAAGTACAAAGCAGCATAAAGGGATATCTTATTACAAGTTGGAAATTTGACTCTGGGCTGCAAGAAGTGCTCCAAGGATCTATGCAAAAGTATATAAATAAGTCTTTTTGCTTACGTTAGAAACAGGAGAAATAGCAAACTCGAGCAAATTTCTCTTGTATAGTAAGTGACTATCAATACATTCGTTTCTTCATGTGGGAAAAGAGAAACAAAATAAATACTTTTTCTTCATCTGAGAGTAGGTATAAAATTATTCCATTATGAAGTTCTAAAACTTCCCATCCTTTGTAGGCAAGAAAATGTAATGCGATGGTAGAATAGCAAATAAGTTCTTAGGAATTTTATTGTGTTAATATTTGAGTAATTGAACTTCATATGTTTAAGAAGTAGTATACTTCTAATTACCTTAAGGGTCACCATAAGATTTTTTTTTTAGTATACACTACTGAGGTAATAAATGCTCAAGAATCTCTCAGAGAATCAACAGTTCTATCTTTTACACCATAACAAAGATGTCAACATTGGAAGGATGGGCATTCCTACTTACGAGTGCTGAGAGTCATCCCAGAATCTTTGCTTAAAAGAGCTATCAACTGCAAAATAAGAAGCAAAGAGCAAACACTTTGTACCATTCAAAACAGAGCAGTTGTTTAATTTGAGGTAAAGGAAAAAGAATAGAAAAAATATCCATTATAGGCTAATCAAGGGGAAAGAAATTGTACTCGTGTCTACCAAACTCGATTTGACAAAGAAAAATACCTTGATTTAAAAGTTTGGATAGAGTTGATGAAAGAATTAAAAAGAGAATACCTGAACAAAGCATGCTTATTTACCATCCTAGTGGGAATTTTCCAATAGGGAATTTTCATTTTCTGAAAGTTTGCCAGTTTTAGCTTATTTCATTCTCAGACCTTTCTAAGAATAATTTGGCAATATTTCTTGCCAACTATTTTTCTCCTTCAATATAAGCTCTTTATGTCATTTGTACAAGTCCTTAAAATATGTGAGCTTATCATTTGTAGTCATTTTGGAAACCTTGTTAGTTTAAAACATTTGATATTGTATTAAATGGCCTAACAGAAGAGCCTATGTGGATGTTATCGAGCGGGGACCTTTGAATTTAATACCTTGTAGCAGATAAGCAACTGTCAAAAATTATTCTTAGACTATAATATTTTAATCATTATTATAATGTAGAAATAGTGGATTTAATTTCTGAGAGTAGAGTTATAAACTTCATGTATGGCCTCATGATCAAATAGTTCAATTCTCCTTAACTAATCATGGCTTTTTAAAGACAAAGCATTTTGAAAGAAAATGTAATGAGAAATATACAAATTATTTATGTCAATTTCATTTGAAATAGTATGAGAC
>NW_003852563.1:1315077-1318575 GCF_000181295.1 Otolemur garnettii
TAATGAATATTTCTCATTATAGTCTATGACACAGAATAGTCTAGTTTTAGAAAAAAAGTCAGCAAATAAATTTCTTTTTCATTATTTTCAATATGAGAAATAAAAAGTGTCCTTACTATATGTATTGACTACCTAGATTTCTAGGTGAACTTAATACATAGCTCATTAATGCCAATAGAAAGATTTCAAAACATGATCTACTCATCTAAGATGTTGTAGAGTAGTGGAATTTTTGCTGCAGAGATGTTCATAAAATGATCAACAACCTGGAATTACACAGATTTTGTTTATAGATAGATAAAGATACCTTTCATTGAGATTTTAATGAAACCATAGCTGGAAGTGCTTAATACCTACAGTATTTAGTATTTAGAATTGAATTCGCAGTAGAAATTTAAAACACATGAACCATTTATGCAGCAATATTTAAAGCACAGGTTTCTCCCCCAGGGTGGAGATAGAAATGTACTATTTAAATGTAAAGAATGCAATGGTAAGACTATCTATTTAACTAAGCAGTAAGCTTGAATCTAAAGTTAAATACGAAGACATCCTTCACCCTTCTCTTTACATTTTCCTTAGCTTCCCAAGAATAGATTTCCCTAGTTTTATCATTAAGATGCACAATCTCTAGGCATCTCGGCTCAGTAATTTCATTACATCTATGCAACAACTTTCTGATCAATATGTAAGATGGTGCCCCCAAAACTGTACCTACGTTTTAAGAAAGGAAGAAACTATATTAAAATTGCACTGCTCAATGTATACCGATCACATCTGTCATCTTGTGTGTGCTGTATTTTATATCTCTTGTAATTCCAGAAGTCAAACAAACATGACTTGAGTATTCTAATTTTAATACAGCTTTTTCCTTTCTTAAAATGTGTATATATTTTTGGCATCTACTGTATTTTGCAGCATTCACTTTACTTTCCTCTAATTAATTGTGAAAACCTTTTTAAAAATCTCTACTACAAGATATTAAATTTAAAGGTCTCAGCTAAACAGCATTCACATAGACTCTTTTTTAGGCCATTTACAACATCAGATATTTTAAACTAATAAAGGGCTAACAAACTAACAAAATGGCTAAAAATGATAAGCTCTCTTATTTTAAGGACTTGTATGAATGATATAAAGGAAGTATATTTAAGGACAAAAATAGGTAGCAAGAAATACTTGTCAAACTATCCTTAAGAATATCTGAGAATGAAGTAAGCTAAAACTCACTAAGGAAACCAAACATTCTTTTTGAGTTATATCCAGAGCAGCATACTCCAAACTATGGTCCTTGAGGATGGAGGGGAGTCCATGGCCAACTAGACTGTTAGCTCCATAATATCAGGAGATTTTGTCTATCTTATTCATAGTATATCCCCAATGCATAATGTAGTGCCCAGTACATAGTAGACAGGCAATAATACGTGTTGAAAGAATGAGTGAATGAATACATATGAAAAATTCCATATACTGTATTTCCTGTCTGATATTCACACTAAATAAAAGGATGGTTAAGACTGAGAAGACCTGTGAGTGCCATCATTTGCTTAACTGTATTTAAATGTAATTTTCCCCAAATTTATTTAACAAACAACTTATTAACATCTTCCAGAATAGTGTTTCAAGAGACATAGTTTGAAAAACAGTGTTCAGTAAGAAAAAGAGAAACAGAAACATACCTATTACTAAGAATGCTGGTATTATTTTAATAAATATTAAAGAGAATCCACAATTGAAGTCATTTTCTTTTCCAACTTTCTTTCACTGATAATGATTTTTGTAATGAGACATATTAGAACAAAACACATATTCAAGCTTAAAGTTAAAATTTAATATGTAAAAATACATGCATTAGGCATGTGCCATTTGTCAAATAACTTCAGTACTTGCTAAGTGAAATGCATAAGTCAGGGGCTCTGTTCTTGAGGAGCTTATTATCTAGAGTGAGAGGAATAGATTTCCTTGAATTTATTATTATTAACTTTCTCAAGGCTTAGTACAGGCATGCTTAGCCTGCTGCTTTCATAACAGAGGCCTGAAGATTAGCCTGCTGCTTTCCCCCAGAAAATCTTGACCATGACCTCTAATACCATTTACAGCCAAGGCACAGAGAAAATTACAGACATCATTGGCACTGTACATAGACAATGAAATCATACAGAGACTACGCTATGGTCTGCACACAAAATCAGAGTTAAGGTACTCTTCCCATCACCATAGACACATCTTCAGGAAACAATCTTCTACAAAATTCAATTCAAAAACTAGAAGAAGCAAATGTTACACTACATGTGATATATCAATATAATGATGCTAGAAACATGAAAAAGGAACTATGACACCTTCAAAGGACCACAGTAATTCTCCAACAATAGAGCCCAATGAAAAGGAAATAAAGGAAAGGTTGGATAAGGATTCAAAGTAATTATACTAAAGAAGCTCTATGAGAAATAACAGAAACGAATGAACAATATAAAGAAATAAGAAAAACATTTAAGAAAATGAATGAGAACTATACCAAAAAGACGGCTATCATGAAAAAGAGCCAAACAACAATTCTGGAATTAACAAATTCAATACATGAAATAAAAAAGTCTATTCAATGGATATACTATAAATATTCTGGGTGAAGGACACACAACTTTGATCTGAAATGTACAAACTGTGTAACCAAACTCTGTGTACCCCTGTAACATTCTGAAATTTAATAAAGCAACACACTCAAGAGCTTTAAGAATAGACTAGATCAAATAGAAGAAAGAATTTTAGAATTCTAAGGCAAGTCTTTTAAAATAAACCACTCAGACAAAGAAATTTTAAAAAAGAATCAGTAAGAATAAACAAAGCCCATGTGGCATATTAGACCATTGGACCATAAAGTAACAAAACATCAAATCTTGGTCACAGAAGACCTGTGAGTGCCATCATTTGCCATCATCTATAAAATGAACAGTAGCCCAAGGCATAAAAATCTTTTAACAAAATAATAAATGAAAACTTCTCAAGTCTAGGAAGAGATAAATATTTAGACATTCAGATACAGGAAGCTCAGAGATCACCATACAGATACACCACCCCCAAAATTTTTTACATAGCACATTATATTGTCAAACTGTTAAATGTCAAAGCAAAGAGAGAATGCTAAATACATTAACAGAAATGTATCTAGTCACATATAAGGAGAAATCCAATCCACACTAACGGGAGATTTCTCAGCATAAACCTTACAGTTGAGGAGAGACTGGATGATATATACAAAGTGCTATGAAAAAAGACTATGCCCAGCAAAGTTATCCTTAAAAATGAAGGAGAAATGAAATCTTTCCCAGATGATCAAAAACTTAGAGAACTAATCACTAGTATACTAGCTCTACAAAAAATTCTGTAAGGATTCCGAAACCTGGAAATGAAAGGACATCACTCACCATCATAAATACAAATGAAAGTACAAAACTTACTGATAAAGTAAACACACATGAGGAAGTGAAAGTACTCAAA
>NW_003852563.1:1318809-1333953 GCF_000181295.1 Otolemur garnettii
AAAAAAAAATAATCCAACTAAATGCTGCCTATCAAAAACTCACTTAACTATTAAGAAAGATAGAGACTGAAATCAAAAGAATGGAAAAACTGTAGACTATTCACATGAGACATTTTCCAGATTGTCCATATGTTAGGTAACAAGAGAAATCTCAATAAATGTTAAGAAACTGAAATCATACTGAGATCTTTTCCGATCACAAGAGAATAAAACCAGAAAACAATACCAAGAGGAACTTTGGAATCTATACAAATACTGTACACGGAAATTAAACGATATCCTCCTAACTAACCAGTGGATCAGTGAAGAAACTAAGACAGAATTTTAAAAATGTATTGAAACAAATTAAAATTAAAATATATAATATATCAGAATCTGTGGGACACAGTACAGGTAGTGCTAAGAAGGAAGTGATAGCAATAACTGCCTATATCAAAAAGTGGGAAAATGTCAAATAACAATCTAATGATGTGCCTCCCCAGACTAGAAAACTAAAAAAAACCCTAAAATTATAATAATAAAGTTTACAGCAAAACCAAATGAAATAGAGACTAATCAAACAATATAAAAGCTCAACAAAAACAAAAAGTTGGTTCTTCAGAAAGATTAACAAAACTGGTAAACTGCTAGTTGGATTAACCAAAAAAGAAAAAAACGAAGACCCACTTAAAAAAATCAGAAACGAAAAAAGAGACATTACAGTTGATACCATAGAAATACAAAAAATCATTAGAGCCTTATGAACAACTACACATTACCAAGTTCTAGAGAAAAAACCTACAGGAAACAGACAAATTCTCAGAAACCTCCCAAGATTAAACCAGGAAGAAATAGAAAACTTCAACAAACCAGTAATGAGTGGTGAGATTAAGCTAGTAAATAAAAATCTCTCAACAAAGAAAAAACCTGGGACTGGGTAGATTCAGTGATGAATTCTACCAAATTTATAAAGAAGAACTAATACAAATCCTCTTCAAACTATTCCAAAACCTGAAGAGGGGGAATATCTCCGAGTCATTCTGTGAGGCCAGCATTATCCTCACTACTAAACAAGGCAAGGAAACAATGACAACAAATAAAAACTAAACGCAATGTCTTCCCTAACACAGACGCGAAAGTCCTCCACGAAACACTAGCAAGCTTGAATCCAACATCACATCAGAAAAATAACACAGCATAATCTAGTGGGATTTGTACAGGAATGCAAGGATATTTGTATGTATGCAATTCAATAAATGAAATATATCAGCAGAATGAAGGACAAAAATCAAATGATCATCTCAAAAGATCGTTTGACAAAGTTCAACATCCCTTCGTGATAAACACGTTCACTAAACTAGGCATAGGAGGAACATGCCTTCAAATAATAAGGACCACGTAAAACAGACACACGTGGTAACATCAAACTGAATGGGGAAAAGTTGAATGCCTTTCCTCTAAGAACTGGATACCCACTTTCACCATTTTGATTCAGCATAGTACTGGAAATGCTGGCCAGAAAAATCAGGCAATAGATAAAAAGCATCTAAATCAGAAAAGGGGAACTCAAATTGTTCCTTTTTTCAGATGATGTGATCTTATATTTTGAAAAACCAAAAGTCTCCATTAAAAAAACCTCTTAGAACTGATAAATTCAGTAAAGTTACAAGATTCAAAATTAGTGTATAAAAATCAGTAGTGTTTTTGTGCTTTCTCAACTGAGAAAAAAATCAAGAAGGCATTCCCATTTATAATAGCTTAAAAAATAAATTAAATACCTGGGAATAAATTTAACCAAGGAGGTAAAATATTGCTACAAGAACAACTACAAAACACTGATTAGAGAAACTGAAGAGGGCAGAAAGAAATGGAAAGACATCTCAGGCTCATGGATTAGAATAATTAATAACATTAAATGACCATACTGCCCAAAGCAATCTACAGATTCCATGCAATCTCCACCAAAATACTGGTGTTTTCTATGTTATTTCTATGTTATTTTCCATAGAAATATATATTAAAAAACAATGTTAAAGTTCATATAGAACTAAAAAAGAGCCAAAGCAAGAGCCAAAGCAATCTTAAGCAAATAATGAAAAGTTAGAGGCCTCACACTACCTGACTTCAAAATGCATTATAAAGCTACAGTAACTAAAACAGCAGATTTTGGTATAAGAATAAACTCACAGCCCAGTGGAACAGAATAGAAAACCCAGAAACAGCCTACTGATGTTCAACAAAGCCAACAAGAACATGCACTGGGGAAGGATACCTTCTTCAATAAATGGTTTTGGGGAAACTGGATCACCACGGCAGAAGGAAGCGCACAAAAATCAACCCAAGGTGGATTAAAGGCTTAAACTTAAGACCCCAAACTATAAAACTACTAGCAGAAAACATAGAAAAATCTCTTTGGGATGTCCAACTAGGCAGAAATTTCATGGCTAAGACCTTAAAAGCATGGGCAGCAAAAGCAAAAATCAGCCAATGAGACCATATTAAACTAAAAAGCTCTGAAAAGACGACTCTTGAACAGGAGAAAAAACCTGCAAACCATTCTTCCAGCAGACAACTAATATCCAGAATAGACAAAGAACTCAATGAACTCCATATTAAAAACCAAATAATCCCATTAAAAAGCGGCAGAGCCGTCAGCTATGATCCTATCATTGCAGCCCAGCCTTGGGCAACAGAGAGAGACCTTCGTCTCTTAAAAAAAACAATGGGCAAAGGATATGAACGGACATTTTTCAAAAGAAGACATAAAAATGGTCAAGAAGTATATGGAAAAAATGGTCAACATCACTGATCATCAGAGAACTGCAAATAAAAGCCAAAATGAAATCTCATTTTACCCCTGTTAGAGTGGCTATCATGTATTAAAAAAACAAAAGGTAACAGCTGTTGGCAAGGATGCAGATAAAAAGGAACTCATACACTACTGATAGTAATTTACATTAGTACAGTCACTATGAAAATCAGCAAAAAGATTTCTCAAAAATTAAAAATAGAAGGATCATACAATCCACCAATCCTACTACTCTGTACTTAATCCAGAGTAAAATAAATCAATATATAAAAGACATACCTGCTCTCACATGTTTATTGGAGCACTTTTCACAATACTAACGATATGGAATCTACCTAAGTGTATGTCAGTGAATAAATAGATAAAATGAGATGTGTGTGTGTGTGTATACACACACATATATATGTACAATGGAATACTATTTGGTCATAAAAAGGAATGAAATCCTGCCATTTACAGCAACCTGGGTGGGACTGGAGGTTGCTATGCTAAGTAAGATAAGGCAGGTACAGAAAGACAGATAGCACATGTTCCTACTCAGGTGAGAGCTACAAGTGTTGATCCCCTGGAGGTAGAAGTGGAATCCACTAGGTGTGAATTTACCCACCCCTGTCCCTCCTCCCAACTTGACTTTCATTGCGATTTACTTCCATATCTGCACTTCATTGTGGGTTAGTCAATTCCAACCTGGTATCGAATACATGTGTTTGATTCTCCGTTCCTGTGACTTTCAATTAGAAGAATGCCCTCCAGTTCTATACAGGTGGTCCCAAAAGACACTAGATCACCATTTTTCTATATGGCTGAGTAGTACCCTATAGTATACATATCTGCATTTTATTAATCCGTTCATGTATTGATGGGCACTCAGGTTGTTTCCAAGTCTTTGTGATTGTGAAAGCAGGTGTCCTTTTTATAAAATGACCTTTCTTCCTTTGAGTATGTATCCAGCAGTGGAATTGCTCCATCAAATGGTAGATCTATTTTAAGTTAATTGAGATATCTCCAATTTTTCAGAGAGTTTGTACTAGTTTGGAGTCCCACCAACAGTGTTTAAGAGTTCCCTTCTTTCCACATCCACACCAGCATCTGTTGTTTTGGAACTTTTTAATATGAGCCATTCTCCTTGGAGTTAAGTGATATTTCATTACTCATTACCTCAAATAGATCTTAGTTCTTTGCAACTAAGAAAGGTCTGAGACAGTGATTCTAAATTCATCTGTGGTCCTGACCACACCATCACAGCATATCAGGCTGGCCCCTAAATATCTGGTTTCATGTTTGCAGGATTTTACCTATAAAGTGGTTTGTCAAACTTTCTCTTTTTCCCTCTATTTTAACAGCCTCATTTCTTGGCAAGTCTTCTTTATCTCTGAACTGTACTGTGGTAACAGTCCTCTAACTGCCTCTGTCCCCAGTGACTCCCATTTCTAAACTATATATACAGCTAACAGTATACTATGTATAAGATAGCTGACCCTTTCACAGCAGTTCTTAAAATATAGTGTGATGTTTTTATGATTTCTCCATAGCATCCAGTGCAAATACTTACCCATGCTGTACATGGCCTTTTATACTCTGGCTCCAACCTGTACTTTCTATCTCACTTCTGCCACTTTGCAGGAGGAGCTATGAGCTAAGCTTCACAGGATTCTTCAAACAGCAAACCAATGACCCACCCCACCAAGCTGTGAACTTTTATCATAAGGCGTCTCTGTCCATGCCACCTCCTTCATGCCTGCCTGGCATACTTCTATTAAGCTTCCTGTCTCTTCTGATCCCTACCCCTCACATTTTGGGTTTTTTTGTTTGTTTGTTTTTGTTGTTGTTGTTGTTTAGACAGAGTCTCATCTTGTCACCCTCAGTAGAGTGCTATGGTGTCACAGGTCACAGCAACCTCAAACTCTTAGGTTCAACTGCTCCTCTTGCCTCAGCCTCCTGAGTAGCTGGGACTACAGGCGCCCGCCACAATACCCGGCTAGTCTCCAGCTCCTGAGCTCAGACAGTCCACCCATCTCGGCCTCCTAGAGTGCTAGGATTACAGGAGAGAGCCACTGTGTCCAGCCTCCACCCCTTCACATTTTGGAACCACAAATTGAAACTGAAACACAGTGAAAACCACATGAGAATGTATGAGGCCTATGAAAAAAAATTAAATAGGGAAAATCTGGGAGTTATAAGTGCTTTATCAATGTAAGGAAGTATGTGAATATGACACACAGATTTGTCACAAAAGAAATTCCATAGGCTTCATAAATTGACTAAAAGTTAATGGACAAAACTTTATTTCATATATGTTAGGAATTTCATTAGGAAGAATGCTTAGAATGTTACAAAATCTAACTAAAAAGACGAAATGTGCTTTTTTATGTCTTGCCTAATAGCATAACTGAAAATGTGCATGTAATATTCTCAGGCATATCACTAAAGTACTCCAAATTATCAAGTTACATAGTCGTTATGTATCTTAGATGTCTGTAAAAATAGAATTGTAGTATTCTGTGGTAATTTACTAAAAAGAACAACTTTTTTTCAGAGAAATAGTGGACAAAAAGAGAGCACAGTTCTCACTATACAGCTAAAGGAATAAAGGGCTCTTTTGTAGACAAATTCTAGAACTTCTTAATTATACACAGGCTTATTATCTATATCCCCAGTGTTATAAAGTACCAGAACTTCATTAGAAAAATTAAGCTGGAAAAATGAAGGCAGTACTTTGTAAATTTCCACTGGAAATTAGCTAGGAGAGGCAGAGGAATACTGGATCAAAAGAGGGTAATCATGCTTAACTGTGCCCTAGAGCACCCGCATGTATAATACGATTTGCACAGTAACTACCTCCCCTATTACTGCTTGTTTGGAGTATTCTGTGTTAATGGGGTTAGCTAATTTAGTATTTTAACTTAAAAAGGCTCTGCTGATTAATAAATGTTGCACACTGTGCTAGTAATTAAAATAAATGGAAGGGTTACAAATAAAAGTTGAATTGTTAAGAAAATATTATCTGAAAATATATAATAATCTCTATTTATCATAATACAATAACATTCAGAAAATATGCAAATTATAAAGGTCTAAAGTGTTTGAAAAAAAATGCACATGTTAAAAAAGTTTGGAGACTTTCCACTATACTTTAGCAGTAAAGATAACATGATCACATCCAAAGCTACATTTTTTTTAACGTCCTGTTTTTTGTTCTTCTTGTGGTTGTTTTTTGAGACACACTCTCCCTCTGCTACCCATTCTGGAGTGCAGCGGTGTGACGATACTCACTGCAACCTTGAACTCCTGGACTCAAGCAATCCTCCTGCCTCAGCCTTCTAAGTAGAGGTGCACATTGTCACCCCTGGCTAATTTTTTATTTTTTGTAGAGACAGGCTGTTGCTATATTGCCCAGGCTGGTCTCAAACTTTTAGCTTCCAGTGATTTCCCTGCCTTGACCTCCCAAAGTGTTGAGAGTACAAGCATGAGCCACTGTGCTCAGCGGAAATGTCCTTCGGTAAAACTGAATTCTATCTTGCAAATTTGATGAAAATGAAGGCAGATAAGATTCTTAGGTACAGGTTGTTTTTCAGTAGTTTCAGCAAATGGAGGAACTCAAGAAATCAACTTACTAGTTTTGCTTTGCAGCAGTTATGAGGTATCTCTTATTTCACGTACTCTGAGTAATGACCTAAAAATTAATACCTTTTATTCTTCCAAAATGTAGAGGCACCTTGTATTGAGGTTCTTAAATGAAAATCTAAAGGTTAAAATATAATATAGCTACCAAATGATTTAATCATGAAATTCTCTTTATAGGGAACTTTAAGTCACTGTTGTAGTTTTTTAATCTTCAATGTTCATCCCTGAATATGCAGAAGAATATCGAATCCTTAGAGATTCAAGGATTTCCCTCAAGTTCAGCTCAGACTTATATAATAATTCATCTAAAGACCAAAGTCTGACCTAGAAAAGTAGCTTCTTGATTAGAAAACCTTTAGGAAGAACACTTGTGTTGCTTTTCTTTGACTGTTATAACAAATTACCACAGATTTGGTGGCTTAAATGATACAAATTCATTAACTTACAATTCTGAAGGTCAGAAGTCCAAAACGAGTCTCACTGGATTAAAGTCAAGGTACTGACAAATCTGCTTTCTTTCTAGAAGCTCTAGAGGAGAATCTAGGCCCTTGCCTTTTCCAGCTTCAAGAGTCTGCCTGCCATTCCGTGGTGTGGCCCTTATCCCACACCTTCAAAGACAGTGAACTTGGGCAGAGGACCCTTGTTATTACTCTGCCCCTCCCCACAGATAGTCCAGGATAATACTTCTATCTAGAAATCCTTAATTTAGGCAGTACCAGTAGCTCAGTGGGTAGGGTGCCAGCCACACACATCGAACCCAGCCCAGGCTGGGAGTTGTGGTGGGCACCTATCGTCCCAGCTACATGGGAGGCTGAGGCAAGAGACTCGCTTAAGCCCAAGAGTTTGAGGTTGCTGTGAGCTGTGATGCCATGACACTCTACCCAGGGCAACAGCTTGAGATTCTGTCTCAAGAAAATAAAACCAAAAATAAAAATCCTTAAGTTAATCACATCTACAAAATCCTTTTTATTATTTAAAGTAGCATATGCCTAGGTTTCTGAGATTAGGACACCTGGACTCATGTATGTGTATGTGTAGGGGGGGATTGCTCTGTCTACCAGAAAACTAACACTCACTTCTATTGTAATAGCCTAAATTCACTTTATTTTGGATACAAATGTAGTCTGTATAATCATAGTCTATTAAGTCAGAAAGTATCAACATTTAGGATCTTCACTCCTCTCATAAGAATTTAGTGATGCCCATATTATAGCTCATACCATGTGATTCATGGTTGCACCCTCCATTCCATCTCTGCTGTCTTGATGGGTTATTTAAACATCAGCTTTGACAGCCCTGGTACCATCGTGGACTCCCATTTCTTCTGCCTCTTGAATACTGACTTCTTTCCCCATTTCACGTAGGCAATTTGTATGTCCTACTTCACATCTGAAAATATTCTTCAAATGTTCTCATCTGAAATTTCAAACCCTAAAATCTCTTTCATCACTATCTCCCATAAAGAATATCTGACAATATATATAACAGTCTGCCACATTTAAATAAGTAAATAATAAATACACATATAATTGCATATGAAAATAAAAAATTCCTAGATGGAGACACAAGAAATGGTCAGCACTAGTTGCTTCTGGAAAACATAATGTGATCACCAAATAATGTTTAATGCTTTAAACATTATTAATAATGTTTAATAAATATGTGCTGTGGTTTCAATTTTTATAAAAGTAAAAAAAAACCCTCCTTTTTAGCTGTGTAAATGGATTTAAGGGGATTGAGGAAATCAAGAGAAGTAGGAAATTTCTTACAGAAACAGGAGAGAGGATGGGACATAAAGAATGAAAACAGTATCTCTAGAGTGCAGTTTCTTACAGAAAATGGCAAAGGTTCACTAGAGAAATAAGCTTGGATCACATCTGTAAGGACTTGTACCTTGCAGAAAGGAATTAAAAGTTATCCTAGGGGTGACAAAAAGCCACTGAAAAGCCTGGTGGCCTGATTGAATCTGTTTAGTGTTGGTGTGGTAAAATGCACGGGGTGGGAGTAAGACTGTAGATCAGATGGAAGGCGTACTGTGGCAATTAAAGTCAAGAAGTTACAAATGCCTAATTAAGATAGTAGTAGTAGAAAGGAAAAGAAAGCTTGAATTTGAAAGATACTTAAAAGATAAAAAAGAAATAGGATTAGCTGGTGCTGCCATTTGTACTCAAGAAGCAGGTCAGTGTGCAATATGCCCAGTTTAGCACATCTGGTGGAGATGCAAAAAAAAAATGGCAGTTGAAAACATAAATCTGAAATGTAGCAACAAGCTCTTAGAGATTTAGAACGCAAAACATTGGTACAGAAGTGGTAAAGTCTCTCAAATACAACCAATCTCTCAGAGATTATATATAGAAAGAGGAAACTAAAAAGGAGAAGATCAAATTCTTTCATCATTTTAGTTCTAAAGTATTATCTTTCACCAAAATAATTGCAATATTTTCCTAATGGGTTTCACTAGCATCCAGCATATTTCTTTTCAAATACATCTGTCTTACAATCAACAAATTAATATTCTTTTTATAATATCGACTTTCTTAAAAGCCATAAACTTCTATTACCTATAGGTTAACCCCCCACCCCCCATTTTTGATCTTGAAATCTTTTTTCAAGGAAGCTTTTCTTTCTATTGCCCTCTAACATAAAAATTAGTCCCTGTCAAGTTGGTCTTATCATTGTCTTGTCAACGGTTCCTCCTGTCAGTTTTTGGTCATACCATTGACCTAATTTTGTCTACTTTGTCTTCTTCTCTCTGTCGAAACCTTAACTTTTACATGATGCAACTCAGTTCCTTCTCTGTCAAGAATGCTAATTATTGTCTCAAACACATAGTTGACTGTTTTTGTTTTTAAATCAAGAACATGCTAATTAAAGTTTGGAGTAAGTGGTTAAGTGCCCAGTGTGTGATAATTTGTTATGGCAGCCTTAGCAAACTAATCCACCCAGAGAATCTGTCTGCTAGATGCTCTGTGAGAAAACTATTATGAGATTAGGACATGAAGGCCTATAAAGAACTCTGTCCTGGTGCTTCTTGACTCATGGTTCTCTGGTCTAAGGGTTGAAATCCAGGCCATCTTTAGAATCTGTGATTTCCTCCCTCTTCTCTGGGGTCTTACATGTAGAATTACGATGTTTGTACCAAATACAAAGCATGATGATAATTATCTTTTATTAAGACTCTACTATGTTCTTGGTAGTTTATGCTCATTGCCTCATTCAATCCTCATAACAAGCTTTTAAAGTAACCTTTCTGTCTTTTTCTTACAGACAGGGAAAGAGAATCGCAGAGAGGCTAAACGACACACCTAAGATCATACTGCTGTTGTGTGACAGAGCTAACACTTAGGTTCACGTAGATCTGGTCCCAAAGCCCATCGTTCTTTTACTGTAACACACTGCTATTTTCATAATGATATGAAGACAGAATAGCTAAATGTATCAGACCCTCAGATATATCGCCACTCTTTAAGCCTTTAAAATTAGAAATGAACAGTCCTATGTTCCTGGGTTTAGATAATGGGCTCCTGATCAAGGCCCTCAGATGGCAAACATACTGCCTCTAATTTCTTACAGGTTAAATTTGTAAAGTGGCAAAAGGAATTTTTGCATTAACAAATGAATCTCTGTTATAAGAGTATACTTTCTCCTCAATTTCTATAACAATTGTCTCCAAAGGTATAAAACCTACATTTATAATATTTATTTTGCTACACAACATATAATTATTTATTGTCTAGTATACAAACCCCAAAATGGTTATAGAAGATGAAGCTATAAGGTAGCAGTATGTCAATTCTGCTAATAGTGGAATTATCTTTAGGTTAGTTGCTAAGGCCAATTGCTTAGCCTAGATGCTAAAAATATAACAGCTTCAAATCTATAATTTCTTTAGCATTTCCAATATGGTTTGTTTCTGATTGATCAATAATCTCAGAAGTACTTTTCAATCTATGAAAGCTTCAGGGCAAAGGATCATCAGTAACATAGTAGAGAGAGGTTGAAGAAATTTACAAGTATTCCACGGAAAGTACAAATTGAGCGCGTTTCCTTGGGGGATAACATTAATGTCTGATGTTCTAGGCTTATCAAGGAAAACACTAACACAGGATACTTCACCCTCTTTGATATATAATGATTGCTATAGAAATGTCAATGAGATGATCAATAATCATCTCAATTATTTGAGTGATTAATCTTGCTATTTTATAAACCTATGCACTGTTGAAAAATAAAAAAAAATATTTTGAGTAATATAACTCTTTAGATAGTCATCACTAAATTGTATATTTTACTTAACTAAGTTTGAGAAGTATTAATCTTCTATAATCTCTGTGGTAAAAAAAAGTCTACCTCCCCAAAACTAATGGAAAAAATTTTCCTATTTTCTTATTTATCATGTGTTGGGTTAACTCAATCAATTATTGAAAGAATCTGTTAAATATTCTACAGCTAATTATTTCACTTCAATTAATGCTATTAAATGTAAAGCTTAGTAAAAATGATTTGAAATGCTCAGAAATTTCATCTTATTGATATGAGTTTGTGTGAAAATTTTTATTTTTCAAGAGTCTCTTTGAGGTGTATGATTAAAATAAAATACATTATATAGACTTATCTTTTCTAACCAATAAAATGATCCAAAATCCACTATGATAGATAATTGATAATTCTAGCTTCTATGCATAACAAAATATATTTTAATGTATTTTTAAATTATTAAAATTATTAAATAACATATTATATACATATATTATATACATAATAAATAATTGCTATTTTATATATTATACGATACTATGAGACAATACTTTATAATGATACTTATGCTAAAATTATATTATTATAATAATTTACATAATATAAGGTCTTATTTAGTATATAAATAATAGTAAAAATTATTATAAGAAATATTATAAAGATAACAAAAAGCATTATAGAATAAGAATAGTAATAGAGCCATTCTAAATTTAGATGGTCATTTTATAAATTACATATGACTTTACTGATGACAAAGTGCTCTGAAAGAGAAAGTGGCTGAAAGATAAAGATGTATGAACTGAGATTCAAATCAATGATACCAATGAAATAATTTACAATTGCATGTGCTATTAGATCATCCTTCATCTTTTTCAGTAATCTTCCTTAGTGATAAAAAAACTATCTCTTTTATTATACCTCATTTATTAAAAATTAAAATCTTATTGAAGAAGACCCCATTGGCAATTACAGCAACAACAAAAATAAATAAATGGGACATGATCAAGCTAAAAAGCTTCTGCATAGCTAAGGACACAATAATTAAAGCAAACAGACAACCTTCAGAATGGGAAAATATATTGGCCTGTTATTAATCTGACAAAGGGCTGATGACCAGAATCTACAAAAAAACACGAACTAATCAACAAAAAAAAGAGCAAAAACTCCCATTTATCCTTAGGCAAGAGAACAGAACAGAACAGAACAGAAATTTCTCTGAAGAAAACAGACGAATGGCCAGCAAACACATGAAAAAATCTTCATTGTTTCTAATAATCAGAGAAATGTAAATTAAAATCACCTTGATATATCCCCTAACTCCAGTGAGAATAGCCCACATCACAAGGTCCCAGCGCTGCAGATGCTGGTGTGGTGTGCAGAGAAGGAAACACTCTTACACTGTTGGTAGAATTGCAAACTAATACAGCCTCTATGAAAGAAGTATGGAGAATCCTCAAAGACCTAAATTAGACCTACCATTTGATCCTGCAGTCCTATTACTAGGTATCTACCCAGAAGAAAAAAAATCATCTTACTATAAGGATATTTGCACTAGGATGTTAATCACAGCTCAATTCACAATCACCAAGATGTGGACTCAATCCAAGTGCCCATCAACTCATGAATGGATTAATAAACTGTGACATATGTATACCATGGAGTACTATTCAGTCATAAACAAAGATGGAGACTTTACATCTTCTGTATTAACATGGATGGAGTTGAAGAACATTCTCCTTAGTAAAGCATCACAAGAATGGAAAAGCAAGCAAACCAATGTACTCAATACTAATATGAAACTAGGAGGTGAACTACATGCCCACATGAGAGAAAAACATAGTTAAATTCAAGTGTGGGGGAATGGAGGGGGAAATGGCAAGCTCTCAGCTAATGGGTACAATGTAAGGGTGAAGGGCTCAACTACAACTTGGACTTTACCTGGCCAATGCCAATTAACCTAATTGTTTGTATGCTCATATTATCTGAAATATGAAAGTTTTTGTTTTATCGAATCTTATTTTAGGAGCATCATAAAATGTATGCTTCCACTACATAATTAAGAAAATTATCTTCACAGATGCATAGTGGTCATTTATCTGCCTTGAAATGCCCTTTATTCTTTATTGTTTTCCTTTGAGTTGTATTTACATTTTTTCATTACAAATATTAACATCATTAAAGACCTCCTTAAAAGATGTGCAGGATGAAAAAGATCTCTTTCAATAGGTTAAGGGTGGTTTTGCCATCTCACAACTAAAACTTTCTGTACAATATCAGGAAATAGAAAATATTAGAAAATATGACACCCAACATGGTACAGATATAATTTTTTTTAAGCTAAGGACTCACGCATTGTCGTTTACTCTTTGGACCCATTCCCCTCTTTTGAGCTCCTTTCTGGCCAATGTTATTTCATTGATTGGTTCTGCCACCCGCAACGTTGGTTCCAAAGGCTTGTAGCGTTGTTCTAACACTTCAGCGATGTCTCTGAAGGGCCCCTGACAAGAAAGGATGAAGTACATATTTTATTATGGAGGATTTTTCTGATATATGAACGATGACCAAGGCTAGTGAACCTCTCCAAAGTACAGCAAGTTTACTAAATTATTTTTAAAATACAAGTTGTTCTTCTTGAGTTAGAAAATACATTACTTGGCTCGGCGCCTATGGCTCAAGCACCTAAGCCTCCAGCCACATACACCTAAGATTGTGGGTTCAAATCCAGCCCAGGCCCACCAAACAACAATGATGGCTGCAACCAAAAAATAGCCAGGCATTGTGGCAGGCACCTGTGGTCCCAGCTACTTGGGAGGCTGAGGCAGGAGACACACTTGAGCCAGGAGTTGGAGGTTGCTGTGATGCCACAGCACTCTACCCAGGGGGACAGCTTGAGGCTCTGTCTCAAAAAAAAAAGAAAAGAAAAGAAAAGAAAATACATTACATAACAAGAATAATGGTTATATTCAAGAAATTTCCTCTCAAGTAAAATAAACTACATTTAAAATTTTTTTTAATTAAACAAAAGTTCCCCTTCTTACATCAAGACATCTTCATGCTGTAACTGGTAAACTCCTTATCTTTGTTTATGTTATAAATACATATCATGTATTTATTAATATGTGTTTCTGTTGTGTCAACTTGTATATATTCACATAAGTTTATGTTACATGTATTTATGTATTATATGTAACATGCTATAACTAAATTAACTTGTGGTACAGATTGTTTTGTTTTCTAATTTAAAAAGGAAATTTCTTCTAACAAAAAACAACTCTCTCCTTTCTGAATAAATAAAAATATTAGAAAAACATTGTGAGCATAGTTTTTTAAGCACCCTCCTATAATAGAAATAGGAGAGCAAGCTTTTTTAAAATTAAAATTTTTAGGCAAATGCCAAATTTTATATTTAATAATGGCCCCCTAATTTATAAAAGCAATTTTTATCTATTGAAACTGTTCTTTATTTAAAATTTTAAACTCTGTTGTTTCGTTAGTCTGATATCAGTAGCAACCTTACAATGACACAAAATACGTGGGAGAGGAATGTCTATAGCTGCACTGTGAAAAGTAACTTAAAACATGTCCTGCTTTTAAGCTAGTAGTCATTTATACTAGTTACTAAATCCACTGGTTATCTAGGATCATATCAAGCACCGGACAAATCAGAGGCAGCTCAACACTTTGCTGCTGTTAATTGCACACTGTTTTTCCCTGTCACTATTGCATTTGAGAGGAGTAATAGAAAACGGACAGATATTTCTAATCATATTCTGTATTTTTAAAAATTTTTTCTTTAAATAGGTTATCACTAACAAGACACAGCTGGAGTTACCGCAAGCACTGAGTGAAAACTGTGGGGCTAATAAAAAGAAATGATTCACGCCTCATTTATGTTCACTTATGTTTTACATTAATAGAAACCAATAATAGGAACCAGTTACCATAAAAGTCATGGACCGTAAATAACACAAATGGCAAATAAGTATCATCCAGTACTTTTCGCAGCTAGACAGAAGGATTGCTATATTTGAAAGTAGTTAATGGGTTTTTATTGGACTTTACTTTTTAAAGAAACAGTAACATGATTATAAGTCTCCTATTAAGAAATCAAATGGGGATTTTCTTTTCAGATTCTTATTCTTTTACTTTGACAAATTCTATGGTTTAAAAAATTAACATTTTGTTGCATATGTAGTGGCAAATTACTTCTCTAGGCCTGTTATTGTCATATGTAAAATACAATGATAACTGTATCACAAACTGCTCTTAAGATGCAAAGGTAATGTAACATGCTCAGCATTGTACTTAGAATGTAGTAAACACCCCAAATCAGTACCTATTGCATTGTTATTATTAGTTTTAAGAAGAGTTTTAAAAAAATTTTGAACAATGGTCACATCAAAGAAATAAACAGTGGCCCATGCCTATGACTGTGAATATGGCAGCATTCACATGGAATCATGTCTTCCTAGTGG
>NW_003852563.1:1335446-1338953 GCF_000181295.1 Otolemur garnettii
TGTTCTTATACCAGAGAGTCAACTACAAAACCCTTAGAAGTAACCAAGGAATATAGTAGCATCTCAGGTTACAAAATCAATACCCACAAATTAGTAGCCTTTGTGTATGCCACAATTGTTGAGCTGAGATTAAAATCAAAAACACTATTCCTTTTACAATAGCTCCAAAGATGATGAAATACCTGGGAATATATCTAACAAAAGATGTGAAAGATCTCTATAAAGGGAATTATGAAACTTTGAGAAAGGAAATAGCAGAAGATGTCAACAAATGAAAGAGCATACCATGCTCATGGCTGGGAAGAATCAATATCATTAAAATGTCCATACAACCCAAAGCAATCCATAAGTTTAATGCAATCCACATCAAAGCACCAATGTCATACTTTAAAGATCTTGAAAATATAGTACTTCAATTCATATGGAACCAGGAAAAACCCAAATAGCAAATACAGTTCTTAGAAATAAAAAGAATTCTGGAGGCATCACATTTTCAGACTTCAGGTTACATTACAAGGCTATAGTAATCAAAACAGCATGGTACTAGCACAAAAATAGAGACACAGATCTGTGGAATAGAATAGAGAATCTACAGATGAACCCAGCCACATATCATCATTTAATCTTTGATAAGCCTAATAAAAAATATGCAATGGGGAAAATAATCCTTATTTAACAAATGGTGCTGGGCGAACTGGTTAGTCACATGCAGAAGACTGAAACTGGAGCCACATCTCTCACCATTGACAAAAATTGATTCTTGTTGGATAAAAGATTTAAATTTAAGACATGAAACAATAAAAATTCTAGAAGAGTGTGCGTAAAACACTTGAAGATATTGGCCTGGGAAAAAACTTCATGAGGAAGATTCCCCTAGCAATTGTAGCAACACTACAAAGTGTAATTCAAATACATGTGAACTTGGAGGAGTCAAACAGCATTAGAAAAGAAGGAGACTTTACATCTTTTACACTTACCTGGATGGAGGTAAAGTACATATTCTTAGTAAAGTATTCCAAGAATGGAAAAATAAATATCCAATATCCAATAAATAACTGGGATTTGATCAAGCTAAAAAGCTTTTGCACAGCTAAGGGTACCAAAAACAAAGCAGAGAGACAGCCTTCAGAATGGGAGAAGATTGTTGCATGTTATGAACCTGACAAAGGCCTGATAACTAGAATCTACAGAGAACTCAAATTAAACAATAAGAAAAGTACAATAAGAAACAATAAGAAAACCCTCTCTATAAGTGGGCAAGAGATTTTAATAGAAACGTCTCCAAGAATGAAAAACAAATGGCCAACAAGCATGAAAAAATGTTCATCATCTTTAATCATCAGAGAAATGCAAATCAAAACCATTCTAAGATATCACCTATGTCCAGCAAGATTAGCCCACATCATAAAGTCCCCAGACACCAGATGCTGGTGTGGATATGGAGAGAAGGAAAGACTTCTACATTGCTGGTGGAATTGTAAACTAATATAGTCCTTTTGGAGGGAAGTATGAAGAATCCTCAAAGATCTAAATGTAGACCTTCCATTTGACCCTACAATCCCAATATTAGGTATCTACCCAGAAGAATAAAATCATTTTACAAAAATACATTAGCATTAGAATGTTTATTGTGGCTCAATTCATAATTGCCAAGTCATAGAAGCAGCCTAAGTGCCCATCAACCCATGAATGGAACAACAAACTGTGGCATATGTATACTATGAAATATTATTCAGCCATTAGAAAATATGGAGACTTTACATCTTTTACATTTACCTGGATGGAGGTGAAGTACATTCTTCTTAGTAAAGTATCACAAGAATGGAAAAATAAATATCCAATGTACTCCATACTAAAATGAAATCTTTATATAAACAATTACATGTTCCTAAGAACATCAAACACTATTATAGTCCAGTTTGAGAGTAGAAGGGAGCAGGAGGGAGGTGGGGAGAGGATGTATGGCAGAAGGTGGGAGGGCACGAGGTGGGATCTCACCAAATGTGCACATTTTGAGGGTGTATAACACACCCCCTGGATGAAGGGCTCTTCTACAAATGGAACTTTGCCCTGGAAGTGAGAACAATGTAACCTAAATATTGTACCCTTATATTAATTTGAATAAATTTAAAAAGAGAATGGAAATACAATATCACAAAAAATTATAGTAACGTGAGAGATTTTTTTAAATGCACAGAATGCAGGGTTATCTTCTTACAAGTTTGATTCAACAGTCACGGTTATGAAAGGCAGTCTCTAAGATGGCCTCCAAAGAACACTGCCTCCCAGTATTCTTGCCTTCATATAGTAACTTGTTCTTGAGTGTGGAATGGAATTATTCATATCTAACAAACATAATGGCAGAAATGATGGGATGTCACTTCTGGCATTAAGTTATAAAAGCCTATGGCTTCTACTTGGAGAGCTCTTTCTCACTCTCTCTAGATCAATAACCCTGAGGGAAGGCAGGTGCCATGTTGTAAGGCACCTCTGTGCAGAGGCCAATGTCAGGAGGGGCTAAGACATGACAACAGGGAGTAAAGGAACCACCCTGCCCTCCTATCCCCACCTGCCAGATTAGCTTTCATATGAGACCACAGCCCTGGCTGACATCTTGACTTTAATATCATGAAATATCTTGAATCAAAGGCTCACAAAAGCTATACATGGCATGCTAACTCACAGATACTGTGAAATAACAAGCATACATTGGTTTGAACCATTAGATTTTAGAGAATTTTATTGTAGCAATAGATATACAGAGGCAAGCCTGTGCGGTAATGGTCCAGAGTTCTGGTAGTCTGTGTAGGCCAAATCTAAACCAATTCCTACTCGATACTCCTTGGTGGCAAGTATCTTGTGTAGCTCAAATATTGATAGAGATGATGGAACTGTTGCTCTTTGAGACTTTTAGAATGGGGACAATTATCATCCACCCACTTCACCTTTTAACCCAGAAAATCATTTGCCAATCATGTTCTATCAAAATGCAGTTATAGTATATATCAAGATATCCTGTCTCTGCTATGAGTCTTGCTTGGTTTGAGGCTAGCTCTAATTCCCAAACTTATACTTTTTAAATTATTCAAATCCAAGTTATATTTAAAATGTTATACAAGATATATATCACTAGATCAGAGGTTAAATTAAATAAATGTAATAATGCATGATCTTTCAGTAAAAACAAGTATGTCATATAGTGTATAACAATATTTTTATATAAGAAGTCAGATTCTAGGCAATAATCCATGTTTTAACTTGATTTTCAATATAACAGAATTCAATGCCAAAGAAGTCTTTGTTTACTCCCTGGAATATATAGTATATTTAAAGTAATTTATATTTCTCATTCAAAATTAGATTTTTAAAAAAATAATTTTCCTCTGGTTAAAAGTAAATCAAAACCATAATTTGTTTTTTAAAGAAGCAACTATCAACACAGTAAGAAGGAAATCCATAGAACAAGAAAAAATATAGGCAGTCCCCAGGTTATGGATGCGATAAGTT
>NW_003852563.1:1339189-1348369 GCF_000181295.1 Otolemur garnettii
GGGCAAAAGACTTGAATAGACCTTCTCCAAAGAAGATATACAAATGACAGGAAGCACATTAAAAGAAGTTCAACATCACAGCCACTATGGAAAACAGTATGGTAGTTCCTCAAAACATTAAAAATAGAAGTGGAATCTGTCAATTCCACTTTTGCATATATACCCAAAAGAAATGAAGACATAGTCTTGAAGAGATCTTGTAGACCCGCGTTCACAGTAGTATTATTCACGATACTAAAATGTAGGGCCGGGCGCAGTGGCTCATGCCCGTATCCTAGCATTCTGAGAGGCCAAGATGGGTGGTTTGCCTGAGCTCAAGAATTCAAGACCAGCCCAAGGAACAGCAAGTACCCGTCTCTTAAAAAAAAAAAAAAATAGCCGGGCGTTGTGGTGGGTACCTGTAGTCCCAGCTACTAGGGAGGCTGAGGCAAGAGGATCATTTGAGCCCAAGAGTTTGAGGTTGTTATAAGCTATGATACCCAGCCCTCTACCCAGAGTGACTGAGTGAGACTCTGTCTCAAATAAATAAATAAATAAATAACCAAAGTAAAACATAGAAGCACTCCAAGTGCCCATCACTGGCTAACTGGATAAGCATAATGTGTGACACACATGCAATGGAGTATTACTCAGCCTTAAAAAAGAAGGAAATTCTGAAAATAGACATCTGCGACACTTGAATTTAACACAGATGAACTCTAAGCTCATTATGCTAAGTGAAATTAGCCATATCAGGGGTGGGTGAAGGGGAAATGGAGAGCTATTTAATGGGCATAGAGTTTCCATTTTGCAAGCTGAAGAGTTCTCCAGACAGTGGCGATGACTGCACAAACATAGGATTGTATTTAATATCACTGAACTGTACACTTGAAAATGGTTACGATATTAACTTTTATGTTGCATGTATTGTACATAATATAACTGTACACTTAAAAATGCTTAAGATGTTAATTTTTATGTTACATGTATTTTACATAATATAAACAGCAAAAATAAAATCAGTGACAGAATTCTTACACAGATAATTAGTACCTGACATTGCTTCCTATTAATAGGTGGCAGAATTTCAGATCGAGGAAAAGAGCGGGCGCTTGTACAAGCTAGCCAGCTGTTAAGGTCTGTGGAGGAGGCCTGCTCAACTCTAGGCCTTTGGCGTGTTATAGGCCTTGCCTTCTTTAACCGCAACTCGCATGGATCAGGATCTCTTCTGAATGGTGAATTGTAGATACCTGGAATCTAAAGAAGAATAAAGAAATTTTAATTTTTATGTGAAATAAAGGAAGACAAAATTGTACCAGGAAACTTTTCATGTTTCTTAAACCAAAACTACAGTTTAAGTCTTAACTGGTGGCCGACTTCAGATTCACCTAAGGAGATTTTAGATATAATGCTCATAGCTTTTCCTCCATTCTAGACAAACAATTTCAACAACTTTCGGGATTGAATACTAAACATTTTAAACCACTGAGCTATAGTTTCTATCTGCCACACATGGTATTTTTATGTAATTTTATCTAAGATAAAAATAACAGAAGAATCTTACATCATCCATTTTGTATTCTTGTTTACTGTCTGAAAATCTGATGCTGTTAGAGTATACAAAATACACACATAGGTATATGTGTATATGTAAATACCACACACACAAATGCATATTCATAAGGAAAAGTTACATTTTAAAGGACAGTATGACTTGTTTGCTTGCTTTGTGGACACTCTGAACTATACCTAGAAGACATCCATTAAATCTGTCTGTTCTCCCTAAAGATGTGCTTTCCTTTTATGCCGTCAGCATTTCTACAAACATTTCTGTTTGCTCCATTTACCTTACGGAATCAGCCCTCCCAAAGCATTCAGATTAACTAGAACAGCAAAATCTTTGAAAAATCATCCAGGAAAATTTTGTATTTCTAGCCTACCTCATCAATAATTGACAACCTCTATCAAATACCTATCCAAGTTGAACTGAATGTCTTCACTCATATGCTCCCTTAACAACCTGGGGACATCCATTACAGCACCCATCACGTGGTTGCAGAATGAATTTTGTGTGCATCAGTTTTCCACAAGCAAACTGTTGGAGTGTAGAGACTCTGTGTCAGGTATTTTTGCAACCCCAGGGCCTAGCAGAGTACTTGGCATGTAGAAGACACTCAATAAAAGACACTTCAATGATCATGTAGAATAACAAACAATTCACAGTTCAGGAAGGACCATGCAAACCTCTATTATATTCTTGCTTTCCAAAGACATAAATATCTCAGCAGATTTTATTTATTTTAAAACCTTATTAACTGCTTTCAAAGAATTTTTAGATTATATCCTTTTTTTTTCTTTCTGAACATGCCAGTTTCAATTTGTTTTCAAATACATTGTGATCTCGAACTAAACGATCACAGACTCACTTGAGTCACCTCTAACTCAAGTGTCCCTATTTTGTAATTGGGAACTAAATTTTATTGGACATAAAAAAAGCTAATGTAAATGAATTCAAATATATAAAAATATTTTTCAACTGGCTCTTCTTTCAGTATTTTTTTTTTTACCTGTTAAAATTGATACAGGAAAAAACACTGTGCTGAAAGATCTTAAAGCTGTTTTTAATGCCATAATGTTGCTTTCACTGTAACTAAATAACACACGAAGGTGACTACGGAGAAAATAGCTTTCAGTGTCCAGTAATTTTTAAGGTAATTTTCTAAGATAAGAATGTATCAATTGTGATGGGAAAAACAATAAATGTTGCATTAAAAAAGGCTATTCTGGCATAAAATATAACTAAATCTACATAGTCTGTGAAAAAGCTAGGAGAATACCATTTCATTCATTACTGATGATCTAATTAACTGAAGTCTGTCAGTTTATTACTAAAATGTCTACAACGTTACAGATTAAAATGATGAAATGCGTACCATTTAATCAGACTATAAATTATCATTTAAAAATATCTATCTACCCTAATAATTGCTACCAGCTATTAACTTTACCCTATTAGGAATCGTCTTTGATCTCTTCTATATTTGCATGCGTGTGTATACATAGGCTAGATGGGAAATGCAAATAGATCAGTAGACATGATAGCTTTCTTAAATTATATTTTGCAACCTATATGGAGACCTCCTCATGTGTATTCTCTTTGCAATTTAAATCACATATAGGTAGAAAATATATTTTAATTGAATTTCAAATGTATCATTTAAAGTCTTCAAGGTGTCAGTACTTTAGAAATTAATTTAATACATTTGCTAACTTGCGTCAATAAAAATAGTTCAGGACTCTCTCAATCCCTAAAGCAAGAAAATGCCCTATTCGTTTACTTTGATAAAGTATCCATTTACTTATTATTTCTTTAAGTAAATAAAACAACCCTAACACACTATTGTCTCAATTGCCATATTTCACCGTTTTGTAAGCCACTTAATGAATAATGTTTTGTTGTTGATTTTTTAAAATAGTACTATGGGTCACAAAAGACAGAGTTAACCTTAAGGGACTCTGACATATTTTCAGTTTTCACATTTTTCACAACTTAGAAGGGCTACTGCCAAGCTAGCTTTGGGGACTTTATTTTCAGCAATAATTTTCTAGAGTGACCAACACTATGGGGAAATCTGTGCTAACTGTTTAGAAAAAAAAAAAAGAAAAAGAAAAAGCCTACAACTGAGTTATTTGCAGTACTGTCATGCTAACACTCAACTCAATAAGACCCAAGAAATCTCAGGAGAGGACTCTGCTAATAGCTTCTTACTGACCTCCTTGCATCAGGCCTGCTGCTGACTGGTGGCCCAGTGGTGAATACTGCAAATGAGGTGTGAAAGCACTGATTTTTTTAAAGGCTATGATTCTGACTCGTCAAAAGGAAAAAAAAAAAGCCAATGAGTTATATAATAGATATATATTTTTCTTGAATTCCCCCTTCAGACCCTCCATCATGGGAACTTAAGCATGACCTGGAATATTAATTACGTCAGGTTGAACAACGAGCAAATGTGCCATTTGTTACCCAGTCACCCTTAGCATTACATTCATATTTTGAACCATTCCATATTTCTAACAATCTATCAGATGGCTCTTTTCTTCTCAGTTTTTGTTCTTACACTTAAATATTATATGCAAAAGTGTTTTAAGAGTGCAATTGATTTGCAAATGAAGGAATATACACATTATATTTGGAGTATCTACTGTTTTATTCCATAAAAAATGTTTTTTATGGCCATTTTCACTCATACACTGACCTTTATTTTGTAATTGCCTGGGGGAAGCTATAGTCTAATTTCTTTTCTCCTTTTTTTGTTATTGAGGTTTACTTTTAAAACAAGTTTCTGTAAAGTAGGAAGAATAAGAAACAGGATTGAATGTACCTATGATTCCCAAATCACAATTACTAATATATCATCATGATTTCAAAGTAACTATTTATTGCAAAAATGAAGAACAATTACATATACTGGGTGGGAGACTTTGGGTTTTACTTTTACAAATGACAATTGCACAGTCAACAGGATTGGCTAATTGGCACAAAAGGTATGAAATTTAAAACTATTTTCTTGCCTTATGATTAAAAATTTGTGAATACACGAGAGACAGATAGTCTTTAAAGGACACTTGTCTGAAATATGTTTGGGTTCTAAGTTCTGATCAATTATGCTTTGAAAAAATTAGATACTGAACAAGTAGCCAAGAGTAGTAAAAATCTCTAATATATAGAAAAGTAAAAGTGGGCCAGAGAACTGTGAATGAAATATCTGCTAGGGTAAGGACTGCTGAATCAACACTGACCAATGCACTTCATCATAATTATCAGGACACGCTACTGCCAGGGGATTTATAAAAATCCCACTCAGCAAATAATTGCCCTGCTGTTAGGAGATAGTCAGAGTGTTAACACACTGTCACAGTCTAGTGTTTAGTAAGATATTCTACATTCAATTACTCTTGCTAGGGACTAAAAGGAAACATGGTCATTTCTCAGATACAGCAGTTATGCTTCTATATGCATTTCAGGCACAGGACCACAGAAGGGAGAATTTCTTGGCAACATTAGAGACTCACAAGGAATATTCCAGTTAGAATTTATCTATACAAATCAATATATTTCCAACTCTAACTGAATACACATGCTTTTTATCTTCTTTTACTTCAGTGAGAAATAAAATTTTTACATGTTTTGCATCAATCACATAGTGGGGTCACATTCAATGTAGACCCCAGAAAATTGAGAAAGTAACTGGTAGGAGCCATTTGGAGCTCTTTCAGGATCTCATACGCTAAAGAGCAGCCTCAAGGGGATTGTTTCGGCCAAACCCCCCCCAAGTTGTTTGTGTGCTTATTCTAGACCCTTCCCTTTAAATTCCTCAGGGGTACATAAACAGGGGATATTTAAAAAATAATAACTGCGTTTAGCTTGAGTTTGTTTGGAGAAGACTTAGAGAACTCTTCAGAGGTATATAGTGCAACAGGTAAGTAGTATTACTGGAAAATTGACATTCAAAAGGCTGTCCTAACTATTGTGCTATACCTCCTTTATTCTAAAACACACTTATTTTTCCTCATGTATTTCATATGTCTAAGAAAAATTATAGATACAATTTGATTTTTTTCCTCACATGATAAACAAGAAATATTTCAAGTGAAATATGACCTTTGAGGTTGCTGGCTTTACCAAGTTAACAAAAATGTATATTTTTAGAAATCATTTTCATATGTTCATCACTATTATCATACCTTAAAACATTATAATGAAATGTTGATTCAAATGAAGAAGTTTAAATAAGATACTGAGAAAGGGCCTGCCTTGACAGACATAAGGTGGGCATAGAGATGACTATAAAGTAATTGCTCCTGTTAAATTGCTGTCAGTAACAGAGGAGGGTGGTATTAGAAGAACGATTTTGTGACTAACTGTAACTTTACTCTTCAGTAAGTTTCGTCTTATAATGGTTATAGAGGAGGTATATGTACACCAGAGGATATGATGAAGGGATATATTCTTTAGAAAGCTCTGTGAAATCTGAATTTGTTCTAAAGATGGGCAGAAATTTGCAATAAAAAATGAAAAAAAAAATGGAAAGATATCCCAGGTGAATAGAATGACAAAGACATAGTTGTGGGAAAATATAGCACCTTTATTGAGGGAACATCAAGGCAGGCAGTTTAAGCATGAGGCTCTTGTCAGAAATAAGCATGGAAAAGTTGAGGTCAATAGTAGAAAGCTAAAAGTATGCACTTAATTCTGCATAAAATGAGATTCTTTAGATTTTATCATCTCCTTTGAAAGGTAAGCATAGGAGAAAGTCTGAAGTGGTAATACTGGTACATGAAATTTGCAGAAGCAGCCTCTGTGGAAACACAGCAAAAGATAGAGTTTGAAGAGACAAATCAAGCATCAGAACCAGACTCAGATATGATGGGAATGTTGGAATTATCAGACTAGGAATTTAACATAACAGATTAATATGCTAAAGGCTCCAGTGATTAAGGAAGACAGCATGTGGGAACAGATAGCCTGTGTAAGTAGAGAGATGGAAATAACAGAAAGGAAGAATGTCTTTGATGGGTTCAGTAGTAGATTAAAAAAGGTTGAGAAAAGAAAATCTGAACCTGAAGATTTGTCAATAGATTCCTCAAATGGAAAAGTACACAGAAGAAATTCTCATGGAACTGAAACAGAATATCTAAGAACTGTGGGACAAATACAAAAGGTATAATACATATGTAATGAAAATAATAGGTCAAGCACAAGGGCTCATGCCCAGCACTTTGGGAGGCCAAAACATGAAGATTGCTTGAGCACAGGAGTTCAAGACTAGCAAGGACAATATAGTGAGACCCCTGTCTCTATAAAAAAATAATTAGGCTAGCATGGTGGTATATGTCTGTAGTCCCAGTTACTTGGGAGGCTCACTTAAGCCCAGGGGTTTGAGGCTGTAGTGAGCTGTGATCATGCACATACCACTGCACTCTATCCCAGGTGACAGAGTAAAATTCTGTCGCAAAAATCAAAACAAAACAAAACAAAAATTCAGGAAAAGAAAAGTAAGAGAAAGGAACAAGAAATATTTAAAACAATAAGGACTATGAATTTCCCTAAATTGATGTTAGATGCCAAACCACATTCCAGAAAACACAAAGAAAATCAAGCAGATAAATCAAAAAAGAAAAACCACACTTGGCTTTATCATATTCAAATTCCTGAAAATTGAAAATGTGAAAAATCTTGCAAAAATATACAAGAAAGAGAAAACCCTTACCCATAGAAGGCAAAGATGAGAATTACAATCAACTTCTCAGAAAACATGTAAGCAAGTAGAGAATGTAGTGAACAATTTAGTGTTGAATCTTCCTAGAATTCTTTATCATATGAAATTATCCTTTATATGTGTATATAGATAGATAGATAGATATGTTAAATTATACATATAAAGGGTAATATATATATATATATAAAATGAAGACTTTTGCATACAAATAAAAATGAAAAAAATCTGTTGTCATTAGAACTGCCTTGCAAGAAATGTTGAAAGAAGTTTCAGAGAAAAAGAAAATGATATAGGCCAAAAACTCAGATGTACATAATAAAAGGAAGAGCATCAGAAAAGAAATAAATCAAGGTAAAATAAAAATTTTCATTTTTCTCATTCTTAATTGATCTAACAAATAATAGTTTCTTCAAAACAATAGCATTGAGGTATTTAATTATGTATGCATATGTCTATATAGGCTTTGTATAAGTTAAATGAATGCCAGTCATAATACTAAAGACAGGAGAAGGAAATTCAGATTATTTTGTTATTATAAGGTACTTATACTACCCATGAAGTGGTATAGTGTTACTTGAAAGCAGATGTGAATGCATGTTGCAAGCTCTGAGACAATCACTCAGATAAAAAAGAAGTATAAACTTATATACAAAGAAATGAAAACTAAAATAAAATTATACAAAAACTGCAATTATTGTAATAAAATCAGAAAAGACAGTAAACTGGTGGAAGATAAAGAACAGAGCAACAAACACCAAACCAGTAACAAACACAAGACACTAATCCAACTGTTTCAATAATCACTTTAAACCTCAATGGTCTAAATACATCAATTAAAATAAAGACATTGTGAGAATGAACCAAAAAAGAAGACCCAACATACGTTGTCTACAACAAACTCATTTTAAATATAAGGACATATAAACTAGAAGTAAAGGTTTGGAGAAAGATATACCAGGCTAACACCAATGAAAAGAACGTGGGAGTAGCTTTATTAATTTCAGACACTGAAGACTTCAAAGCAAGGAAAATTTTCAGGGATAAAGAGGGGCAATAAATAAGGATAAAATAATCTATTTCCCAAGAAGATATAACAATCCTTAACTTGTATGTGTCTAACAACAAAGCATCACAATATGTGAGGCAAAAACTGATGGAACTGCAATGAGAAGCAGCTGGAGACATTAACTCCTCTCTGTCAGAAATGGAGATATGCAGCAGGCAGAAAATCAGCAAGCACACTATTGACTTTAACAGCAGCATCAGTCATCTATAGACCACTTCACCTAACAGCAAAATGCACATTCTCCTCACGTTCATCCAGAACACTCACCTAAACAGACCACATCCTGGGCAACAAAACACACCTTAACAAATTTAAAAGAAGAGAAGTCATGTAAAGTATGTTCTCAGGCAATAATGGAATTAAACTAGAAATCAATAACAGAAAGATAACTAGAAACCCACCAGATACCTGAGGATTAAACAATACACCTCTAAATATCACATGGGTTAAAAAGAAATTTCAAGAGAAATTTTAAAATATTTTGAACTAAGTGAAAGTGAAAATACAAGTTATAAAAATTTGTGTGATGCAACAGAAGCAGTACCTAAAGGGAAATTTCTAGTACTTGGTATTAGAAAAGAAGAAAGATCTAAAATCAATACTTTAAACTCCCATATTAGAAAACTAAAAAAAAGAAGATCAAATGAATTCCAAAGTAAGCAAAAGAAATAAAGTAATAAAAATCAGAGCATGAAACAATGAAATTGAAAATAGGAAATCAATAAAGAAAATCAATAAGTCAAAAGCTAGTTCTTTATTCAACAAGATCCTAACCAACAGAATCCAGCAACACATGAAACAAATCATACACCACAACCAAGTGGGTTTTATCCCAGGATCTCAAGGATGGTTCAA
>NW_003852563.1:1350551-1351735 GCF_000181295.1 Otolemur garnettii
GGTGGAGGGAGAGGGATTGGAGGTATCACTTCTGAGGTTTATCTTACAAGGGTATAAGTGAATCTTTCTAAGAGTAGAATGTGAACGTTTTAGAACAATAACTAAGAAAATGACATGAAGGCTACGTTAACCAGTTTGATGGAAGTATTTTGGATTGTGTGTGACAACCCCACACTGTATCCCAGAAGTGCATTAATGTACATAGTTACCATTCAATAAAAAAAAAAGCTAGTTCTTTGAAAAAAGCATTAAAATTAACAGGCGTCTATCTAGGCTAAGAGAAAAACAGAGAAAACACAAATTACTAAAATCAGAAATGAAAGAGAGAATATCATTGCTATTCCCACAGACATTAAAAGGATAATAATGGAAGATCATAAACAACTCTACGCCCACAAATTTGATAATTTAGATGAAATGGCCTAATTCCTTAAAGGACACAATCTGCCAAAACTCACACAAAAGAAATATAAATTTAAATAGGCCTATATCTATAAAAGAAATTGAATCTATAATTAGAAACCAAGAAACAAAAAGCACCAGGCCTATCTGGATTCAGTGGTGAATTCTACCAAATATATAAGGAAGAAATAATACCAATTCTCTGCAATTCTTCTAGAAGACACAGCCTAGAAACTGGAATTGTTATCCCACTAAGATCAAGGACAGGGCAAGGATGTTCCCTCACACCATTTCTTTTCAGGGTCATATTGGAAGTTAAATTAATACTGAAATTTAAATAAATTATAAAACTGGTAAAGAGACCTGAATGAATGAATACCTTCTCAAAGAATATATATAAGTGGCAAATAAGTATATGGAAAAGTGGTCATTATCAGGTGAATCAATAATTAATCAATAATTATCATTAAGGTGCCATTTAAATACCAATTTAAAAAGAAATTAATCAGTCAAGGACTCTATTCTGTTCATAGTAGAGCCAAAGAAGATGAAATATTTGGGGGTTTACCTAACAAAGGATGTGAAAGATCTCTATAAAGAGAACCATAAAACCCTAAAAAATGAAATACCTGAAAATGTTAACAAATGGAAAAACATATCATACTCATGGCTGGGAAGAATCGACATTGTTAAAATGTCCATACTACCCAAAGCAATATATAATTTTAACCCAATCCCTACTAAAGCCCCACTGTCATACTTTAAAGATCTTGAAAAAATAG
>NW_003852563.1:1353241-1386456 GCF_000181295.1 Otolemur garnettii
AAAAAAAGAAATTAATTAGAAAAAAAAGAAAAACTTACAGAGAAATTTCAAAATATTTTTGAACTAAATGAAAGTGAAAATACAAGTTATCAAAATTTGTGTGATCAACAGAAGCGGTTCCTAAAGGGGAATTTCTAGCACTTGATATTAGAAAATAAGAGCAGAAAGCGATGGGCAAGGATGGCCCAGGGATATGAATAGAAGGCCATGAATTCAGTATCTACTTTGGAGGTAGAATTAGTAGAATTTGTTGGTGGGCTGTATATAAAGGATGGGATAAGATCAGTCAATGTCAAGGATAAGTCTGAGGAGCTTATGGTGCCATTTACTTTTAAAAAAAAAATTGGCTTCACATTTTAGAGTAGTTTTAAGTCTGTAGGAAAAACTATAGGAAGGCTATAACACTGACGCCACTAAAACACTGTCACCACCAAATACTGGCAATGAACACGGAGCAACAGGAAATCTCATTGGTTGCTAGTGAGAGTCTAAAACGGTACAGTCCCTTTGGAATGCAATTTGGCAGTTTCTTATAAAACTAAACAAAACCTTATCATACAATTAAAAATATGTTCTTTGGTATTTACCCAATTGAGTTGAAAACTCCTGTCTGCAAAAAACCTGCACACAAATGTTTATAGCAACTGTTTTCATAATTACCAAAACTTGGTAGCAGCCAAGATGTTCTTTGTAGGTGAACAGATACATAAACTGTGATATTTCCAACAGTGAGTCTCAGACAGTACTAAAAAGGAATGACCTATCACACCATGAGAAGACATGGAGAAACTTAAATACATGTTAATAAGCAAACGAGCCAATTTTAAAGGGCTGCTTGATTCCAGTGACACAATATTCTGGAAAAGACAAAACTTTGGAGACAGTACCAGGATCAGTGTTTTCCCAGGGCTGGGGGAAGGGAATGATGACCAGGCAGAGCATAGAGGACTGAGGGGAGTGAGAGAACTCTGTGTGACACTATACATGGTGGATACACGTCATTACGCACTGGTCAAAACCCACAGCATGGAGAACACCCCCAGTGAACCCTAAGGTCAACTCTGGACTTTGGGTGCTAATGACACGTCAATATAGGTTCACTGACGGCAACAAGTGTCCCATTGTCGCTGTGGGTCAGAATGCCGATGGTGGGAGAGGCTGTGCGTGTGCCGGCACAGGCAGCAGATCAGAAGTCTCTGAGCCTTCCTCTAGCTTTTCCTATAGACTTAAAACTACTCTAACATGTAAAGCCAGTTTTGTTTTGTTTTTTTAAGTAAATGGCACCATAAGCTCCTCAGACTCATCCTATGTTGACTGATCTTTCCCCATCCATTACATGGATGGCCCACCATGATGGCCCACCAACAAACTCTACTAATTCTACCTCCAAATACATATTGAATCCATGGCCTTCCATTCACATCCATGGGTGCCACCCTTGTCCAAGCACCTGTAACATCTTCACCCGTGTGTGTCACCCTTCACAGCTTCTCCCATCTGCCCTGCTTTGGGCTCCTCTTACTTCCCGTCTACAGAGCAGTCAGGGGTATAATTAAAAATAAAACAATTGTTTCAATCCGTACTAAAAACCTGTCACTGGTTTTTCAAAGCACCTCAGGAAACCTAATACATTCTTCTCAAGGCCCAGTATTTTTCTGTTCCAACCTCCTGGTGGCCATTCTCTCCATCCCTCACTCCACAGCAGCCCTGTTGTCTTTCTCTCGTTTTTTCATTTCTTCCATAATTGCCAGTCATATCTCTAACTCAAACTCATCAAAATTTATTTTTCCATTTGCTTATTTTCCTGGGCAACTCATAGTCATCCCTTAAGAATTCACATTAAATCCCACTCCTTTAAAAAGACTGTTCATGACCCACACGCATTCTAAATGAGACCGCCCTCTGACATTCTTTCTCTTATGGGACCCCTCTCATTTTCGTCATGGCAGTTGCAATATTACAGACATTATACGAGCATGAAAACATGATTTTTTAAAATGTCTAGCTCCCCAAATACAGTTTAAGTTCCAACAGGACAAAAGCTATGTCCATTATTGTGTCCTCCACATGGCTTAAGTTGGTGGTTCTCAGCCCTGGCTGCACATTGGAGTCATTTGAGGAACCTGAAAAAAACTCATGTCCAAGCTCCTCCCTGGACTAACTCAGTCGGAATCTCTGAAGCCTGTGTCTGGGTATTTGTCAGTTTTGTTTTGTTTTGTAAAGCTGACGTTCAGCCAGAGTTGAGAACCCCGACTATCGTCTATCTCAATGCCTGGCTTACAATAAACAATCCATGATGACCCAAATAACTGATGGAAGGCCAGAGGTCTGTAGTGGAGATGAACATTTCTTATTCAGAAGTAAGGGGGAAAAAGTAAATGAAAATAAAAAGCATGAGATGGATGGGGAGCATCCCATTAAAACACAATCAAAAGGCATTGATGCTGAATGAATTCAGAGGGATGGGAGAGAGTGTGGAGTCACGGAAAGTCTCGGCTTTAAAACTGAGGCAGAGAAACAGAAAGAGCAGCAGTTCACAGGATCATTAATCTTGGTTTGGGTGTTATCAGGACTGAGCTTCCCAGAGAACACTCAGACGGAGAGGATCGGTATAAGGGTAGGTCTGGAACTTAGGAAAGTGGTCATAGCTACCAACTGGGATGTCTTCTGAATAGAAACAGCTGAAGGTGTGAGGAAGGACGGGGTTACTGAAGGAAAGAGCATAGCATACAAGGAGGGCCGGGGAGGCGTGTTAGGAGCGCATTCTTTCAAGGAGCAGGTGGGAGAAGAGAAGCCGGTGAAGGGCCCTCAGGAAAGCAACCAGCAAAGGAGAAGCAGCAGGACCCGGGGTGGGGAGGGGGTTCCTGGAGGAGCTCAGTGGTGTCAGATGCCGCAGCCAGGTGGAACAGCCTGAGGACGGTGAAGGCACACCTGCAATGGTAATGAGAAGGCCACCGTGACTTCTGCAAAAGCGGTTCTGTGTGTGGCAGAAGTCATACTGAATTCCCTGAATATGAGACGTCCAATGAAGGAAGAAGCAGAGAATGGGTTTCTCTTTAACCGCAATGTGTTTAAAAGACTGCGTGAGGAAGATTCATTGAAAGAATTTCCTGGGAAATCTTCCCCACTACACAATTCTCTCTTTACCTGTAAATGTCAGCTCACTAGTTTATTGATCATCGTAAGAACTGGACTGAAGGTGCTTGCTTCCTTGCATAGGCAGTTTCCCTGGGACTGCTCCTTCCCCTGAACCAATGACTTTCAACCTTTTTTACCTCATGATGCACTTGAACCTATAGTTAAAATTCTGAGGTGTGCTTAAATTCTGTTGATCAAAAAAAAGAGAGAGAGAAAAGAGTTAAAAGTGGAATATATTTACTGTGCTTTGAACTTATTTCAAAAGTAATTTAATTAATGATCTTTAAAATTTTTGGCGGCACACTTAAGATCCTCTGATAGGACACCAGGGTGCCACGGCACACCAGGTAAAATCACTGCCCTAAGCCTAGCAAGGCTCCACCCCCGCCAACCCCACCCCATCCATGGATGGCTTCTTCCTTCTCTATCCACCTGCAGCCTTAAGAGTTGGCTTTGGTTTCTGCTTTGCCATTTGATTCACAGCCTAAATAACTTTATAAATAATTAGAAAAGGCTGATATATTTGATGTGGAGATACATATCAGGAATAAACTATTCTGTGGAATAAGCGTGTCCGGTGTTTGGATGGTATGAAGGAAGAAAAGGAGTTTGTCTATTGCATAAAGTTCAGCAAGGCCTTCCCCAAAAAGAACCACCCAACAACAGCAGTAAGAGAGAAAAGGCACATAACTTTTAAATAACTTTAGAATATTAAAGACCTATAAATAGCCCCATATGCTATCAGAACAGACAAGACATACGGGAATTATTGAAGACGACTGAGAAGAAATGAGCAGAGTAGGAGAAAAGGCTGAGCATTGCGTCACAGAGGCCAAAGGAGGTCTCAAGAATGGGGGTGTGGTGAGCAGAGTACGAACCTCAGAGAGGCCCCATGCATTCCTGTCAGAAGATTCCTGGTGGCCTGATCAAGAGTTGTTTCCAGTACGGTAGTAGTGGAAGTGGAAACCCAATTCCACAGTGATTTGAAGATTCTCTGTTGTGATTTCTCTAATACAAATGTCCACAAAGTCTAAAGCCCTAATGTCCTAATGTTCTAAAGCCCTAAATGTCCACAAATTCTACATACCCTAAGAAAAATAGAAGAAAATAGCAAAATAAGGTTTTTATGACCGCCATCCTCCTGCAAACCTTTCATTACATACTCTTTTCCTGCGAAATGTAGTGTTTTCACCTGCTAGATTATTCTATAGAGGATTTGACTTAATGTGACTTCATAGTTTGGGTTTAAAAGATAATTTCCAAGACAAGTAGTTGTGTCTTTTCATGCGGAGACTATTAGTGAAGTGTTATGTGGAGAGTGTAACTGCCACTTTGTGATTATTGAGTGATTAGTATTTTTTCATTTTTCGGTAAGTTATCCTTGAACAAAAATTTTATTTTTTATACTATCTTTTGCTCTCGTGTTTTGCTCCGATCTTCCTAATGGTAGGAAGCCCAGAAAAATACACTATGCTCCACAGCCTTTCTGACTTCTATCAAAGCCCCTTCAGTCAAAGACCCTCTGGTCATAACACAATTTAGTCAAAACAAGTTGGTTAGACAACATTGATCTTGTCTAAAATAACTAAAAGCTCCAGTCTCTAGAATTTTGGGTGTATTACTAGGTTGTCTTACAAGGTTTATGTGCCTTTAACTTTTCCCCATTTTTCCATATTTGAGAAAACAGTTCCTCCTGTGTACTATTTTTTTTTTTTTTTTTTTGCAGTTTTTGGCCAGGGCTAGGTTTGAACCCACCACCTCCAGCATATAGGGCCAGCGCCCTACTCCTTTGAGCCACAGGTGCCCCCCACCCCACCCCATGTACTTTTAATCCATAATTTACCTTCAGTCTATTATACCATCACTGTACTGTGTAAAGTACAGATAGTGCAGCAACTTAAATTTCTCCACAAAAGATGCTAGTTGGGTCAAGCAGCTATTGATCCATTTGCTTTTTGGTTAAATTGCTCATTCCCAAATAATTTTCTGCCTAATTAATCAAAATTCTCCTTATCTATTTTCTCACCTTCAAACTACTATACTACTATTCTCAACAATTCTGATTCCCTTGCCTATAATGTTTCAACCTTGCTCTGTGGAACCCCTATTCCATCTCCTGTAAACAACTACCTATGCTCCAAATTTTTCAATAAATGCATTTATTATAACTGACTTCCCTCTCCCCTAGGACACTTCTCTGTTAGTATTCTCCTATATCACAGTAACCACAGACAGATCTGCCTCGACCCAGTTCCCTATTGCCACTTACAACTCAGCATTCACCTCCTTTCTTGTGATCTGAATATCTCGTATTTTTCTCTCCTTATGGTTATCATAAACAGGCTTGCTGGCCCCTCTCCCATATTCACAACAGCCTTTGGCACTTGGTTCCGTCTTCCATTTTGCGATGTGTCCCTGGATAATATTAGGTGATTTCATATATGGACGGGCCACTTATTCTAGTATTGCAACTTCCCAGTTCTTTGGCTCCTTCATCTCCACTGACCTTGGCCTTGATGCAATGGTGACCATACATCCCCATCATCCAGACTGCTCTGACAACTCAATCATCTTAAACAGGAATATCTTATCCTTTACCACACCTTCCTGGCCTGCTAGTTATCTCATATTCTTATTCTTGCTACCTGTAAGATTCATTTCCTGAAGATCTCAAGTCCATTGATCCCTCTATCTTTTCCTAATCTATTGTTTCCCTTACTTCCCTACTCATCTAAATCACAAGGTTGATTATGTTAACCTCTCAAGGCCCCAACACCAATCATCTGCCATCTCCACCTGGCTGTACCCCATGCTAGAATCCATTCTCCTGTAGAAATAAATCATGTAAAACATTTATAAGAGTACGTACTTGTTACAAGCATGGCTTCTAGGGGCAGATTAACCAAGTCTTAATCCCAACTCCACCTCTTACTACCCCTGAAATAATCTGTATCATCTAACTTCATCACATCTCAGTTTTCTCTTCTATAATAATAGAACTAGCTTATAAGGTTGGTAAAGATTAAATGTACATGTTGGCTACATTAACCTAAGGCCCTTGAACAGTGCTTAACAAAAAGAAATTCTCAAAAAATGCCAATTTTTTAAAATATGGAATATCATGTAGTCATTGTGAATGCCAGCTCTGGGGCTAGACCATCAAACCCAAACACTCACCCCAGAATCAGTGTTTTTTATTAATCTTTTCATGCCTCATCAATAATTTGTGGATGATAATAGTCTACCATATAAGATATGTGAGAATTAAGAGAAATAATTTATGTAAAGCATTTATAAGAATACTTAGCGAACAGTAAGTATTTAATAAATATTAGCTGTTATTACTATTATCACTCTTCATGCCTATAACATCAGGTTGCCTATAACTGCTGAAATAAATTATGTAAAGAGACAAATTGGTAACACTGTGTCTTTGTGGACTTTAAAACTAGATGTGTCCCCTATCCCACTATCCCACTGAACAATCTTCTCTCTCTCTCTCTCCTCTCAGGATTATTCTAAAGATCCACCAAAATATTAAGGCTCTCAAACATTAATTATTTCAACCTTCAGCTTTCCCCACAAGATAATCCATATATGATACTTTATATTTCCTTTATGCCTTAGCAGCTAAGGTCTTTTTGCACCTGTTTAAGCCTACACCTTACACTCTTCATCACTTCTCGCTCACCTTTTCTGGGTCTATGCTTATATGGTTAATTTATCTCTCCTGTATTTTCAAGCCTTCTTCTCCAAGTAGTTCCTTTATGAACGTGTATAAGCTTTTGCCATTCCAGAAACCTTCTCTAACCTTGCTTCCTTTTCAACCCTATAAATGTAATTAGTGGGAAGTGCATATTTCCCATTCCTCATGTTCTCACTGGCTGCTTTCTCCCCTTCACCGTGTCAAGGTTGAAGGAATGAGCTTTCAGGATAGTGCATCAAGAAAGGAGTGGTCCAGCCTAGTTTAGCCTCTTCCTCCCACCTCCTGAAAGCCAGCCTGTTTCTAGGAAGGAAACATCCTGCTCCCACCTCCTTTCAGAGTCACAGGGATAGACCGGGTTTTCCTCTGTCTGTGACTGAGAGGTAGATTCGATTATGGAGCTAAGTAGAAGCAAGTTCATTATCAATCAAATGTAAACTAACAATCCAGCTTTTATTGCTAACTAAGAGCTGGAGATACTTTTGATCTCTGTCTTTTCTTTCTCTCAACTGGTTCTGGACTCACGCAGGGCAAAAGGGATTTATGTATTGGACACTTCTCTTTCCCTTCTTAGTCAAGTTGCTACCCTGACTATTCCATAACAAGGCTTTGACAAATACCATGCCTTTCTTCTGCTATTAAATATATCGACATCTCAGATTGTGCTAAATATACCAGTAAATATACCTTCAACTTCATCATTTGAAACATAACAAGCTAGGATTTTCACCGACATGAGTATTCATTAAAGAAACATTACTAGTGAGATTTCAAAGACATTTACATTCTTATGAATATCCCTTCGTCTCAAATAAAATAATTACAAAACAATGAGTAAATGGGTGTTGAATACAGTTTCTGTTATTTTCAGAATTTTAGCTGGTGCCTCAAAGATGAAAATACTAAATAGATGATGAGGCCCCATCCTTATTCCTTCATGTTCTCTTCCTAGCAAGACAAACGTGCTGCCCATGCAGGTAACTGTCCATAGACAGAGATGGGAGCTTGCTGCTGACACCTGCTCCCCACTTCCTGACGTTGGAAGGCACTGAGAAGCTGAATCCCACGAGCCTAATAACGGCGAATATTACTGCCTAGGAGTTGTTTCTAAATAAGTATAACTTTAGACATATGATTTCACCTATCATTTTCCAGGAAAATATTGAGGTAGGCCCCTTCCCAGCCCCTTCAAACTATTCCACAAAAGGAGAGCACAGTTATGAAGACAGTCAAAACCAAGTTTGAATGTTAGCCTCACTCTAGTTTGGTTTGAGGCATACAAAGTCTTTAAATTTGGTAGCTTCACCTTTGCATGTTCTTTGTATCTAAGATTTGCCCTTCAAAAACAGCATGGAAAATGTATTAGAGCAAATATAGACATCAGTTGCTAAATAATTATTACAGCTTTTGAAATAATGTTGCTATAGTTATCTTTACTGCCAAGATGGAATGGTGAATACTTGGTATTAAAATAAAAGGTGCCTTTCTTGTTTTAAATCAATTTTTTTTTTTTTTTGAGACAGAACCTCAAGCTATCTGGGTAGAGTGCTGTGGCATCACAGCTCACAGCAACCTCCAACTCCTGGGCTCAAGCGAGGCTCCTGCCTCAGCCTCCCAAGTAGCTGGGACCACAGGCGCCCACCACAATGCCCGGCTACTTTTTTGGTTGCAGCCCTTGTTGTTGTTTGGTGGGCCTGGGCTGGATTCCAACCTGCCACCTTAGGTGTATGTGGCTGGCGCCTTAGCCACTTGAGCCACAGGGCTGAGCATTTTTTTAAAACTAAAAGCACTACAATATAGAATCAGGATAGGTACATACACCACTCATTCACTAGTTAATTGATATTACCTGTGAGCCTACTTTGATAGTGGAAAGTCAGATTATCATGATTGCTCTCCTTCATGAATTACCTCCATCAGAGGGAGACAGACGTAACCATAACACTGATGGTAAACGTCGTATTAAGACACGGGTGGGGGGGAACAATTCTTTCTTGGAGGGTCAGAGAAAACTTAACAATTTTAACATGTGGATAATAATTGACAGGGAAGTTGAATTTGATGTAGGTATATAAATAAATATATAAACAAAAATACAGGTAAAATAAATTAAATCATTTCATTGGTGAGAGTTTAAGGCCAATGTAGATGATCACAAGGTAACTTATGTTACATGGGTCACAAATATAAATAATTAATATGATGAGTATAACAAAATTGTTACTTTAATGTGTCATAGTTTAATGGTATACACATATTAGAACAGACATTATAGACAGATTTTTGTATACCTGTTTTAAGTTAAAAGTAAATGGAAAATAAGAGAAAAAAACTATAAAATCAACTCATTAAGGGGACTAGTAAAAAAACAACTTAGGAATGATTTACATCATAGAAACACCTTGACAATATAACTTTTCTCTAACCTAAGAATGTTTTTCAGAATAATAAGGGCTATTGAGACATGCAGCTTACTTACTTTATGGCCAAGAGATACTCACAGATTAAGATTTAAAGACCCCTTTCCTTTTTTTCTTGGCTACAATTGCCTCATCCTGGGTTTTGCTGTCTTTTGTGGTCCCCTGTGAATGGCATAACTCATTGTTGAGAGAAATACTTCCAACTGTCGCCAGAGACAGTAGGTAGAAACGGCAATTGACAAGATTATTAGTGATACAGAAAACCTCCCTGCCATCTTACACTAAAATACTTAAAACCATATCGTACCAAAGTGAAATTAATTTTATGTATTTTTAAATAAAAACTGTAATTCTTCCTTGGTTATGTTTCCTTTGTCATTATGATAAACTTAAAAAGATAGGCAAAATGTGCATTTTAAAAATATTTAACTGCTTTATAATGCATAAAATTTGAAGTTCTTGTGTTGGACTATACCTTAATTTAATCTCAAAACTGAAGAAATACTTTAAGTATTCGCTAATCAGCCTTAATGACCAAATCAGTCACATTAGTTAATGTTTGACTGTATTCACTATGGACCCAGATAAGAGCTCATTTTAAGAAAATGTTTGGGAGTATAACCTCTCTCCCTATGTCTCCACGTTTAATGTGAAGGGTGTAATGTGTTTGCATAACTGCAGGGCGCAGAGGAGAGGAAGCCTAACAAAGAGAAAGATTAAAGGAAAAAGAAGGAGATGGGTTATATCAAAGCCTGAAATTTTAAAATTTGGCCACAAGAGATTCAATTGAAAGATTTCTGTATTTTTCCTATCCAGAAGAGTAGATTAAATATCTGAAACATTGGGAGAGCAGTTATCCTTTTAATCTCAGTAAAGAGCTAGGATGATCAGATCTGACAAACTTCACCTCTTCATTAACCATCAATTTTAACAGCATCTAACTCACAACTGGTCTTAATCTAAAATATTACCGAGTGTCCCCCAAATAGAAAAATAGCCATAGTACTAATATGCATAAATTCTAAATTTGCAAAATTATTATGGCTCCAATTCTTTCATCATATCTAGGTAGAGAAATGGCCAAACTTCTTTGTATTTTTAAGTTTTAGATTTCATTGTGTTATAAATTTAATTAGTGGTAATAAAAGGAACCACTGTAAGCTTAGTCTTTTCTAATCAATGAAGAAAATAATAGAATTGATTATAATTAATGTATCAGTAACATTAATTTTCTATAAAAACACATATGAGTTTTTATTTGCTTTGTACGAAAGCAAATATGAATTAATTTTCAAATACTTTGTATAAAATTTTGTATATGATGCAATTTAAAATATGGTATTTCAGGGTACAAAGGTATGTGAAGAACATTTTATATTGAGGTAGAAAATGGAAACTACATTATTATACATTTTGTACCAATTATTTGTCTACTCTTACATTTTCTATATTTGAAACTTTAGATATGTTTGTATTTGTGTATGTATATACACACATACACATATATATGTACATATAGAATGTATGTACATACACTATATAGTTATACAAATCTATGTATACATTCATGTACATATAAAGAAAATATATTGGTTTTATATATATATATATATTTTTTTTTTTTTTTTAACAGTTTTTGGCCAGGGCTGGGTTTGAACCCACCATCTCTGGCATATGGGGCCGGTGCCCTACGCCTTTGAGCCACAGGCGCCAACCTATTGGTTATATTTTAATGCTTAATAAGATCTCCACCCCATAGCCTTATATGTTAAAAAAAAAAAATCACCAAATCCACTGAACGGAAATAAACTGATCCTGAGTTTGATGTTCAAAAAATTTTTTAGTTCAAAAAATGAGAGAGAGAACTAAAGAAAATCAGGTGTTTTACTTTGAAAGATAGGACTAAAATAATAAAGTTCATTTAAATGTTGGGATGTTGGATTTTAAAAATGGTATGCAGATAATTATTCACAGAACACTGAAACAAATGTTAAAACTTATTTAAAGGACATGGTGGCTCATGCCTGTGATTCTAGCACTCTGAGAGGCCGTGGAGGATCACTTGAGCTCAGGAGTTTGAGACCAGCCTCAATAAGAGTGAGACCCCATTTCTACGAAAAATAGAAAAATAAGCTGGGTATGGTGGTGGGCGCTTCTAGTCTCAGCTACTCCGAGGCCAGTGGCAACAGAATAACTTGAGCCCAGAGCCCAGAAGTTTGAGGTTGCTATGAGCTAGGCTGAAGCTGTGGCACTCCAGCCCAGGCAACATAGCAAGATTCTGCCTCAAAAACAAAAACAAACAAAAAACTTACTTGAGTGAGTTTAACAAGAGCATGAAGGTTTTCACACAGTACCCAAATAGAATCCACCCAGAGGTAAAGTAACAGAGAAACTAACGAAGCTTACGCTCTGAGGCCCCTCATTTTCATGGCTTCTTTTTCCAAGGCACAGGGTAAGACCCTGGTAATGTGCTAACCTGATCGTGGTTTTTGTAAGATTTGCAAAAGTAAAATTCTCAGTCAATGCCTTTGTCCCTTATAGTCTGCCTTATGCTCTGTACACACACTTCACTTGTGAAGTATGGCACAAGAGCGGCTTATAGACACCTTGGGATCAAGCTAGGAAGGAGATGAGGTGAGTTTAATTGGATATATTTATGTGGGTTTCCTGCCACTTCCAATTCTATTTAAAATTTGTTTGCAACCTCAATACGGGAATAACTCCGAGGAATATTACTGCCCCACACTGTGACTCAAGAGGCCCCATCAGTGAAGGTGCAGGGCCAGAACCTGCACTGCAGCACGAACAGCCTATTCTGGCCCTGGCAGTGTGTGTGCAGCAGAGGAAAAGTCAGGTTTAAAATGTCCACAGCCTGAAGCTAGTCTGTGACAAATTATTCCAATGTTCAGATATGTAAATTATAAATGGGGAAGTGAATTCTCTAAATTTCCTACACAAAATGGAAGATTCTCCTTTCAAACACAGACTCCATATAATAAATCATACTAAACTCTTAATGGTAAGGAAAACTTAAATCATTCCTGTTGGAGAAAAGAGTGAATAGCCCGTTTCTCTTCACTTCAGAAAGTAAAACAATATTATTGTCAAAAAAAAAGAATCAAGCAAAGAGTATGAAGTCAGACCGCAGAGACGGAGGATGACAGAGCTCCACCTGGAGCTTAATAAGAGCACTATGTTATATTTTTATAGCTTAAGTTTTTGGGTATAGTGATATTGTTAAAATTTGAAATGTGTTTGAAATGATTTTTTATTATAAAAATACTTTTTTTTTTTTTTTTTGCATTTGAAACTTTATGTACTTTCTTCTTAAGGTATATCCCAAATTTGTAGAAGTTCAGGCCCATAATGGGAATCTGCCCCCTAGTGACTCATAAAAGGGTGGTTTACAGGGTGTTTTGCTAAAGAACGTATTTTAATATGGAAAAGGAAAATATATACACAAGGGAAATCCCCAAGGCACTTTTACACCTCCGTGGGCCTCTTTTCATTAACGGGGACTTGCTTCTTGCTTCCCTCAGCATCTTTCCCTCTTTTTCGAGGCGTGTGGTAGTTAAAAGATGGCGAGGGGAGCGAAGCAGAAAAGGGGACTCAGATGAGAACCCCACGAGATTCCCTTTTAACCACATCACTCTGCCGTCTCAAAGAGAACTGACGACGGAGAATAATTTCCTCTTTCCATATATTACAGGATAATAAAAACTATAATGTTAAAGAGGGAGGAAATAAAACCTAAAAGTTAATAGCTAACTCATTCTCCACGCGAGTGCAGTCCTTGGCCTTTCTGAACACAAAGTGCCAATAGTAATGAATTCTGTGATGATTTTGTGAGGTGGGCTGTTCTCTTGGGACTAAGAACAAATGACCAGACTCAAAGACTGGCCTCTTAAACTATGGATGCAAAAATCATAGGTCAGATCTTTACTCACCACATAGTCTTCTTGAAAGACAAACCAACCAAATGTCTGGAGAGAAAAAGAGTACCAAACAACAGCATTGTGGTCACTAAAAAGATAATTTCTGCTTTACCGATTATTTGGGGATGGACAGATAGAATGAATTACTTTGAGCTATTCACAAGAAGGCACTAGAAATAGCTAAATTATGTGGTGGCTTTCTTCACCCCTTTATTTATAGGCCCTACTTTTTCTCTTTCTTTGTACGCAAACTCATTCAGAATTAACGTTTTTATAATCATTAAGCCATTTCAGAGAAGCAGAAAAAACAGTTCAATGAATGAAAGGCAACTCAAGAAGCAGTGCAGATCCTGGGTAAAGTGCCATCCCATTATCACAGCTCACGGCAACCTCAAAGTTTCGGATCAAACTCTTTGCTTTAGTCTCCTCCATATCTAGGACTATGGGCGCCCAACACGACACCTAGCTAGTTGTTCTATTTTTAGTAGAGACAGGGTCTCGCTCTTGCTCAGACTGATCTGGAACTCCTGAACAATCCACTCAGCTTGGCCTCCCAGAAGGCTAGGATCATAGGTGGAAGCCACCATGCCTGGCCAGTGCATCCTTTCAAGGACAACTGAATAGTCATAAATCTAAGATGACCCTCAGGTGATCAACTTACAGAAGTTCTACTTTATAAGAAGGGAACCTTATGATAAATTTTTCTGGGATATAAAGTCAGACTGTATCAAGACACTCATACTGAAGAGCACAGGAAGATAAGTCTGACCGCACAGGCACAGTACAGTTAGATTATGGAGAGTTTTGAATGCATGTGCTGAAAAGTGTGGATTTTATTCTATGGACAAAAGGGAATCATATAAATTAAAAAGATAAATGAAATAAAAAATATTTAGAAAGATTTATCTAATGGTGGCAAATACAGTGGGATAAAGGACAAAAGACTTAACAAAAAGATCATTTTAGAGACAATTAGCACTGCTCAGGGTTCAGGGAACACACATGAAGGGACTGACATGAGCGACACATGAAATGATAAATTGAAAGATAGTGACACGTGAAGAAGAGGCAACATTTCAAAAACTTAGATAACTGGAATTACTTTAGAAGCATTGATCTTTTAAAATAAAGCCTGATTTTTAAAGTAGAGGAAAAACAACACAAAAATAAAAAATAAAAATAAAAACCCTGAAGCTGAAGCAAGGCACCATGTGAGTGCCTCAAATCAGATTTGAAACCGTGAAGATTACAAATGGTATGATCAGTACAGTGGAGACAAAGGTATGAACAGCAGCCGTAGGAGCGAGGCCTACACACATCCCTTTGCATACAAATCATGGCAGGACAAAAAAAGGTAAAAGGTCCAACCAAGAAACCAGGAAGGAAAAAACTAATGTTTTTGAATCAAAGAAATGGTTTTGAAATAAGGCTTGGTCAAGATGTCTAAAAATGTGCTCCGGGGGGTCATTACTGCGACATTTTAACACTGCTCTTGAACTTCTCTACCACTGCTGGGCACACCACTGCCTAGGAACAATGCCGTCTGAGAAGCCTCACCAAAGATACTTTCTACGCACACCACATATACAGAGGCACACAGATACACACACACAGGTAGGTACACATCAAAAGGCTGCCATTCCTCAAGAACCTTGCCATCTCAAAATAACACCGAGTGTTTAATATACAAAAGTGTAAGAAATCCCCCCTAGGATACAGGAAAGATAGCTCTGAAAGCAATAAATGATTTAGAAGAATTAAAAATTTCTTCATGTAAATATTTTTTACCTTCTGTGATTTGTCCTATGAACATGATTTCCATATCGACAGATTAGGAATTAATTACAGGTACACCAAGTTTAAGCATTTAAAGATATATTCCTTCTCTATACAGAGGTGATTTCATATGATTTGGAATTTAAAAGTAGCTAACACCATTCTATTTCTCTTAAAAAGTAATCCAAAATAAAATATTAGCAATATTAATCACAGGATAATGTCTTTTTAAAAATAAGTAACTGAAAGTAGTAATGTCATTGTTCACATGAAAATGTTCATTATTCATTAAAGGAAAAAACATCAAAACCTATTATACAAATAATGGCATGAAAATTATTTCCATTACACAGGTAAAATGATTTTAAATAAAAACACAATTTTCTATTTAATTTTATTTGAATATGTATAGACTATTAAATGGCATTATAAAAATGAAATATACATACTTATGTAGAGTTCTATGTATATTTTGTATTTATTCTTATGCTAAAATGAAAATGGTAAGAATTTCACTATAAAGGTAATTGTTACCATGTACAATTGTATACAGTGACCAATATCTACAAACAATTTTTATCATTTGGATCCTAGATTTTACATATGTATCTGTAACTTTTCTGAACTCCAGGAAGACCCTTAAACACCCTGCCAACATTCTCCAGGCAGTTTCTTTTAAGGAATCCAACAATAGGCCTTTGCGTGTATCTACCAGTAGGTGGAGCAGACAACATAATTTATTACCCAAGAGCAAGGGCAAGGGAATGAAAGTCAGTTTATCTAGAATAAAACAAATCTGCAAATGAAATTTTCTTCAAAGGAAATATGTCCTATATGTGTTAGATTTAGTTTGACTGGTTACTGAATCAAAATAAATAACTTTATTAAATCATCAATCTTTTCAGAATGATAAATTTACAAATGGAAGCCATGTTTGTATTTTACTTTATTCAAATCAACCAAAATTAGCTTTCCTTTCATAAAACTTTTACAGAGACAAAGATTTTTTGATGTGTTCATTTAATAAGTGTGCTAAACCCAATCCTGTTTTACAGGTGATGGGGTGCATAACAAATAGTATTTTCTGGGAAATATAATTGACTAATCCTATTATGTCTGTAGCAACAAATTAACCTTATTACTACTAGTAAATGGTGATTGATTATTTATGCAAATAAGTTACCATGTTCAGCTTTCTGATTGAAATAAACATATACAAAAGGTGCTTTAATATGACTTGAACTTTTTAATTAATAAAACCCTGAGGGGTTTATTAATTCACTCATTGCAATATTAGTTATTTACTTGTATAATTCCTATTTGCACTAACTTATTTGCTTGAATAAAGATGAGATAATTAATACCATTAAAAATTAGTAATTGTTTTCGGATCTATTTTAAGATATATATTGAATTTGTACAAGAAGTAGGTTTAAAACTGACTTTAAAACTTTACTATCAGCAGTATATTAACATAATCATTCTAAAATTATTAAACCACTAAAAATACACTACTTCAATTATATATCTGAATTCACAAATACAATTTTGGCATATAAAATTCTTCACCTTTTTAAAGCATTATTTATATGAATAAATGTTTAATTTCTACTTTTCTTAGTTAAGCTATTAGAACTATACAAATTTAATGGAAAAATTACTATTTTACAAACCATATTAATTATCTCATTCCTAAATCATTAAAATTTCCAATAAAATGGTGTTTATGTCTTTGGTAATCCAGCTTTCAGATTTATTCATTTTAAGCAGGTCAGTAGAAATTTTCTTATCCTAATATACTTCATATAAAGATTATTTACACTCGAGTATTTATTTTATGATTTTTCAAGTATCTACAGGAAGTGAAAGTTAAAGCTGATATAAATCTTTTAAAATAATTACTCAATTCTTAGTTAGCTTTTATTTTGTAATTAAATGTCTAATATAATTTGAAATCAAAACTCTTAAAATAAGCAATGAAATTAAGGTGTAAACAGCTAAGGACTATTTTAAAATCGATAGCTTAATTTCTCCCCAGTAGCCAAGTCATGATGAAGAAATTACTATACTGAAGTGTCTCTCAGTCCTCACGTCTTCCTTGGGTTAGGGAAAGTGTTTAAAGATTTGATGAAAATAAAACAAAATGTCAATTGTATCAACAAAATGATAAGTACAAACAGTTGTCATCATGCATGAGACCACTCACATAAGCTGTAGTGAAAGTCAGCAATTTCCTTCTACTAAACCAAATTGGCATTAGACTGAAATTAGGCAGAGCTCTCCTTGTAGTTAAGGATCATATAATAATTATTTATATATACTAAAATACTAGTACAGTACCAATAGATGGTAGGCACTGAAAAATATTATTGGGAGTAATAACCTACCAGTAATATTTATTTTATTTGGGATAAATTTAAGTCAAATTTTATATTCACTCTATTTATTAAATCTTTACTGAAAAGTTTTGTTTAGATGGGGGTAGTTTACAATTGTGACTTATAGTATCCACTCTAAAATTCAAACTTTTTCATAATATGATGCAAAGTACTGATTTAAAGCTAAATAAAGCAAACATAGTGGGATATAAAGAATCAAACAGAAGAACATTCTAGTGCCATCTTGTCAGTGTAACTAATCCTTTGAAGAAAATGAATACACGACACCAAGAGGGCACCACTATTCTATTTTATCACCCAAAAAAAGAGTTTGCCTTGGGAACAAATGTGTCCCCATAGGTTCAAAGGGTTGTCTTTTCATCTCTAGTTAACCTATGATCAAATATTTAGATCTCTGTGACAAAGTATACCATTTTGCCAGATCCAAATTAAAATCCCTGACATTTTCATAATAATCGCCTCCAAAGGAAGTGATTTGAGAACATAATTTCATCTTTATTGCCCTTGGTTCTGTGAAGCCAGGTGGAAAACTGGGTGGGGCACAAGTATAGCTGATTTTCACTAATAACGAAAAGGAAAGCAAAGAAAAGAAGTGAGAAAATTAATGCTTCCAATTGGTAAGACAAATAGAAGTACAGAACCTTAGTTTATCCTTGACGGGTTAAATTCTAACGCGTGTTTCCTGTAACGCCAACCCTCTCAGGCCTGGCATTCTATTACATATATTACGTTAAATCCTCATATGTTCTTTCAAGGTGGGCTTCTTATCACACACGTACAGAGTGAAAAACGTAGAAAACTCCAGATATTGGGTTATCTCCCAATATCTTGCCCTAAATGGGAGAACTGGGATGCCGACTCAGCTCTGATGACAATGGCCAGGCATTTTTCATTGTACCATACTCCCTCAAAAACAATCATTTTACTGGATTCCAGGGAGACTGAGGATCACTAAACAAAAATTGGCCTACATTGATAGTATTAGCAGCCTACATGGCAGAAAAGAAGGAGAAAAATAGAATAGAGTATTGATCACAATGGTAATATTTGAAAATTCACTAAGGTCAAAGAATCAAGTCTCTTGGTCAGATTTGTGAAATTATTTTTCAAACAAGATGATTAACTTAAAAACTGAAATGACATCAAAATAGTTAAAGAAATAATGCATGTAAAATCTCTATCATACTATCTTGACACATGGTAAGCACTCCACGGATATTTGCTATTATATTACTTTTATTAGTAAAACAGCCAAGTCTTTATGGACTTTCTAGATCATTCCACTAATACTCAATATCTCAATACCCATGGATAAAACAGAATTAACAAATGTTTCAGGTAAATCTAATTTCACCATTTAAAAAAATTGCTTTCCTACTACACTGCCCATTATAACTATAAATAGCACAATTAGAACTCAAGTTTAGAAAGATTTGAAACATAAAGAGGATTCAGAATTATCAGAATTAACAATTGTATCCTAAGAAATTCAATATTATCAGATTTAAAGAATTAAGGGTATTATTAGCACCCTTAGTTCAATCAAAATTAAAATTACTGATAGCTAAAGATGAAAAAACATTTCACTAAAAGGAATTCTTGATTTGAAATTCTATATAGAAAAATGTAGCACATCCAGTCATAGCACTAGAATTTTCACACTTTTCTGGATTTTATAATAAAAGTTATCATATTTTGACTATTTTAAAAATCATCTTTGAATGACTGCCTAAGTGTTCAGAATACTTCAAATATTGAGATCTATTTCTTTAGATCGCTATTAGATTGAGATCTATTTGTTTGTAAATCAGTATATAATAGCTCTGAGTTTGTTTCTTTACCTGTTAAATAAAGATAACCCAGTCGTGCAAATTCAGGTAAATATAAAGATAGTCATCATTATCAAAAAGTATTGGAATTTAGACAATCAAGTAGAGGCTGGAGGTACAGAAAGACTTAGGTTCCAAATGGACAGTGGACATGGCCAGCCCAGGACTTAACGTGTTTTTGAAACGGGATGTCTCTAAGGATGACATTCAGCCTTGGGCCTCACCCTTCACCACCGGGACTTGACTTGGCCATTCTTGGACACGTATGAATATGTGATCTAGTCAGAACTATGACATTGGACTTGAAAGTCTATGAGAACAAAGTAAAATCCAGAAACTGCTAATTTCTAGAGTAGTGCTCAAGTAACAAAATACATTTCAACCTTCAAACTCATGATTTTTTGAACCACATGTCCTTTTGAGCTGCACACTGTCCTTTACAGGCCTTCTTTCTTAGTAACCAGGCCAAAATCTGAGGTATTGAAATTTTAGCAAGTATACGAAAATAAATTTCCAAGTATCCCAAATTGCACATTTCTATTTCTATAGGAAGATGTAAGTGCTGAAGCAATTCTGTTAAAAGCTTTACCTGAAAACTTCCATCAAAATACAGAAAGGGTGGAAGAATAGTTTCCATCCCAACATTAGCCCAATTAAAAGAGAAAACACCAAAGCCGCTGCTCGGCTTAATAACACTGTTAGTTCGTGATCAATTCACAACACAACAATAAAGCACCGAGAATGAGTTTTGAAAGTGAGGTTGTGCCCTTCGAGTTGTGTTATCGCTGTGTCAGATCACACTGCTGACTTGGCCCTTTCTGCCACCCTCTGAGCACTGCCTCTCTGAAGCTGCTGTCACAGACAAGTCATGGTGCCTGCGTGCACCTACACAGACACACAAAATTGAACTCGAAGTGGTGTCTTTGTGATATCTTTTCAACAAGTCATGTCCCATTCAGCCTGCTAGTTTATCTCTGTCACGCTAGAGGCCCAAGTGGCTTCCAGGGGCTGTCAGGGACAGGCAGACCCACCTGCTTTGTGCTGAGGAGGTAATGCATCTTTCGAGCTTGGTGATCTCTTTTCTTCTCTTCCCTCTCCAGCTTAGCCTTTTTCTCTTCTCTTTCTTTCATTTCTGCAAACTCCTCCAGCGCCTCCCTGCATCAAAGCCGTCCACAGTTATTTGGGATACTGTTTGTTAACATTTTAATTCATTCACTGGTTATAAGTAAATTGTTCAAGGGGCAGCCATCATCCACATCCATCAAAATCAGTGGTGTAATCTATCTTAACTGCATTTCCTACATGAATCTTAGCAATCTTTAGAAAGCATTTGAATGATTTTTCTGGGATTAAGTTTTTAAAATCAAATGCCTCGTATTATAATTACTTCAAAGCTAAGGAAATACTCGTACAAAACGCAAAGTGACACTATAATACATTAACAGTTTCTTTGCCTGAAGATTAAATGTTTTGCATATGGTTTCATAACAGGAAAGCGTCCGAGCCACTGATTTCCTTTACTTTTGGTTTTGTATTTACAGATCTCTAATCATTTATTTTTCATACTAACTAATGGAGTCATTTTAAAAGTGTGACAGGTTTTATTCGCGTGCTCAATTTATTTTGGACTCTAGTTAACAGTTCAAGTCACATAGGTAAGGTTATGTATGTTATCCTGCACTTGAAAGGTTGGCCTTTTATTTTAAATATATAGATAATGAGAATAAAAGTTAAATTAAGTAAGTTCAAGTATTTTCTGAGGATAATAAACTCCATTAAAATAATGAAACTTTTGAGCATTTATAAAAGAAATTTAAACAAAAATATTACTATGTGAAAACAGCTACTAAACAGAACAAGATGTTAGCACCCATGGCAAAAATCACTAAATCCTTTATTTTCTGAGGACAAATGTAAATATTCCTGTTCACGTAATGCTTTGTAATTGTACCATACTTCGCTTTTAAAAGTAGAGATGCCACTAACATCAGGTTTTATAAGTAAAATTCTAAGTAAATCATCTGAGCATTTTCCTCAAAGACAGCACAGAAAAATAGAAGACAAAAATTCCAAAACTAAAAAAGATGCTCCTGTCTACTTCACTGCCTAGAAATAATTTTGTTGCAGTTTTCTGTTAAAGGCTACTAATACAATACTCCATGCAAGGTTACTTCTGGAACACACTGACGTTTAAAAATCACCAAGCAATGCTACTGCAGCAGAGCAATTTTTTTCAACCTAAGATTAAATTGCAAAATAAATGAATTACTTGGAGTGGCATGGCCCCCATTTTGCCACCCTTCTCTTGAAAATTGCTTATTAATATGAAAAAAGGAGTCAGAAAATAGCCTGTTTTACTTTATGCACGGTATTTGGGGGGCTTCCACGCCCCCGGAGCCGGACGGGCTGCACATTTAGATTGTGCTGGCAAGCTGGTCCAATGACCTCTCTGACCTGCACCTCAAGGCTATTATTAATCGCTAAGTAACCTGGTAAAGCCAAACAAATTTGTTTCCATTGAAAGGATCTCTATCTGTGTCTGAGAATTTGTTCTGTACCAAACAAACCTCATTAACTGTGTCCATTTTTGACAAAGAACCAGGAGTTAGAGGGATTGGTGACCTTTCTTTGTCCTTAAGGTACACATTTCAAGGCGGTCGCATATGAATATTTGAGAATTTTTACCAGAAAAAAATCACATATTACATATAAAGTGAATACATTATGAATTTTAACATTTACTTTTGATTTTATGGGAAAAAACGCATATTTCTTCTATAATTCTTCTTATAAACCTCTAAGATAATTTAAAATAACCAGAGAACTTCTGCTATACAGATATTTACTGAGAAATGCAGGTATCTAATTTTTTATTACTGTAAAGATAAGTGAAGTAATTTTCTAAGCAAATATAAAAATAAAGAAATACATCTGTAAAGAAGTTTGTGCTCTAGAAATGATTTAATGCATGTGAAGAGATCTTACGTGAGAAGAAATGTCTAATGTCATTGAAAATATATATGAAAAGTAAAGTACAAAGAAGTACACAGAGCTCAGGTACAAAAGAAAAAGGCGAAGTAAAAACAGTCCCTCTTTAGTATATGGAAATGTAAAATAAAAACACTGCGTGTTTAGGGGATATTGCAAGGATGGAGAAAACTGGGAGATATGGGGGAAAAAATGTTAGCTTCCAGTATATAAAGGAAAGACGCAGGAAAAACCAGGGCAACTATCTGGGGTAATCTCAAAACACAAACAGAATTAATTTAATCAATTCACACAATTATTGAAAAAAAAATCAATTCTTAAGTTCTTAATTGATAATATAATACCTGAGAATGTGCAGATGTATTGGACAACACAGTTATGTTCACGTCAAATGTTCCTTGTTAAATGACGAAGTAGGAAGAGCTGAATAAATTCTTCCCTCTTGATGTATAAGTTTTCCTTACATTGATAGGGATCATACAGCTCATTGTGAAGTTTGCAATAAAAATTACTATTCTACTAAAATCAAAAAGTATGGAAACCATTCTAAATAAGATTCCCTATAAAATTGTAAAAATTGCCTATTGTTTTAATCTAAAGATTTTTAAAATTCAGTGTGTTTAAAACACTTAAATGGGGTATTTTTAATATGTTTTTTAATGACAAATGCATTTTCTCATTTCTATCCTCAGAGGAAAGAATCTTGTGGTATATGTGATATGGCTCTTAGCAGTACCCAATTTTACAAAGATGGAAACACATAAACAGATTAAACGACCTATTCTGAAAATAATTTAATGGCAGAGATGAAATCCGAATCCCCAGATCTGCAGATTTTCTAAGTCCAAGAAATATTATGCAGAAGTTATTTTTTATTGAATTAGCCATGTATATTTTCTTTTATCTTTCTACCTTGCTTTCCGCCACGTAAATAAACTTGGATAAGTCTTAAGACTTTCTGCATCATTTTCATTATCTATAAAACACTTTGTTATATTAGTTTTAAAACAAAAATGAACATTATTAAAATGTGTGCAAAGTTTTACATATTTGAATATATTTTGCTAATGATACATACAGTGATGAGATAGTCACCCGTTTCAATCTAATAATGATAGCAATAATAACAATAACAATAGCCACTGGGAGGCAATATAGTAGGGTGGTTAACAGCCTAGAGCCTCAAGTAACAGTTGGTTATAAAAGCTCTGCTGTGCTCCTTGTTAGCTGTTTCATCTTTGAACTTCAATGTCATCCTCTGTAAAAGGTAACTATGTTAATATTAGTACTTTCCTCGTCAAGCTACTGTGAGGATCAAATAATTTGATTGATGTAAAGTACTCAGAGTCGTGGCTGACACATAAACAGGTGCTACGTCGATGTTAGCTACTTAGTGAATGCTTGCTCTGAGCCAGGTACTAGGCTACTTGCTTTATCTACTCAACTGGATCTTTTAGGTTTTCTCTAATTCTCTTGATGGTCTCCTCCCTTCTCTCTCCTGGTGGGTCCACTTTGTGGATAGAATTCTGCAATGCAGAGCATGGAATCTGGCTTCCTAAAAGGTATGGGGCGTGGGGTAAACTTTGGAAGTGGGAGACAGAAGAGAGCCATGTAAATAAATTTCTCCTTTCCTCTGTCATACAGATACTGCTCCGAGGAGTAGTCTCTCCTTGCAAACCTGGAACAAAGTTATGTGGCTAAAGACAACAAGCATGTCTACTGCCCTACGTTGCATCACCATGGGCCGCTCTGTGAGGCAGGGGCCAGGGCTGCAGGAGCTCATCATCTGTCATTCTTCCCCGTATAGGCCCATGGCACCCAGTGCTCCAGGTCCTAGCAGTGTTACATGCTTCTGCTCACAACTATATATATCTCATTGGGAAAGGTCAGCTGCCCAGGTTTTGCCACCTTCCCCCTGAACTTGCATCCAGTGACTGGAAATTGTGGGAGTACATTGGCTAAGAGCCTTTGTCTCAGTTTGGGATCATTTTAAAGGCCATCCCACCCCCAGAGCTTATTAAGATTGGCTGAAACCTCTATGAAGTTCAACTTTTCCCTTGCCCTCCTTTCTGCCATTCCTCAGAGATGTTATTACCAAAAGTGGTCCCCAGTAAGACTCATGCACCACATCACTGCCTCATGGTTCTGTTTCGTCTAGGACACTTCCCCCCTTTCCTCACCCTCATTGGGTGGATCTTAAACCCTCCAAATACAGCATCAGCACCATCATCCTTAGTTCATGCTCCATCTTCAAGAGGTTCCTGACTAGGACATACACCTATCTGGCCTCAGTTAACATTAAAGCTTTCATAGTCTTGTGCATGTTGCCATCCTCATTTTACAGATCAGGAAATGAGATTCAGAGATTAAATCTCTGCCCAAATTCCCGCAACCAGAAAATGGAACAGTTAGAATGTGATTCCAGGCTTGATTCCAAAGTCCATGCCTATAACCACAACACTCTACTCATATCATATATTTTGCCCAAATCTAGTATTTTATTTAGATATCAACAAGATACTTTTTTCTGAAAAAATATTAAATATTATATTACTTATATCTAAGAAGAAGCACAAACAGCTGCCTTGATTTGGAATAACTCAAATAAACTATCCACTGCTCTTTCATCATCAAATCATAAAGTTATAACCAGGTGGCCATAGGACATACCAACTTTTAATGTATCAATAAATCTCTGTTTCCTAAAAATATGCTTTGTAGCCAGGTGTGGTGGCTCATGCCTGTAATCCTAGCCCTCTGGGAAGCTGAGACAGGTGGACTGCCTGAGCTCACAGGTTCAAGACCAGGTCGAGCCAGAGTGAGACCCCCATCTCTAAAAACAGCCAGGCGTTATGGTGGGCACCTGTAGTCCCAGCTGCTTGGGAGCCAGAGGCAAGAGAATTTCTTGAGCCCAAGAGTTGCTGTGAGCTATGATGCCAGTGCACTCTATTGAGGGTGAAAAAGTGAGACTGTCTCAAAAAAAAAAAAAAAGGATATATATATATATGCTTTCAATTAGCTACGTTTTGAGTAAGTAAACAATGTTAAAGTACATTATGCTAATGTATAAAAAGAGACAAACACAAAAGATGCTTGAAAGCTATTTGGCCCAACACAACAGTAAAAGCCTGCAAAGACTTTCAGGATCAGCCCGGGCTGCTCTCCCTTCATCACACTGTCTTCCGAGATCACTACACTTCAGTCACATGGCTATTCCCTTTCCTAGCAAACCATGTATTTCTATCTCAGGACCTTCATTTATACTGTATTTTCTGCCTTGAATTTCCTTTACGGCAATTTGAATTCTCCTCCCATTCTTCTTCCTACACATAACACTGCAGATTAGATTTTCCTGCATAGAACTTAAAATGTCCAATCATTCATTTATGAATGAACATACTGGTTCATTCAACATGTCTCCCCAACTACACTGCAAAATGTATGTGTATGTTGTACTTATCTATTTGAAAATAACCAGGCTTTTAAAAATATTGCTGGCTCGGCACCTATAGCTCGGCAGCCAGGGCGCCAGCCACCTACATGGGAGGTGGCGGGTTTTAACCCAGCCTGGGCCTGCCAAGCAAAAATTACAACAAAAAAATAGCTGGGCGCTGTGGCAGGCACCTGTAGTCCCAGCTACTTGGGAGGCTGAGGCAAGAGAATTGCTGAAGCCCAAGAGTTTGAGGTGGCTGTGAGCTGTGACGCCATGGCAGTCTACCAAGGGCAACATAGTGAGACTCTGTCTCAAAAAAAAAAAACAAAATAGGTAAATAAAAATATTGCTGCCTCCATATAAGTATTTAAGTTTATGCATATGACAGTGACAGGAAGTGGAAAGATGGGGCTGAAAAAGCAAGAACATAATTCTGCTCAGCCCTGAGGCCTAACGAGAGGTAACGATTACTCATTGTCACCCCATGATTCATATCTTATTGCATTGCCCGTTTTTGCCTCTTACCACAATGACTTTTCTTTTTAAATTGTTTCTTAATTTTGCCTAACATTTGGGCCAAAAGAAAAATAATATATTTCCATAAAATATTTTTTGAGGAAAAAACCACTCTGTGCAAAATTAAATAATTTTCACAAAGCCATCATAGTTATAAGATGAAAAATACCTAAACTCAAAATCATAATATGTAGTAGTCATATATACTGTTTATAATATACAGCGTTTTGTATACAGTATATCAATGACTGACTTATACTCAGTTCAACATTTGTTTAGTGTACTCATTAAATACTTTATTCACCATAATAAAAATTACTAAGATAGACACCTATGCTATTCAGGAAAGGCTTTGTATTTGAGTAGTTTTATTTTTCTTGTTCATTTCAAAACACAGTATTAAAAATAGAATCTGTGTCTATATTTGCTTGTCTCTTCTTTGTAAGTCCAGAAAAAAAATTAAAAACCAGAAATCTCCAGTTTCCTCGAAGAAGGCTTCATAAATCTCCTTAACACTAAGGCACCGTTAGCTGCTGCCGGGCTCATAATCCTTTATTTCCCTCCCGTGTGTCTATAACACGCTGAGCTGCAGTGCACTGTACACACGCGCTGCTACTGCACGCACGCCCCCTCCGAGGGCTAAGCTACCCCCACGGACAGAAGGCCGGAGTCCGCACAATTCTTATGTTGAAGCCTAAGACTTAATGTGGTGGCATTTAGAGGTAAGGTGTTTGGGATGTGATTAAGCCCTCACTGAATGGGATCGGTGTCATTGTAAGGAGAGACATGAGAAAGACGGTCTAACTCTCTTGCCGTGTGAGAATGCAGTGAGCAGATGACCATGGACAAACAAGGATGTGTGCCCTCCCCGGACCGCAGATCTGCTGCCACCTTGATCTTGGACTTGCCAGTCTTCAGAACTGTGAAAAATACATTTCTGTCGTTTAAGCCATACTTTCTCTGGTATTCTGTCAGAGCAACTCAAACTAAGACACGTCCTGAAGGTCGGAAATAAGGTTTATTCCCAAAATACTTGGCCTAATACCTGGTATGGGCTCAGTGCTACCATCCTTTGTAACTATTTCTCCGCTGATCAGTATATTTCATTACTTCTGATGGTTTAATTAGGACTGATAAAGAGCCACTTTGAGAAAAGTCTGTACCGAGATGTGGGGCATAACCAGGATTCTCCTTGCTCAGGACAGCAGTTCTCAAACCGTGGTCCCTGGTCCGGCAGCTTCTTCACCTGGGAGCTATTAGAAAGTGCACATTCCCAGGCCCTGCCCCAGACTGGCTCAATCAGCATTCTCAATCAGATGCCATGTCCTGCCTGCCAGAGTTTAAGGAGCACTAGTGTGCAGCCGTGAAAACTGTCAGATCTGCGGAAGGATTAAGATGATTCAATTCTATTCGCTAGTATGACATTACAAAGAGATACAATTATATTTCAGTTAATAACTTAATGTGGACATCACCACATTAGCTAAAGCACCATGAAGAACTACAAAGAAGATAGGATTGGACATTACAAGGATTTCATAAAAATCGTAATTTTGACAGAACTAACAAATGACACTGCCTTACATATAACAAATTGAGACTGCATTACATGCACAAATTCTAAAAACTTCAGTGGGAACTGCTACTAATACTACATAGTTTTCTCCACTAGAAACAAAATGTCATCATCTGTGTCATCTTAAAGAAAAGATAAAATTCCAAAGAAATAAATTTAAGCAACTTTTTACTGCCCTTACTCCGTTCTGATGACAAGTTGGTGTGTGCGTCTGCTATAAGATGTCTTCAAAATAAAAATTGCCACCTAGTGTTAGTTTCTGCTGTGTTATGTTTGACATAAAAGTATTTTAGTTAATTTATTGAATGTATTTACATTTCATATCTAATAATTTCCTGCTCTCAATATGTCCCTTAAATTCAACCAAATAAGTAGACAAAATAAAAAAAAGACAGTTAAATCTAAAATACAAGTAAAACATTTATACTCCATTCTTAATAGTTTTGAAATGTGCCATTACATTATGCACATTAGGTGAGGTCCCCCCAAATACCAGCCTCCCCCCTTCCTCTTCCCTCCTTCTTTCTGGACTATAGTTATGTTTTACCATTCATATGAATGTGTAGGTGATTATATATTGATTTCATAGTAGTATTGACATTGGATACATTTTTTTCCATTCTTGAGATACTTAACTAAGAATAATATGTTCCAGCTCCATCCAGGTAAGCATAAAAGATGTGACGTCTTCATCTTTTTATGGCTGCATAGTATTCCATGGTGTACGTATACCACAATTTGTTAATCCATTCATGAGTCTATGGGCACTTGGGCTGCTTCTATGTCTTGGAAATTATGAATTGGGCTGAAATAAACATTCTGGTGCAAATTTCTTTGCTGTAAAATTATTTTTGATCATCTGGGTATATACCTAGTAGAGGAATTGTAGGATAGAACGGTGGGTCTACTTTTAGTTCCCGGAGTATTCTCCAAACTTCTTTCCAAAAAGGTCGTATTAGCTTGCATTCCCTCCAGCAGTGTAGAAGTGTTCTCTTCTCTCCGCATCCACACCAGCATCTGTAGTTTTGGGATTTTGTGATGTGGGCTAATCTTACTGGAGTTAGTTGGTATCTCAAAGTGGTTTTGATTTACATTTCTTTGATGATTAAAAATGCTGAGCATTTTTTCATGTGTTTGTAGGCCATGCACCTGTCTTCATCAGAGAAGTTTCTGTTCAAGCCTCTTGCCATAGAAATGGGGTTGTTTGTTTTTTTCATATTGATTAGTTTGAGTTCTCTGTGGATTCTACTTATCAGATCTCTGTCGGAAGCATTACATGCAAAAATCTTCTCCCATTCTGAAGGCTGTCTGTTTGCTTGACTTACCATGCTCTTGGCTGTCAGAAGCTTTTTAGTTTGATCATAGCCCAGTAATATATTTTTGGTGTTGTTTCAATTGCCCAGGTAGTCCTCCTCATAAAATATTCTCCCATGCCAATTTCCTCAAGTGTTTTCTCTGCACTCTCTTCCAGTATTTTTATAGTTTCATGTCTTAAGTCTTTTATCCAGTGAGAATCAACTTTTGTTAATGGTGAAAGGTGGTGTTCTAGTTTTGTCTTACCAGAACAAATGAGTAAGCGAGGTAATGGTTATGTTAATCAGTTCTCTGTAAACATTCCACATTGTATATCAAATCAGTACATTGTTCCCCATAAATGTATCAATGTACACCCTTATGATTTAATGAAGGAAATAAATAATAAAATGCAAATACAAAAATGAACCACAATAAAGCCAATTATATGCCTGAACTGTATTTGACATCCAAAAATATTTTCAGAGTAATAAAACCATAATAGATTATGTGTAAGTTATTATGATACCTAAAATACTTCAATTAGAAACAAAAAACTCACTTTTAAGACAGTCAAACTACTTAAACCACTTATTTTATCTACTTTATTTTGATACCTGGTTACCTATTTCCTGGATCTATTAGACAGGTGTTGCAAATTTCACTAGGGCAGCACCTCGCAAAGGGAAACACAGTTTAGAACTGAGCATTCTGTAGCACACAGTCATTAACCCGAGCACCCACATTGCTCTGAGTATTCACACCTCTCTCTGAAACCAGGCATTGAGACATTCTGGAAACATTTGGAAAGATCCTCTCATTTAAAAAAAAAAAAAAAAGTTTAGTTGCTCTTGAAAATTGCTTTGTTGTAATACAGGTGAGTTTCTCTTCAAAATGTCTAAGATCTTACAAAGGTACATGTGAATCTTTTTAAATGTAGAATATAAATATCTTAACACAATTTTAAAAAAGAAAAATAGAGAAGAAAAAAATGTCTAAGATACTTTAAGAGTTAATATCACGAAGAGAATTAACACTCGTTTATTCGGTCAGGCAATCACAAGTTATGTTTGAAATATTTAAGGAAATAAAGATGTGCAAAGCCCAATAAAATAGCTGATAAGTAATTAGACCATAGACAATAAATCTATGATAGAAATGCATATACAGTGCTTAAATTTAGAGAGAACTCAGTTCTGATTAGAGGGATCAGAAAAGGCTTCATGGAGGTCGTGGCATTGGAGTTGAGATTGAACAATGAATGGATTTTCACTAAATAGAGAGAGCAGGAATAGAGAGGAGCGGGACTGGAAAAGGTTAGATCATTCGTGAGGACTTGTGCTGTCTTTGGTCCATTTGACCATCAGCAGCTAAGTAGAGAAAGGCACTTTAGAATAGAAGAGAAGTTTCCTGGCCATGAATAAATGGGCTTTCTAAGGGCAATCCTAGAAAATTTATACTCTATAGACTAGATATTTTGAGAATAAAAAAAGTAAAAAAGATGATAATGGTCCATGTTATAAAATGACAATACTATGACTTCACTCTAATCATGTAAAGGGATTGTCCAATTGCACCATTATTTCATTTACCTACTTTGCATGATTTTAAAAAGAAATAAGACTCCATTCAGAGATCATGCATGAAAATCAGGTTTTTTCTTCTGACTTTTTTGAATCAACTTAGTTGAAAAGAATCTTTTGTACATTATTCTTTCTGAAAATATGCACATATTTCGTTGCAAAATTATTTTCTTTTATTATATAGATTGTTGCTATAAAAGGAAGTAAAATTTTATCTAATACAGGTGATGTTAAATGAGAGTGAGTCGAGTTACGTACAATAATAATAATAAAATGTATTTACACAGTACATTATTTTCAGGGGCTCCAAATGCTTTTGGACATTAACTCATCCTCCCAACATTCCGCTGAGGTTGGTAAGGGGCAGATATTATTATCAAGGTCCCTGTTCTTCTTTGTGAAATGAAATGACTTTACAGCTGGCGCCTGTGATACGCAGCATGGGGGCTCTGCTGAATAAAGGTAGATCAAGGCACATCACATTCACTCTTCTCTGCCCACCGGCCCAGCAATGTGGCTGTAGAGGAGGCGGATCGAGCTGCTGAATTCACATCTTGGGTAGAGTTCAGACTGAGGTAGTTAAAGTTCACATTTCATATAAAAAGAGTTGCATGATCTTATTTATTTTCTGTTTACTCAAACATCACAAATTGTCTCTCACTTAAAATGTGTTAACCTGATTTTAAAGCAAAAATAATTGCTGCTGCTTTTTGCAATTCACTCAACAGAGACCAGGGACATCTCCAAATTACTCTCAGTGCTCTTAGAAAGCAATCACGACAAACCATAGACTGATGTCAACATATTTCAAAGCAGTATGCTACTGTGTAATTTCAGAAAATATCTAATGAGTTTTGGGAACCTATTTATTGACCAATTCATTTATACATGATCTTAGAAATCAATTCCATATGAACGCCAAAGAGAATTCCATTCCATTTATTGTTGGATAAGAAAATATCACAAGATAGTGGCAAAAGAGAGAACAGAGAAGTATAAATATAAACTGGAGTAATTTTTTCTCCATTTACTCTGATGCTGCCCCAAGAGAGAAAAGGATCAATTAGGAAGGAAAGACGACGAGAAAAGCTGCAGAGCATTTCAAAGGGGTAATTTTAAATTTTTTGCTTTTGTAGTAGGTCTCCACTGCATAATTTCTTCTTTTTCATAAAATTTCTGTTTCTTTGTGTATGCATATATTCTAGGAATTTAATATTATAACTAAGGTACATGCTAACATTTCTTTTCCCTAAGGATTCATGGTTTTAAGTATTATCACTGTTTGAGAATATAACTCAAATATTTATTTTGGGTTTGCTTAATTCTTATGCTAAAAATATACTAAAATGTATTCCTGGTATTGAAATCTTACATGTTTCTATGACCTCTAAGTTATCTTTTACTATGGAACAATAAAAAAGAAAAAGATATAATTGATTACAAAGATCAGATTTGTATTTTAGAAAGATCATCATGGCAATGGGAGGGAGGATAGATTAATGAGGAGTGAAAATAGAGACCTAAGAAAAGAATTGACAGGGCTCAGTGACCACTTAGATGGAGAAGAGAATCTTTAGATTGAATTCCATGTTTCTGGCATGGTTCTTAAATGAAGGATGGTCCAATTCACCATAAGAAGAAGAGGTTTAGGAGAATAATCATTTTATGCATAAACATTCTTAGTTTGAGGTGTCTGTGGGATGTCTAAGTGGCAATGTTATCAGGCCATTCACAGCTATAATAATCAGAATATGTAGACTTATGAAGCATATCAGTGATAGCAGGAGAATCACAGCAGTGAAAGAGACTGCTCAGAGAACGTAGAGTGAAAGCCAAGTGCATCCAAGAGGGAACACTAAAATTTAAGGTCAGGAAAATAGAGGAGGGTACAAATAAAATGGAAAAGCAAAAAAAAAAAAAATATATTAATAGAAAAGAAACCAGGAAAGAGTGGTACCACTCAAGTTTAAAGAGAGATTAGACAAAAAAGTGATTAATTATGTCACACTGTTTCAAAGATGGCAAGTAAGATGAAGGCCAAACAGTCCGCAGGATAGCATTACATATTAAGTGCTACACATCCTCCAAGCTAGAGGGTGCCCTTATTAAATGTTTAAAGTAAAAGTGCCTTCCTGACAAGTGATGAACTGTTATAATGCACAACCTCTTACCACAGAATTACTGGAGTGAACTTGGGACTTAACTTCATTAAGAGATCTTGTGGGATAGTTAAATGACATATAAGTTAAATTACATATAAGTAATTTTTTAACACTCATATTTTCTCAACATGATTTCATAATAACTTAAATACATCTTCACGTATGACTGAAAAGGTTTTTATATTATTAAAATATCAAGCACCTGCATCTAAGATAAATCTACTCTGAATCAGCAATATGAAAAATAGCATTCTCAATCCTTATGATAGAATTAAAAAGAAAAAAAAGAACTCCCTCTTATCTCCAATCAAACTATCAGCTAAGAGAAGTGAGAGAGAAGAATTTTCTGTTCCAGCTATTCCACAATGTTGGAAAACCACAAAGCCCTGTTTTCAAAAAAGTAAAATTTTAGGGTGGCGCCTGTGGCTCAAAGGAGTAGGGCACCGGCCCCATATACTGGAGGT
>NW_003852563.1:1386587-1398836 GCF_000181295.1 Otolemur garnettii
AAAAAAAAAAACCTTATTGAGGACAATGTTCCTTATATTACTATCTGTCCTCTACTATAGATTCACATGTGAAATTTCATGTAGTATCAGAGCCAGAAAAAGCTGTTTCTTCTCACGTGCAGTAATCTCTCTCCATTCCGTTAGTGAGATACGCTTTACTGATCTGTCATACCATTAGAGTTCTCATATCTCTATTTTTCTTTACTGTGGTCCTTATTTCTCTAAACTTTTTTGGTAAATCCTTTATAAGTTCCTTGAAATTTATTGCAGAAAGAGTTAAATTTGAATATCCAATGCAATAAGCTTTTTCTCTCAATTAATTACTTCTTGGGAATGAGCTTTTTTCCTTTTTGTATGTGTTGCTTTCAAAAATTTTGAAATGGCAAATTGTTAAAAGTTGTGCCTTCTTGTTAAAAATATAGTATGTCAAAAGAATTGTGAACAGATTGTGAATGTCATTCCGTATTTTAAAGTGATTATATGCATTATGTCATTAATTATGAGTAACAGGCAAGCAAAGAATATATGTTGTATTTTCAAGCAAAGAATATATGCTATATTTTAAGTTAAATACTGACACGTCTTATTTAAATTCTACCAAATTAATCGCTATAATTATTGCACCCTTATATATAAAATGATCCTATGAAAAGTCATATGTATAGTTAACAATTATAGACTCATTTGTTTCTTTAAAACTAAAATGCCATTTTCCTTTCCTCTTAGGCTCACTCTTACTATAAAAGAGCCTAATTAGATAAAGCCAAACTGCTGTCATTTAGTTGTCTGAGATAAGAATATTATATTTTAAAAATGAGGTTTATTGAAATGTTATCTTTAGGTAATCTTATTTATTCTCCTTATTTACACAATATCCGTGGTGCGCTACTCATGTCCTTGAAACAGGGAACAGGGACACCATAGTATGAAAAAGTGGCCTCGCTGCTGGAGTTCATAAATTTTGTTCAGCTTTGGATGAGTTCAAAGAATTGCCATGTAAGAAAAGCCTTACAGAGGGAATTTATCTGATTATGGCAGTAATAATTACCCAGCTGTTTATTGCAGATAGAGAAATAATTCATGTAGGCAATAGGCCGTGGTGGCAATGACACTCCGCATTTAGTAAATATGCAAACTGTTCACTTCTAATTAACCAAGCTAGAGGATGCCCTTATTAAATGTATAAACTAAAAGTGCCTTCCTGACAAGTGATGAATTGTTACAATGCGCAAACTCTTGCCACAGAATTACTGGAGTGAACTTGGGGCTTAACTTCATTAAGAGATCTTGTGGGATAGTTAAATGAGGATGGACAGCGTAACAAGGCTCACCTGACAGACAAGGATATGTTAGGGCTTAATGGAACTGCACCTTTCCTTGTGTCCTACCCAACTGTTCAGATCCACACTAGATAAACTGTGAAAGTGCAAAGCTCATTTGAGTTTGAATAACAAAAATAAACGAAATAACTTGATGAGCCACTTAGGGAAGATATCTGAAAGTTTACTTATTAAGTGAATCTATGAAACTGCCATTTTTATGATTCAAAAATCTTTCAAATATCAAAAACTACAATAATACCCTCTTTTCCTTTGTTTTATTTATTTATTTATTTTTAATTTTTATTTTTTTCTGAGACAGAGTCTTACTTTGTCACCTTTGGTAGAGTGCCGTGATGTCATAGCTCAGAGCAACCTCAAACTCTTGGGCTCAAGCAATTCTCTGGCCTCAGCCTCTCAAGTAGCCTATTTTCTTTAACTTTAAAATAATTTAACAAAAATAAATGGTCGTATGAAGTATTTTTCAAATAAAATATCTTTCAAAAAGTAAATGGATGAGTTTTATTACGGAAAAAGATCATCCTGTAGAAATTGATCATAATATCGACTCTGAGTTTCCCTTTATTTTTACCAAAGAATCAATCATGAAATAGTTCTTTGCCTGTATTTTATGCTTCACCTTACTAGACAATATTACTCACACTTTATCAAGTATCCACACTAATATTTGCGTTCCAATAAAGGATCTTATGGAAAATGAGATGTAGAGGGAAATCCTAGACGTAATGAAAGAAAACCCAACTATTCCTATTTGAATTGGAGGACAGGCCATCACGCCTCTCACAGGTTTGTTGTGAAAACTGAAGGCGATAAGAAAGTTTAGCAACGGGCTTGGTATTGATAAGTGTTCAATCTATGTTAACACATTTGTAATATTATTATTTTTTTAATTTGGGGTCAATATAAGGGTACACACAATGGGTTACGTTGCTTGCATTTGTTAGGTAGCATCTCAGCTGCAGCTGAGTCCTTCATCCAAGAGGTGTGCCATATACCACCACTCTGTACCCAGTAGGTGAGAGCTTAGCAAGCCCCCTCCCCCCTCACCCCTCTCCCTATATTTGAATTTGATTGTTTTTCTCTAGTAGGTGTTTATCTACTAGTTTCCAATTAGTATTGAATAAATAGGGTGCTTGCCTTTCCATTCTTGAGATACTTAACTAAGGAAAATATTCTCTAACAATTTTTAATGTGCTTAATTGACAGTAGCTCTATTTGATTACTAATGTTTGATCAAAATATATTTTGTTTCATATTAATTCTTCTATTACCCACATAATAACTTGATTAAAATTTTTGAAATTTATGTTTCCAGTACTTTTAACTTATTTCTTATCAGTATAATTTGCAAACTCCAAGGTAGTATTAGACCGTCTGGTAATATAGGTATTTTGTAGAAGATCCTGTTCTAACTCAAAAGGTTACAGTAATTTTTAAAAATACTCTAGGCAACTAGTCAACTCAAATTTTTCACAGAAAATTATAGTAACTAAAAGTATTACTATCTAAACAGCTTTATGATATATTTTAGAGATGGTAAGTTACACAGACAAGGACACAGTACCGTGCATTTGTGCAGCTGAAACTCACATGAAGGTCACGGATGCTCTGCTCCTGCTCTTCCATCTACATCACACAGCTGCTGAGACTGTTTTTATTTATTTATTTATTTTTTGAGATGGAGCCTCAAGCTGTCCCCCTGGGCAGAGTGCTGTGGCATCACAGCTCACAGCAACCTCCAACTCCTGGGCTCAAGTGAGTCTCCGGCCTCAGCCTCCCAAGTAGCTGGGACCACAGGTGCCCTCCACATCACCTGGCTATTTTTTGGTTGCAGCCGTCATTGTTGTTTGGCGGGTCCAGGCTGGATTCGAACCCACCAGGTCAGGTGTATGTGGCTGGTGCCTTAGCCACTTGAGCCACAGGCACTGAGCCTGCTGAGACTGTTAAATGTGGGAAAGGTTAATAGACTCATGAACTGATGGGCTTTGGGGTTTATTCCACAACTTGGCAATTGTGAATTGTACTGCAGGTGTCTTTTTGATAAAAGACTTCTTTTCCTTTGAGTAGATACCCAACAGTGGTATTACTGGATCAAATGATAGATCTTCTTTAAGTTCTTTGAGAAATGTCCATACTGTCTTACATAGAAGTAGTACTAATTTGCAGTCCAACCAACAGTGTATAAGCATTCCTTTCCCTCTGCAACCAGCACATAATGTTTTTTGAATTTAATAAAAGCCATTAGGGGTAAGGTGATGTTTCATGGTTTTAATTTGCATTTGCCTGATGATGAGTGATGTGGAGCTTTTTTTCATCTGGTGTTGACCATTTGCTTATTTTCTTTTGAAAAATCTTCTGTTCATGTCTTTTCCCACTTTTTAGTGGGGTTGTTCGGTTTTTATCTTGCTGACTTGTTTGAGCTCTTTGTAGGTTCTGGATATTAGCCATTTATTGGATATATAGTTGGTGAGTATTTTCTCCCATTCTGTAGTTGTGTATTTGCTCCATTGATTACTTCCTTAGCTGCGCAGAACCTTTTTAATTCAATTAAGTCCCATTTATTTATTTTGATTGTTGCTGTAATTACCTTTGGGAAATTCGTCATAAATTCTTTGCTTAGAACAAGATCTAAGAGTTTTTCTTACATTTCCTTCTAGAATTCTTATGTTTTCATGCTTCACATTTAAGTCTTTTATCATCCTGAATTAATTTTTGTGAAAATAAGAATCCTGCTTCATTCTTTTTCATGTAGCTACCCAACTTTCCCAGAACCATTTATTGAATAGGGCTTATTTTCCCCAATATATATTGCTGCCTGCTTTGTCAAACAAAGATCAGTTCACTACATGTAGATGGTTTTATATCTGTTCTATTGGTCTATGCCTTTATCTTTGTGCCAATATCATGCAGTTTTTGTTACTACAGTCTGTAGTAGAGTTTGAAGTCTGGTAATATGATGCCTTCAGGTTTGTTCCTTTTGCTTAAGATTGTTTTGGCTATTCAGACTCTTTTCTGGTTACAAAGGAAGCATAGAATTATTTTTTCTAGATCTGCAAAATTTAACATTGATACTTTAATGGGGCTTAAATTGAATCTGTGAATCACTTTGGGTAGTATGAACATTTTATATACTGTAGAGTACTGCTTAGCCATAAAAAGGATGAATTAAAGCCTTTTGCAGCAATTTAGATGGAACTGGAGACCATTAACCTAAGAGAAGTATCTGAAGAATGGAAAAACAAATACCACATGTACTCTTCAATAACTTGAAACTTACTGATGGGCACACACATGCACTGGAAACCAAGCAGGGGATGTGGAGGAGTGCATGTGCAAAAACCTACCAAATGAGTACAATGAATACTATTTGGGTGACAGGCATGATTATAGTCCTGAGTCAAGCATTACAAAAGGTATCCATGTAAGAAAATCATTTGTATCCCCTTAGTATTTTGAAACAATAAAAAAAGTGTTCAAAAAATAAATACAACTGTAGTGAAATATATCAACAAAATGCATTTGTTGGTGACATATGGGAGACATTTTTAGTATTTTAAATTTGGTGGGATATTTTTTTTGTTTGTTTTTTTCAGTTTTTGGTCAGGGCTGGGTTTGAACCCATCACCTCCAGCATATGGGGCCAGCACCCTACTCCTTTGAGCCACAGGTGCTGCCCAACATTTTTAGTATTTTTTAATGACAAGTACCACCTCTTAAATTACTCATTTATTTCAATCTGTCATCATCAACCACTGCTGTGCCTGACATCCCTTTGAAGAATTGTATTGATATGTGATACAATTGCATAGACCCACAAACAAAAGTCTGTTAAACATTCTAAGATTATTTGCCATAGGAAAATGAACACTTTGAAATAAAAATTAAGAATTGTTTCTAAAATCTGGTGAGAATTGGCATTTTGGATCATACCAATATATTATTGTTAATACTTGCTTAATTATACACTTAAAATTATACACTTAATTATACACTGTAAAACATAGAACAATATATAAAAGTAATATTGTATACTTTTAGACAATAAGAATCTGCCACTACTTAAAGTTAAATGTAGTTCCTCTAAATATAATAGATAACTTCATTAACAAATATTTATGTACCATAAAAGAATACATGACTGTCATCTTCAAAAAATTATATAATCACACCTAAATTACATACCTACACATACTTATTTACAAAGATTACTTTCAAAGAACACTACATATCAAGAACCATAATGTAGTAATAAAAATAATGCCAGGGGCATCAGCCTACCAGACTTTAGGCTATACCACAAGGCCCTAGTGATCAAAACAGCATAGCACTGGCACAAAAATAGAGACACAGACATATGGAATTGAATAGAAATCCAGAGATGAAACTAAAATCTTATATCCCCCTGATCTTTGATAAACCAAACAAGAACACTCACTGGGAGAAAGAATCCCTATTCAATAAATGGTGCAGGGATAACTGGACAACCATGTGTAAAAGTCTGGTACTGGATCCGCACCTTTCTCCACTCACTAAAATTGATTCAGGATAGATAAAAGATCTAAATCTAAGGCAGGAATCAATAAAAATCCTCGAAGAAAATGTGGGGAAAATACTTGAAGGTATCGTCCCGGGGAAAGACTTTGTAAAGAAGACTCTAGTGGCAATGGCTACAACAACAAAAATAAACAAATGGGACTTAATTAAACTGAGTAGCTTCTGTACAGCCAAAGAGACAACAACCAAAGCAAATAGACAACCATCAGAATGGGAAAAGATATTTACATATTATGAATTGGACAAAAGCTTGATAAGTAGAATCTACAGAGAACTCAAATTAAGCAACAACAAAATAAAGAGCCAACAATCCCTTGTATCAATGGGCAAGGGAGAGGAATAAAGCCTTCTCCAAAGAACACAGACAAATGGCTAACAAGCATAAGAAAAAAATGCTCATTGTCATGAATTATCAGAGAAATGCAAATCAAAACCACCCTGAGATATCACCTAGTGAGAATGCCCACATCACAAAGACTCAAAGCTGCAGATGCTGACATGGATGTGGAGAGAAGGGAACACTTTTACACTGCTGGTAGAACTGCAAACTAATACAGCCCTTTTGGAAGAAAGTAAGGAGAATCCTCAAACAACTCAAACTAGACTTCTCATTTGATCCTGCAGTCCCATTACTGGGCATCTACTCAGAAGAAAACAAATCCTTTTATCACAAGGACATTTGCACTAGACTGTTTATTGCAGCTCAATTTACAATTGCCAAATTTGGAACAACCTAAATGACCACCAATCCAGGAATAAATTAATAAGCTGTAGTATATGTATCCCATGGAATACTATCCAGCCAGTAAAAAGGATGACTATTTTGCCTCTTTTGTAAAAAGATGGATAGAGTTGAAATACATTCTTCTTAGTAAAGCATCACAAGAGAAACAAGAATCCAGTGTGCTTAATTCTGATATGAGGACAACTGATGCTGGTACATGGTGGAGGGAGAGGAATGGGGGAATGGAGAAAGGGCTGGGGAGAGTGGACTGAGAGAGGGAGGGAGGGGAGTGTGGGGCCATGGTGTGTGACACACCTCTTGGGGATGGGACACTATTATTTGAGGGACTTTACCCAGCAAATGCAAGCAGTGTAACCTGGCTCTTTGTATTCTCAGTGATTCCCCAAAAATAAAAATAAAAATAAATAAAGTAATAGAAAAAAGAACATAATGTGAAGTTGGGAAATTAACAGCATTAGAAATATAAAAGTTCCATATCTTCATGAAAAATGCAATAATAAGGGTCAAAATACAAGTTTTATTTAAGAAAGGAGCCATGTATAAGAATAATAGGTTTTTTCAAAGACTTTAAATAGTTTATAAATCCAAACAACTTAGGTTTCACACTTTGAAGAACAGGTAAGACTGAAAAAAAGTAAATTATGCTCCATTTAAGGAAAGCATAATAATAACAATAGTTAATATTTATTGAGTGCTTATTAAAAGAATAACATGGATTTTTAGGAAAGACGATGAACATGAGCTTTTTTGCCTACAGTCCCTTGGTGCAAGTAGCAAAAATGATTAAAAAGAAACAAAAACATAGGTTTGAATCTGCATTAAAACAAGAGAACGTTCACCACCCCTATGATAAACTCTGGGAAAAAACTAGGAGCTCAATGAATGAAAACTATCTCCCAGATTCAATTTAATTTTAACAAGTACATAGTTGCCTTCCCAAATCACAAACTCTGTGTAGTATGAAAACAAGTTCCATACTGAACAAGTTTGATGACCCTAGTAAGAGTCCCAACTAAGAGCAGCAAAGACTCAGATACTCTGAAGCGGGACTGAAGAGAAAATTAGCAGGAAAGTGATTTCCCTTTTTGTTGATCTGATTGAGTTGAGGCAAAACTGGGCCAAGGGAGAATGGGGAAAAGCAGGCTGAGAGCTGCTGCTTAAAGTCAACTGAGGAAACCAAAGGACAGTTTATGAGCAGTAAAACTTCACACTGGTCCAGCTTCAGGAATCAATATCCACATCCACGGTGACAGGCCATTTATCAAGGCATGGGAGAACAGTGACATTGAGAACACAGACACAAATTTCACTGCTTTATTCTCCATCCCACACCAGATATTGGGAATGAGAAAACAAACCTTCAATACCAGCTTTCTAGCTTCAGCCCCAAAGGGAAAAAAGAAAGGAAAGGAAAGGAAAGGAAAGGAAAGGAAAGGAAAGGAAAGGAAAGGAAAGGAAAGGAAAGGAAAGGAAAGGAAAGGAAAGGAAAGGAAAGGAAAGAAAGGAAAGGAAAGAAAGATTCAAAAATTTGAGACCTGATGGAAACTTGACTAGAGACTTTAGTAAAATATAAAAATACTCCATCGGGGGCCAGGCCCAGTGGCTCACACCTGTAATCCTAGCACTCTAGGAGGCTGAGGCGGGTGGATTGCTTGAGCTCAGGAGTTCAAGACCAGCCTGAGCAATAAGTGACACCCATCTCTACTAAAAATAGAAAAACTGAGGCATGAGGATCAATGCTTGAATCCAAGCGTTGGAAGTTGCTGTGAGCTATGACACAATGGCACTCTACCTAGGGCAACAGCTTGAGAGTCTGCCTCAAAAATAAATAAGTAAAATAAAAATACTCCATCAGAATATGTTGTTTTCCTATATATAAACAAGAATCTCACAGAAAATGAAAGGAAATATACAATTAACAAATACAATGGAAAATTTGTATTTCCTAGAAATAAAATCAACAAGTAATACTGTATATAGAAATCACAAAGATTTACTGGTGGACATTTAAAAAATACCTGTATAAATGAAGAGGTATTTCTTGACAAGAAGACTCAAATTATGATAATATTATTTTCTCTATACTACTCTATAGATTTAATCCTATTTGAAAATCCAATTTGGCGATTTTTGGAACATGCCAAAATGATTGAAAATTTAGTTGGATTAAAAGTTAGAAAGCCATGTTTTGGTGAAAAATAGAAGTAATTCATAGCTATTTAGGCCACGTGATACTAGACAGAATTACAAAGAGAAAGGAAGATCAGGTGGCATAGACTGTCAAGACGTATACTTGAAAATACGTGACGACTTAGTGTGTGATAAGATGGCACCTAACGGTGAGAGATAAATCATTTAATGAATGCTATTGGAAGAACTTACTTGCCATTAAAAAATTTTAAGCCAAATTTCAACTTTACTCCTTGTATTAGAAAGATTCCATGGAATCTTTTTACAAAAGAAACTCTGAACCTTCAAAAAAATATGGATGACTGTTATTAAAGTTATACAAAGAAGAAATCATAAAAGAAATTATTGATAAATATAACCCCATCAAGAATTGAAAGGCTGGCATGTTTAAAATGTCCAGAAATAGGTTTGCAAGACAAATGCAAACAAGGAAAGATAATTGCGTCACAGATGACAAAGGATTTGCTTCGCTACCATACAAAGGGCTTTTAACACGTCCATAGGAAAAAAAACGCAATGAACCAAAATAATTAAGGAAGGAGAAGAAATATAAACAGGCATGTCAGTAAAGGACCCAAATGGCTAATAAGAGATTACTGAAATTACTAAAAAAAAAAAAGCAAACAAATTAGATTTAAAAAATAGAATTGTTCCCTTTATTAAATTTGCAATAACAAATAAAAGTCAAAATCCAGTTTTGGCAAAGGTATAAGAAATCAGGAGCTTCTGTACATTGTTGGTAGGCCTACAAGTTAACATTTTTTCTTCTGAAACATTAGAGATAATATGTTTCATACTATAAATTATGTTTAAACTTTTACCCCCAAATTTCACTTACGGAATTATACAATTATGCAGGAAAAAAAATGCTACGATTGCAACCAACTTTATATAGAGATATGTTGTATGAAATGTCCATTAATATAGATAGAATTTGTTTAAATAGAAGTTATGGTACAAATGACATATACATGTACTCATATTACTGGCATTAAAAACTTCGACATAAGTTTATAGTTATTAACTTAGTGCAGCAAGCGAATACTTCCCTCTGTCTGTGTTCCTTCTATATGGAAAATGCCAACGGCTGGAAAATTAGTTTAATCTGATCAGAAGATAGCTCCAAACAAGAGCCTTCTGAGGTTTGGAATGGAAGTAGATATACAAAGCTTGGCAGGGCCAGGGTCTAATGCTTGCAGAGAGGAGGCATCTGGCCAGGGCTGCAGTGATTGGCTGGGAAGGTCTGTCTAACTCTTGTTGTCCAATAGTTGGAAACCCACTTATTTGCACACATAAACTGCAACCTATATTATTATTATTAGCTTTATTAGTCATACGTGTGGTATTTTGGTCTTTCACCCTCTCTAATTTTTTATATTATTTCTCACTTGGCCTACAATGTCAGTAGGGAAGAAGGAGATTGAATAGGCTTCCTTGAACCTATTTACTTCTTCACTTTTTGGTGGGGACAGGGCCAGGTTTGAACCCATCACCTCTAGTATATGGGGCCAGCGCCCTACTCCTTTGAGTCACAGGCACCACCCCCTATCTAGTTCTTAATTAAACATGATTTAGTCAATAGTTATTTTCTTGATAATAACTGGCTTGTTCCATGGTAGGTACTAGGAGTATAGCGATTTATGAAGAAGGCTGTCCACTATGAAAATAACTTCAAAAATTTTACAGTGGGATAAATTCAGGGAAGGAAAATAATAGAGGATTATGGGAAAATGCGAAAGGAAAATTTAATCTATGTATAGGTTGGCATGGATGAGTAGGGGGTTAGTGAAGATTTCTTTGATGAGGGAGCATTTAAGACAATGACTGCAGGATAAGAACAGATCTTTCTGGCTTCCCCGTACCTGGGGAAGGGAACTGTACATGGCTTGACAAAGGGACACTGTGTACATCCACACAGTATGCACTGCAGGTCACTGAGGAGGAAGTCATGTGAATTTAATAGAGATGCAAAGGAGTAGAGATTGCAATCTCTTTACTTTTGTGACTCACTGTAGACCCCTTTATAAGATAAACTGGAATGAATCCCAACTGATTTTTGCTGGCAGAAAAAAATCCCAAGCACTGTAAAAGGCAAGTCACCACGAGTCTGAAGAGTGAGGTGGTCTGCTGTCCTGAGCTCAACATGAAAGGCTAATGGGAGAGGGCTGATTGGAACATAGCCTGTGTCAGTGTGTGGAAGATTTTCTGCACCTACCTACTCGGGACTGAGTCCCTCTGGGCCCTCTGGAACCAGCCATTCTGACGTGGTGTCATCTTTAGAAAAAATAGATGGCAGGTGCGAATGTGCAGTAAAAAGATGGTAACCTTGGAGGCCAAGAGCGGGTGCTAACATGGTGCTGGCAATAACCCGGAACATCAGAGGCAATCCCAAGCACAGGGAAAACTCATGAAATCTTGACCAAGTGATCAGTGGGGTAGTGGGCAGTGATGAGAACAACGGGGCCAGTGACAGCATGAATTTGCCAGTTCTTGGTTTCTGCCTGACATCTGAAGTTGTGAAAATAATGGCGTGACTAACTAAATAAGCTCCAGAGTCCTTAGACAATTTAAGGGAAGAAAAATTAATTGGAAACAGATCTATTCTCTGAAGAGAAAAAGAAGGTCATTCAAATAGACATACACAAAATATACACAGAGGCATTAAATGTTATTCTCCAAAAGTACTTGTCTCTGTTTGGTCTGATTATGAACGAATTTTTATCTTCTTCTTTTACTTATAAAGAAATTATTTACTTATATCATGTTTTCTAGTTGTATTTTTATTCTTTGTCTATATGTTTTGAAGTTTTTAGAAATGCATGTATTATTTTATCCAAAAAGTTGCAGAAAATGATAGGGGGTGATATAAAAGTTTTCTAAATATATTTTGTACATTTTTTACTAATCTTTCATTACATGTAGAATTGCTCATTTTAAATATTTCTACCTCAACATGTGAGCTGTTTTTTTTCCAAAAACATTTCCAATTGGTTTGAATAATGTCACTAAGAGGACAGTAGGACTAGAAAATGCTGATAGAAACCATGTTGACATCCATGTAATAGGTGTGTACTTTAAATACCCCTAGACTATTTGTCTTTATTCCTAAGCCAGTTTCTCTCCCTATATTATTTATTTATTTTTTCTTTGGTAGAGACAGGGTCTCACTCTGGCTCACTCTGGAGCATGCTGGTCTTCCACTAGTCTCGAACTTGGCTGAGCTCAGGTGATCCACCTGCCTCGGCCTCCCACAGTGCTGGGACAACAGGCGTGACTTCTGTTGCCAGCCACCATGCCTGGCTTCTTCTTCTTTTTTTGGGGGGGGGCAGTTTTTGGCTGGGGCTAGGTTTGAACTGGCAACCTCTGGCATATGGGGTCAGCACCCTACTCCTTTGAGCCACAGGTGCCGCCCAATCTTGG
>NW_003852563.1:1399443-1401335 GCF_000181295.1 Otolemur garnettii
GCCCTGACTCTAACCTCCAGGCCAAGTCTCGGAAGCAAAGAGGAATGTTTGGTAGAAGGATGCCAAACACAGGCATTTTCCTACCTTTTTCTGGGAACTTGGGAGAACACCACTTTACAAGGCAGCTTCAAGACGACAAGGACTGGTTCCAGCACAGTGAAGGTGACCAGCAGAATGGCCAGGTAGAGAGACAGGGCTTAGTTAGTGCTCCCAGGCTTCCTGGGCTCCCATAGCATAAAAGGACCAACCTGCATGCACATCTTTAAGGGACAAGCCAGATCTAAATTAGGGACCAGGGCCTGAGTCACGAGAACAGCTATGACAAAAATACAGACAACCTTGAATCAGAGTCTGTAGCTGGCCTTGTCGAAAGAGTCATTTGGAGCACATCAAAGATTTCAGAGAGACTGGCAGCAACTGAACGAGAAAGTGCAGAGCCTGATGAGGAAAGGAAAACCACTAGACCAAACGAAGCTGAGGATGCTCAGAGATCAAATGCAAGTCTCAGCAGCGGTGCCCGCTGAATGCCTAGCGGCAGGACAGATCAACCACACAGCAGCAGACGCCACCCACTGCTACACAAATTTAAATCAAGCATCCCTCTTAGCCTCTCAGGCCACAAGGTAATAGTGTTCTGTACACTAATAAAACACCTGGGAGAGGATTCCGGGAGCTCAAGGAATTATGAAAGCATAGAGTTAGTTTAGAAGATTATGCTAATTAATTTTATGGAGCCAAAGTGGACTGATACCAGAAAGGAAGGAATGAAGTTGAAGAATTCACCAAGATTATTAAAATTAAAGGAATAAAAAGTGGTTACATTTTGTGGTACACCTGAATATGATGTCTTACCTGGAAATGCGTGATAGTTAAACTCACAACACATAGTAAATTAGTTTATGTAAATAAATTTTGCAATCTAGATCTACAGATGGTGCCAAAAATGTATACACATATTAAGAAACTGCATTAAAATTATAATAATATATACCAATAACAAAAGATGAATATAAGTCATGCTGAACTCTTTTTGTAATTGCAGAAATTAAACATGACTTGAGCATTATACATTTAATATATTACTTTTCATTATTAACATGTATATATGTGTGTGTTTTGGCACACTCTGTATACAAGGTGTCTCTTTAATAACACATACATATACATTTATACAGACTTTCTATTATTTAAAAGATTGACAGTCCAGGAGTGGTGGCTCATGCCTGTAATCCTAGCACTTTGAGAAGCTAAGGCAGGAGGATTGCTTGAGCTCAGGAGTTCAAGACCAGCCTGAGCAAGAGCAAGACTCCATCTCAACTAAAAATAGAAAAACTAGCCAGGCATTATGGTGGGAGCCTGTAGTTCCAGCTACACAGGAGGCTGACACAAGAGGATCTCTTGAGCTCAAGAGTTTGAGGTTGCTGAGAGCTAGGATGATGCCCCAGCACTCTACCCAGAGTGATAGAGTAAGACTCTGTCTCAAAAAAAAAATTATTTTTTTATAGATATATAGTCTATATCAGTGGTTCTCAACCTGTGGAACTATATTAAAGGGCTGCGGCATTAGGAAGAACCACTGATCTACATCCGTCTGTCCGTACCTCCTCCCTCTTCTTCCTTCTTCCTCCTCCCTCTTCTTCCTTCTTCCTCCTTCCTCTTCTTCCTTCTTCCTCCTCCCTCTTTTTTCTTCTTCCTCCTTCCTCTTCTTCCTTCTTCCTTCTTCCTCTTCTTTCTTCTTCCTCCTTCCTCTTCTTCCTCCTCCCTCTTCTTCCTTCTTTCTCTTTCCTCTTCTTCCCCCTCCATCTTCTTCCTTCTTCCTCCATCTTCTTCCTCCTCCCTCTTCTTCCTTCTTCCTCCTCCTTCTTCCTCCTCCCTCTTCTTCCTTCTTCCTC
>NW_003852563.1:1401712-1406969 GCF_000181295.1 Otolemur garnettii
CCTCTTCTTCCTTCTTCCTCCTCCCTCTTCTTCTTTCTTCCTCTTCTTCCTTCTTCCTCCTCCCTCTTCTTCTTTCTTCCTCCTCCTTCTTCTTCCTTCTTCCTCTTCTTCCTTCTTCCTCTTCTTCCTTCTTCCTTCTCCATCTTCTTCCTCCTTCCTCTTCTTCTTTCTTCCTCCTCCCTCTTCTTCCTTTTTCCTCTTCTTCCTTCTTCCTCCTCCATCTTCTTCCTTCTTCCTCCTTCCTCTTCTTCCTTCTTCCTCCTCCCTCTTCTTCCTTCTTCCTCTTTCCTCTTCTTCCTTCCTATATGTTCTTCTCACTGCTTCTCCCTCACATTTTCGCATTTTCCTATGTGCTTGCTACCTTTGCTATACTGGCCACTACATTTGAAAAATTATTTGTAGAAATAATTGCAGAAAGAATTATGGCATTTTCCTTGAGAGGGTTTTCAGATGTCTCTAAGGTTCCTTGGGTTCCTTTTAGTCTAGAAACCTCCTACATTCAAGTTCAAGCCTTTAAGTTACCTAAACTACCCAGTTACCTGGCAGTTTGGCTGCACATCCCACATTAAGCTGCTTTACTTTCATTTTTACTTACTATAAGGCTTTAGAGGATCCAGGCTGAAAGTTGAGGGAGAGATGTATCATAGTTCCTACCTTTGGTTTCCCTGACTTGGAATTTTTTCCCTTCTGACCCTGCTAGGTTGCCAAAGCACAGCCCCCTGACCCCCACTGGCCCTTAGTCAGACATTCTTTCAGAAAGGCTGATGACCACAGGGCAAAAGCAGCTTTGAATGTAAACTTCTAAGTCCTCATGTTCTCCTATATTTTGGCCATTAACTTCTTTACTATGTTGATAGCTCTTTGATGCTTAGATGTCATCAGGAGGAGGGCTGTTTTGAATTACTTAGGCATTACTAGACAAGATAACATTTCACATCTGATCTTTGTCTTAGGCTCATGTACCTGTCAAGGCCTGAGCTTTATCTCCAGCTAAGAACTTAAGCTTCCCAGCCATTGGTTATGACCACGTCAGCTTAAGGTGTAGAAGTGTATGTGTTTTTCAAACTTCAAGATGCCAAATTACAGAACTCAAGTTAAACAAGAACACACTTGATATGTTGAGCTCCTCCCTTAGCAAGTCAGTTACAACCTTCCATCTCTGCTTGCAGACTGGCAAACTCTAGTCCAAGTTTATCTATTTGTCATAGAAATTTGCTTGAAGAGTCAAAGAAGAGGTTGCACACACTAATATTCTGCAAAGTGCCTATTGTTACAATCAATGTCAAAGCCTTGATCAGTATGAGTGTTCATCGCAGGGTATAGATGAAATATGAAAACAACTTTACATCACATAACAATAGTTTCTGATCTATCATCACACTTCCTCCAGTAGCAAAATTCCCATTTTAAGTTCTGTTCCTTTAATGCTCTACTTACATCTCATAGGCCATGACCAAGTCAAACGGCTCCTACTAACTACACAGAAGTCTGTGAAAGTGAGTTTTTAGTTTTCTAACCACAGTAGCAGGGAAAGCAATTTATAAAGAGGTTAGAATGGGGTCTTAAGTGAGCCCAGTTATTCACGGTATATGCCTCAATTGAAATACAACCAACAGAACTTGTAACAATTCAAAGTATAAAAAGGCATTGTGTTTTTGCTTAAACAAAAAGGCTGAGTTCCAAACTCTAGATTCATTACTATTTTGGTACGTGACCTCACACTTTACTTAAACTCTGAGTTTTATTTTTCATCTTTGATATATAAGAATACACATCCCAAAAGGGGATTTGTGCAGATAGATAACATAGAAAATACCAAGCACAAGAAATGCTAAGTAAATAGGATGAACTGTGATTGCCCTCTATTTACTAAGCCGGTCATTGTTTGTGATAGCTAAATTTATCCGACTAAATGTTTAGTTTGATAACTAATTATGACATTTCTGATTATGACATGCCAGATTCATCTTTCTGTTACTTCTGTTTACCAAGAACACATAGGTATGCTGTACACAGAGCCAGACGTCATCACTGAGGTTGTCATTAAAGCATGTCTTTTGTTCACGTTTGCACTGTTTCTGCAGCTACTCAGTTGGGATGCTACTTGTCCACACTACACATGCGCCTCAAGAGGAGTCTGTTATTACCGAGCACCCATTCAAGGCCGACAGACTAAATATATTTAGTCCATATTCTTATCATTTGCACTTCTATGTTTCTACTTAATATTAATTGTGACTTTAAAATCAAGTTGGTGAAAGTTCTGAAGAATCTCTGTGTGACAGTAAAAGGAGGGAGAAAACCAATGCCACTCACAGATTTTACACCAGGTTGCTGCTGGGAGTCTTGGGCGCGTCCATGTGACCAGTGAGAAAGGGCACACTGATGTCCTTCATGCTTCCACTTATTTGTTAATTAAAGCACAATCGGAAATGTGCTGCCTAGACAGCTTAATGTGTTAAATGACTTCAACTCCAGAGAACTAAAAATCTTTATTTCCACAGGTCCCTGATGCCGTGGCCATCTTTTTTTCTCAGGTTTGTCTCTAGCTTACTGCATCTGTTGGTTCTGTGTAATCTGCTTCCAGAGCAAGATTACTTATAGACTGTGGCAGTGAGCAGACTGAGGCCCCACCACAACCAGTGCAGGGACAAGAGACTATATTCAAATCTTCTGAATTGAGTTTCCTAGAAACTAGACGCATTTTCATAAACATCACTTTGAAGGGCTTTTTTTTTTTTGCTTTATTCTTGAAAATGAATGCAAATTAGCACATTACAAAGACAGCATTTAACACAAATATTGACGTAAATATTTTGAAACAGCAAGCTGTTAGTGAGCTGTGAGTTCTGGATTGTGATTATCATCACTGGGAACAAAAAGACAGTGCAACAGAGGAAATACAACACAGAGAAACTGCCGATTTCAACATCGAAGAGAATTTCTCATGCTACAATGAGAAGTTGTTCACATAAAAATAGCAGTCACAGGCATAGAACAGTAAGTCCAGTCTTCATATGCCAAGCTAAGCATATGCATATATGGATTTCAGAGTAATCAAGGAAATCAAGCACACAGCCCAGTTCAGGCCAACGTGACAGAGCTGACCAGGGATTTTGAAAACATTGCAGGGTCATCTCAGAAATGTGATGTTTTGTCATTGATAACACATGTCCTGGAAAAGCTGATAATGCAGCTTAATAGACCTGTCTATTTGCATTTTGGCAAGCACATCAATGAATCTAACTCTTTAACATGATATGAAAATTGGAATAACGTTTGTATTAATGATAAATCCATGACTTATTCTTCTCCAAAACTCTCAAAGGCTAGCTTAGTGATTTGTGAAGATATTTCCAACATTGAGATAACTTTTTCTATCTTTGGGAATGCAAAATAGTCTTTCAGGAGTAAAATCTTTCAAGAGTAAAAAATATATTTTAATAATATCTTTTAATATTATAATTTTTTTAATGACATGATAGTTCACCTAGAATACTTTTAGCTTTAAATTAACTAAGGATTTTAAGCACTTCATGATAATATAACATATATGTATAAAATCTTGATTTACATGTATTATCATGTCCATCTTGGTCACAGCAAATGATAATTTTATACCATATACTTTACAATAAATTTCTTATGCCATAGATTAGTCTCATTTAAACTACCCTTGCATATTTAAGAAATTCAAAGTGTTTTGAGTTTTCTGATAAATAAACATATAGTTTTTTTGTGTTTTAAAAATATACTTATTATCATATAAGGCAAATTATTTCAGACATAAAAGGATATGGAAAATCTAGTTTCTCATCAAATGCAGAAATCCTTTCAGTACAAATCCTGAAATTTTGCATGAATTCTTCTGTCAGAATATTTTATGCCTCATAAATTAGCCTATTATTGAACAGATCTAATTATTGGAAACATAGTTTTTATGTGGAACTCAAATTTACCCATTTGTCCTAATTTTTCCTTTTCAGAAATGTGGTACATGATGGTTCTTCAAAAATTTAAAGACAGATATTTAAATTTAAAGACAGCTCTTTCTCTCTGCTTCTACTTTCCAATCTGGGCCACCTCTTCATGATTTCTATAATGCCCCTTAGAATTCCTGACATTTTTTGCTGGATGCATACTTTCTTTTTCTTGGCCAATATCCATCATAGATAGTAGCCCTGAGAATTTAATATTATGTCAAATGTAGTCCAACTAAGGGACTTTTCTGAGATCTTTCTATCACTTCATTTATATTGAGTGCATGAAATAGTGTACTATACAGGGAAGAGTGTTGGTCTTGAGGTCATAAGATCCAGAATTCCACCTCAGTTTTGCTATAATTTAACAGTTTAATCTTTAACTACACACATACAATGCCTGCAGCATATTTTTGTCTCTTTAACACATGCACACGGAGAAGGCTATCATCTAAGTTTCAATTTCTTCGGTGAGAGATCACAAGTGTGCTCTCCAAAGACAGGAGAAAAGGCAAAGGACTCCTAGCAACTTGATGGGAACCATGGGCCATTCCCTCACCCTTGACTACAATGAAGCTACAGAGCACCTCTTCCCTTCACAAAGCATCAGCATTTTTTTTTTTAACTCAATAGCACTGACCGAAGGAAAGATCTCCACAAAATGACCTTTGGTCATCCCCCAGTGAAAAGACCAGCTCTCTCTTCTTTCACATTAAAAGCAAACAAAGCCTACCAGTCAACAAAATTCATTTATGCATATACATATTCAAATCATCATTGCAACGACTCATGCTCATGAGAAACAGCCAAAAACCACCAGTTGTGTGAGGAAAGACTCTTACATAACAGGACAGATGAAAATAATCAATTGATAAATTTTTTAAAAATTTTAAACTCCTTTCCTCAAGGAAATTAATAATGTAGACATTTAAATAAAACTGAACCCCTGAATTTCAATTATCTACACTGATTATTTGCCACACCCTACTTCCATTCCACATACGCCTCTGCCCTATACTGTGACCAGGAAAGCTAACCCTACAGATCGTATCAGCTTGGCTTATTTCCAGTTGGGTTTAGTCCTACAGAGGACCAAAATGCAGGAAAAAGAAGAAATTGGAGATATTTTCTCTTATTCTCTCCCCTTTGGAGCCAAACACTTCTGGCAATAGCTCCATCACTCTACAAGGATGGTCTCATGGCCAGAGGTGTGGAGTGAATTTTTTGGCTCTCACTATATTATACAGTAAAGGGAAGACAGAAGGAATGGGGGAGAA
>NW_003852563.1:1407874-1441029 GCF_000181295.1 Otolemur garnettii
GGGAAGACAGAAGGAATGGGGGAGAATGACCAGTGAGTTTACAGTAAAGGGGAGACAGAGAAATGGGGGAGAACCACCAGTGAGTTTACAGTAAATGAAACGTTTTAAGTTGATCGTGGTAGTAGTTGCATAACCCTCTGAGTATATAAGAACACATAGAACATTATACTTAAAGTGGGTGTATTGTATGGTATGTGAATTTTATCTCAATAAAGCTATTACAAATAAGACAAAACATACAAATGTAACCTTTAAAAGCTTTCATTATACATGAAAAGACAGGTAAAAAATAATATATATAAATATCTTTCTAACTAAACCATACTAGACAAAAATCAGTATGCTGAGAGACTTATTCATTTTGATGAATGACAAATTTGCATTCAAAATGGAGCTACTTCTGTGAGATATTAACAATCAACAACTATATTCAAATATTAAATGTGAAAGAATACATTACATTTATCTTAAATTTCTGTCAAAAGTTTTTAAAGAGGCGGTTTTCTACACTCCAAGCAAATAATGTTTTATTAATGCTACCAATCTGTAACTCTGTAGCTAATTTTTAATTCCATTCTATAATTTTCTTATTCATAACCTGGGGCACTTTTTGCCTACCAGGGTAGAGGTTACAGTAGAACCTGTCTACCAACTGCAAACTCAGCCTTAAATTAATCAGTCCCATTTATCTTTGTAATAGGTCCGCTCTTGGTTAAGAAAAAATGTTTTTTCATATGTACTACATAATGTTTATTACTATTAACTATAGAATAGATAAATCATTTCTATTAACAAAAGAGCAGAAACTAAAGTTATGGCCAAAGTTGTCTGGTACAAAACAACTGAAATGTAAAACTTACTGTGATGTAAAATATTTTGTTACTTTTTTCTCTAAATGACTTAATGCTGCCCAAAGACAGACGACTGGACTAATGCTTTTATATTCTCTTTGAAATCCAGTCACTGTAATTTTTTTTTTTTTTTTTTTTGAGACAGAGTCTCACTTTGTCACTACTTCCGGTAGAGTGCCAGCTCACAGCAACCTCAAACTCTTGGGCTCAAGCGATTCTCTTGCCTCAGCCTTCCAACTAGCTGGGACTACAGGCATCTGCCATAACACCTGGCTATTTGTTTTAGAGATGGGGGACTCACTCTAGCTAAGGCTGGCCTCCAACTCCTGGTCTCAGGAAATCCACCTGCCTCGGCTTCCCAGAGTGCTAGGATTATAGGCGTGAGTCACCACGCCTGACCTCAGACAGTATAAATTGTAATGATCCTTTGTATACATAATTAGGATAAATTATAATTGCTTTGAAATAGCATCAGTGTTTGAAATATTATCTATATTATCTTGAAAAGGCATGACTTAAAAATATTACTCTACATTAATGCAAAGTAACTTTTGTTCTGGGCAAAATGCTGAAAATCAACATGCATTATTGAAATACTACAATGCATATGTGAGTCGCAGCTTCTAGAATGGCCTCCAACGGTCCCCATGACTCCTGTATTCACCCCTTTGCATATTTCTCTCCCTTTAAGTGTGCGATGAACACTAGTTCCTAACTTGAAACGAGTATAGTAAAAGTGATGGGATGTCCCTTCTGATAGTTACAGAAAGAATGGCCATGCTTCTTGGGTGCTTTCTCATGTTCTCTAGACCACTGGCCCTGAGGGAAGCCAATTTCCTTGTTATAAGCTGCAGATGGAAGGCCCCTGTGGCAAGAATCTTAAGGACACCCTTACCTAACAGCCAGAGGAATTAAGACCCATGGGAGTGAGCTTAGAAGTAGACCCCCCACTCACAAAACAAAGCCTTTCATAAGACAGCAACCCTGCCTGCCAGCTTGACTGCAACCTCATGAGAGACCCCGAGCCTAGGCACACAGAAAAGCCCTCTCCAGATTCCTGAGTGAGAAAACGATAAGATAATAAACGTACTTGTTTTAAACTGCTTTGAGTATAACTTTTTATGCACCAAAAGCTAATTAGAGTCCAGATTCCAATGATCTGTACTGAAAAATAAAATAAAGAAACATGGAAAAACAATCAGAATGCATATATTTTATGTTCTTCTATGAAAAGGAAACACAATTTCTCAGCAAAATAAACAACCGCTGCAGATGCTTTTAAAACTTACCAGACTGTTTAAATGTAACTATTACAAAAAATACAATTGAACACGTGTGCCAACACACAAATGTAATTATGGCAATACCCTCTTTAAAAGGAATATTCTTTTCACTTTTTAAGAGATGGAGACTTGTTTTGTTGCCCAGGCTGGACTCAAACTCCTGGCCTCAAGCCATCCCTGCCTCAGCCTCGGCAGTGTGTAGGACTACAGGTGTATGCTGCTATTTCTGGCTCATAAAAAAATTTCTTATGAGAAATCAGAATCTAGAAAAATGAAATATATGGTCTAAAATTCCACTATTCATATAGTCTGGGCTATCCAGATCCAAAAATTTGCAACTAGTACAATTAAACATTCTTGAAATTGTGTACTGGAGATGAGCATAAGAAACTGTTTTAAACAATTTTCCATAACTCTGGACACCTGGGACTACAGAAGAGTGGCTTATCTGAGTTCACAATCAAAATTTAAAAATCATAGAAGGAATTCAAATATTATGAGAGAGCAGAAAAAGAGCCACCTCCCAAAAGAGAGAGAGAGAGAATTTTCATCCTAAGAACCACAGTTAAGACCGTCTGAAAGACACGTTAAACCTAGTTTGCTTAAGATGTTTGAAGAGAAACTACAGAACAGACACGCTGCATCAGAACACCTAAAATAAGGAGAGAGAAAGGGAGCGACTGAACACACACGGCAAAGTGAACGCAGAGGGGATCACAACAAATATGAAATGGAGCACAGACACTTTTAGAGAAAAAAATGAGAAAATGGTTGGGAATCTAAGAATAAGCAAAGAGACCTTAAACTTGATTCCAAAAGCATGATCTATAGAAGGAAAAATTCATAAGTTGGACGTCATTAAAATTTAAAACCTCTGTGAAAAGACTATATGAAGAGAATGAAAAGACAAGCTGTATGTTGAAAGAATGTATCTTCAAACCACATCTCTGACAAAAGACTCATATCCAGAACACAAAAAGATTCAACACTGAAAATATAAATAGCCTGATTAGAATATGGGCAAAAGATAGGAATAGGTACTTCCCCAAAGAAAATATACAAATGGCAAATAAAGAATAAAAAGCTATTCAACTTCATTAGCCTTTAGGGAAAGGCAAATTGAAACCATAGGATATATCAGTATATACCTACTCGATGGTCAAAAAGCTTTTAAAATGACAATCGTAAATTCTGGTGAAGAGGCAGAGAAACTGGATCACTCACATTGCTGCTGGGAATGTAAAATGGTACAGCCTCTCTGGAAAACATTTTGGCAGCTCCTTACAAAACTAAATATGCAATTACCCTATGACCCAGCAATTGCACTCTTTAGTATTCACTCCAGAAAGAAACTGAAATTTGTATGTACATAAAACCCCTACACAAACGTTTATAGCAGCTTTATTTATAAAAGCCTCAAAATGGAAGCAGCCCCGGTGTCCTTCAATGGGTAAATGGTTAACCAAACATCCACAGTATGAAAATAATACTCAGCAATCAATATAGGCAACGAACAACTTGAGCAAATCTCCAGGGAATGATGCTGGCTGGAAAAAAAAAAATCAACCACAAAGGGATACAGAACAGAACAATCCCACTTACATAATGTTCCTGAAATTACAAAATTATAGAAATAGGAAACAGAGTAGTGGTTGCCAGAAGTTAGTGATGGCAGGAGGGGAAGGTGGAAGGACAGAAGTGTCTGTGATTATACTACAAAAGGCAAATACAAGGTGTATTTCTGTATTGGAAGTGTTCTATATATGGCTTGTGGCAGTAGATTTACCAAACTGTATGTCATAAAGTTGCATGGACCCACCCCCCCACACACATGTATGCATACATATACATACACATAAATAGTAAACATAAATTTGAGGAAACCTGAATACAGTTGATGGATTGTTATCAAAGCCAATATTCTGGATATGACATTGTATTATAGTTTTGCAGGATGTTACTATTGAGGGAAACACAGGACTTTTCTGTATTATTTTTTATAACTTCATGTGAACCTACAATTATATTAAAGTAAAACGTTTAATTTTTTAAAAAAATGGGAAAGAAAAAGGATCTCTGATTTGGATGACAGAGAAATCCTAACCACATTCTGACACTCTAAATTCAATCTGATAATGTGAAAGTTTAAAAAACAAATGGCATAAAATCATCAGAAAAATGCATACAAAATCATATGAGTCCTGATTTTACAAAAATTGGATCAAGGGCAAATGAAATAAATAAGACTAAGAAAAATGGCACAGATAAGAAGATTTAAGTCACAAATATATCAACCTTAGCATCAAATTTCACAACACACCCTTTTTTGATAAAAAATACAAATAAAAACATAATGAAACACATTCCTAAGAATTTTTTGTTTAAATTTATCTCTCTTAGCTCTTGGGAAATCAAGTTTAAAAATATATATCTATAATCTAAAAATATTAACTAATCAAGATCAAACTGATAAGTATTGAGCTCTAAACCCTTATAAAGAGAACACACTTCTTTTCAGAGTCTACATATTTTAGAATTCACCTTATGTTACGTCACAAAGAAATTCTCAAGAAAGTTTAAAATGTAAAAGCACTATCGATGGCACTCTATTATCATAGTATAATAAATTTGGAAATTTTATTGAGATAATAGAGGAAATAAGAGTCTTTAATTTCCAGGATTTCAGATTAACTATTCCTAAGAACCTTCTTTTTTTTTTTTTTTTTTTTTTTTTGACAGAGCCTGTCGCCCTTGGTAGAGTGCTCTGGCATCACAGCTCACAGCAACCTCCAACTCCTGGGCTCAAGCGATTCTCCTGCCTCCTCCCAAGTAGCTAGGATTACAGGCGCCCATTACAATGCCTGGCTACTTTTTGTTTGCAGCCGTTATTGTTGTTTGGCAGGCCTAGGCTGGATTTTGAACCCGCCAGCTCATGTATGTGGCTGGCACCTTAGCCAATTCAGCCACAGGCACTGAGCCCCTAAGAATCTTCTTGCTGTAGTACAACTAGATAGCTCGAAAAGATCAGAATATAAACTGTAATGTGCTCCTGAATTGTAAAAAAGTGATTAAAATCTTCAAAAGCTAGTGAAAATAAAAAAGAAAACAGTGAGTAGTCATCTATAAGCAAATGGAAAGTCAGTTTATCTAAGGGCAGATACTTACACATGATAGGATCTGAAGATTATTTGACACAGGAGTGTGAGAAAAAGTTGAGATCCTGTATTAAGCTAATACCCTATAAGGGTGTTAGAGTGGTTCTAGATCAGTAGTATCTTACAGCTCAAGGTAGACAAAACCATACTCTTTAGAGAAAAATTGTGCCCATTTATGCCTTTAGGATGGTTATAGAGTAAGTTCAGCTCAATATGAATTCACAATTTTTCTAATGGTAAATATACAGAGAAAAGAAATACTATGAAATTGGATCTGAATAATACAAATAATACTGCAATGATCAGATGCAGAAATAAAAATACAGATAACAGGTATATAATTACTTACACATTTTAAAATAGAATTTATAAAGATCAAATGACATAAAATTATTTAAAAAGTGATTAGGCAAATTTGAAAAAGGACCAAATAGTAAGAGCCTTAGAAATGAAAAACACAGCCATCAAATTTAACTCACAAATTGACTAAGTACAGAGATCAACATAGAAGAGACACGTACATCTTGAAGAAATTATCCAGAATAAAGTATGATGAAAAGCTGATGAAAAATATTTTGAAAAATGTGAGACAGATACAGAGGATAGAATGAGAGTGTCTAACATATGTAATGTCAGAGTTCTAAACAAGGAAAGTAAAAAGAAAATAGAAGATAATTGATACCAGAGAAAATTGTTCATAATCTTTGAAAAGTGATGAATGATATGGATACTAGAAGTACAATAATATATGTTAATACATAATAAGCAAGATAAATGAAAAGATATCCATGTTGAGACATATTGTAGTAAATTTGTATAACACACACACACATACACTCAGACACAACTTAAAAGCAGCCTGAGAGAAGACAGATGAGCTACAAAGAAAGGACAATTCAACTGACACAGAAAATATGGGAATCATATCTTCTCAGTGCTGAGAGAAAATAACTATCAAGTTAGAAATGTATACACTGAAAATATTCTTTAAGAATGAGAAGAAAATTTCTATAAAAAACTGAAAAATGTCTTCCCTTTCCTTTAATAATGGATTTCTATAAGATATGTTTTATGAAGAGAGAAAACAGTCCCAGAAAAGAGGTCTGACATATAAGAAATGAAAGCAAGAAACTCAGAGAATAGATAAGTCTATAGAACCATTTTTCATATAAAATCAGAATTACAGTGCTTAATTTGCAGAGTTATAGAATAAGACAGGACTGACATATTGAACTATAAGAGCATAAAAATTAAAGCATTCTCAAGTCCCTTCTAATAATGTTTGCATTATTTGAGAAAGAGGTATTGATTAATTTTAGAGTTCGTTAAGGATAAAATTTCAAGGCTAATCACAAAAAGGAATAGAAGTAGAAGGCTTATTTCCCAAATCAATAGAGTGGGAAGAAATTGAACAAAAAAAGAAGCCAATATTATGGCAAATATAATATGGCCAAAAAAGGAGAAAAAACTATAGACAGAGAAGAATATAGAAGACCAACAAATAAAAATAATGAAGAAAGATGGTAGGGAAAAGTATCAAAATAAGTGCATTTAAGATTATCACTAAGTTTAGCCATGTGTTCACAGAGCACTATGAAAAAAACTACCATGAGAGTTGATTACCCTCAGAAGATACTTATCTATTCCTGTTACACAATATAATAAATAAGTGTTATACACTATAAATAAATGAATTAAACTGTCTCATTAAAAGATCAGAAAACAGAAATGTAAACATCCAGTATATGCTTTATACAAGGGATACGTGTAAAACATGAGAATATGAAAAAAATGTAAAATGAAAGCATGTAAAATGACATCAGGAAAACAGTTAAGAAAAGAGTTAGTGTTGCTGTCAGATTAAAGACTAGTGTTATCAGAGAAAATAAATATAAAATATTTAATTATTCATGGAGATTTAAAAAAACTCTAATGTGGGCGGTGCCTATGGCTCAGTGAGTAGGGCACTGGCCCCACATACCAGAGGTGGTGAGTTCAAACCCAGCCCCAGCCAAAAAAAAAAAAAAAAAACTCTAATACTATAGGAACTGGACAAAAACAAAAGAAACAAAATATTTAAAGCAAATATTGGCAGAACTAAAGGGAAAAATTCATAATTCTGACCAACAAAGTGAGAGATTTCCATGTGTCTCTGAATTATTATATAAGATTAGCAACACATTTAATAAACTTAAGTTGTAAATGTAATTCAAAATTTAGCAGGTTACAGGAGGAAAATAATCACAATAAATGCAGAAAAACATTGTAAATATTCAAAGTTCATTCATTACATTTTTTAAAAAAAAATTAGTAAATTAGTTGGAAAAACTTTCTTAATCTTGGTAACTATCTACTATAAACCTTCAGGAATTATTATTCTTTTTGGTAGAATACTAATAACTTTCCCTTTCAAGTCAGGACCACCATTACACTATCACCATTCTTGTCAACATTATACAGGAGATCCTAATCAATATGTTAAAGTTCAAATGAAATAAATATAAGTAGAATTATTTTAAATAGTATGATAATTTATATAGAAACCCCCCAAATCAAGTCTATACAATCAATAAGATTTTAGCAAAGTGTTTTGATATAATATTAATTTTTAAAAGGAATTACATCTCTCTATGGTAGCTGTGATTAAACATGTAATTTGAAAAGTTTAGCATATACAAAGAAATAAAAAATAAAGTTCCTAAAAATAAATTTAACAAATGAATAAGACTTTACTCAAAGACATTGAAGATGTTAAACAAGAACTGAATTGTTTAAAAACAAATAATTGTTTAATAACAAACTCAATATGATATAGATGCCATTTTCTCCCCAGGTGATGTATGTATTTATTGAAATTTCAATCAAATTCCTTAAGGAAAATTTTTAAGAACTTGATAAGCTGATCTATAACATATATTTAGATCTATAATACCTCATCATAAGATAATGAAGGCCCCCTGAAAAACCAGGCTATACTATATGAGGATATTTTCTGCAGTTCTATCTTGATGCTAGCAAAAGATAAGAAATATTTTAATTATCCATCCAGATGACTAACAATAACTTATGGTTCATTCATATAACAGAATACTAGGCAGTTGTTACAAAGTGTAGGGAAGTTTCTTATGTACAAGATCTGACAATTATGTTTATGAACTTGTCACCATGTGCTTATGTTGGCAGCACTGTACAAACAACTCAGGAAGATTTCATAACCTTTATATATCAGTGTCTCACAGCTGTGTTCATGTTGATATGTGGCAGTGTCTTGCTGAGTGGTGTTCATTGTTGTTGCTGTGTGTTTTTATGTCATCATGAGAATGTCAGAGCTTGAATTATAGCAACAAACAAACATTAAATTTCTTGTTAAACTAGTCAGGAGTGGAAGGGAAATCAGGGATATGTTAGCCCAAGTTCATGGGGATAATGCTATGAAGAAAATGGCAGTGTTCAAATGGAGTTAATGTTTTTCTGAGGAGAGAGAAAGCATCACTGATTAAGAGAGGTTGGGGCATCAGTAATGAGCAGAACTGATGAGAACATTGCAAAACTTCTTCAAATTGTGCGTCAAAATCATGGACTGACTATGAGAAACACAGCAGACCAAGTAAACTGTGATAGAGAAACAGAAAAATCTTAACTGAAAATCTTGGCTAACTCTTAGCTCTTACATCATAACAATGTACCAGTTCACATGGCACTATCTGAGAGGGAGATTTTATCCAGTAAACAAATAACTACATTGGAACCCCCTCCCTACTAACCTGACCTGGTCCCCAGTGACTTTTTTCTTTACCTGAAGATAAAGCAAATATTGGAAGGAAGAATTTTGATGACATTCAGGACATCAAGAACAATATAATGACAGCTCTGACGGCCATTCCAAAAAAAGAGTTACAAAATTGTTTTGAAGGGCAGCCTAGGTGCTAACATCAGTACATAGGGAGTATTTCAAACATGACCATAGGACTATTCACCAATGAGGCACGTAGGACCTTTTCTAGGATGAATTTGCATACTTAATTGTAAGACTTTCTTGTATGGAACAATATTCAAGCTGTATATAAGTGAAAAAATCAAGTTAGAGACCTTCATACTAGTGCATATGGTATAATTTTACTTTCTGAAATTGAGGCATATATATACATGTTCATATATAACTAGAATATGTTTAGAATAAAGATACTAAATTGGCAAGAATGTTTTTTTTTTCAAAGAAACTAAAGGGCTAGAAGATAGAGGGGAAAGGAAACACTTTTTATGTATTGAGCATTGAGAGAGAATGTGTTTGTGTTTAAACATCCTATAATTTCTTCTACATTCCAGGGACTGGCATTATTCATCAGTGAAATATAGTATTCTTTGGTTTAGGAAAACATTTTAAGAATCTTTTCAGTTAAGAAAAATGAAACCAGTAAGACACTAAGAAGGTCAGAGAAAAATAAGGATAAATTACTTGACATAAGAACATCATAGACAACTTTAAAGTTATTTAGAGGAGTTTGAGAGTACTGGGCTGCTGCAGGTGGAATGAGGCCCTGAAGCTAAGAAAAGAATGTAAGAGACAAAAAGGTAAGAACAAGGGAAAGTGTTAGAGAGGGAAAAAAAGGAGAAATTGAGAAATTATGAATAGTAACAAATAGGGTTTTATGGAGCAAAAACTGGTAAGAAAATCACCTATTGTGGAGAAAAATACCAAATTGTTAAGACTCATCTATATTACATTATGCTTTAAACTGCCACTACCAACTTCCCCTAATCACTCCACTTCCTATTACTTCAAACTTTCAGTGGAAATTAACTCACAAGAGTCTTTTATTAATGGTACAGGGGTTGACAGGGGAGGAGGAACCAGTAAAAACTCAGAAAGCAATTGAGAAAGTGAGTGAAATGCAGAGTGAAATTAAAATTTCCTTCAAAACATGCCATCAGAAAAAGAAATAAGTAAAGCTACATAAGAACCAGAAGAAATTTAACAGGGAGGTACCCTGGAGTTCAGTTTGAAGGATGAAACTCTATTTATTTAAATATTAGAGGGCAGAGTGACCTCAGCAAGCCAGAGATTTTGAGAACACTGTATTACACTTGCCTGTAATAGTTCTAAGAATTTAATGCACTTTCTGGCACAAAAAAATTTGCAAATATTATCTCCCTTTGTTATTATTTCTATAATTTCTCCCACTGAGGTATAAGCTCCATGAAGACTAACAAGTCTATCATGTTCTTCATCATATCCCTGACACCTAATCAAGTAGCTGTCCCATAGAGTAGTTGTTAAATAAATATCAAATCACTGATTACTAAGACAGAAAGAAAATAATTTCTCAAAATCGCAGGTGCCTGACAAAGTTAAAAAATATAACGGAGTTTAACTATATCTGTCATTCATTCTTTCTTTCAGTGAAAATTTAGTCAGCAAATATTACCTTAGACTTATACCTGGGCCCAGTGGCTCCCACCTGTAAACCCCTAGCACTTTGATAGGCTGAGGTGGGAGAATCACTTGAGGCCAAGAGTTTGAGACCAGCCTGACAAACACAGTGAAACCTCATCTCTACAAAAAATAGAAGACTTAGCCAGGCATGGTGGTGCATGCTTGCAGTCCCAGCTACTTGGGAGAGTGAGGCAGGAGGATTGCCTGAACCCAGGAGTTTGAGGCTGCAGTGAGCTGTGATGACACCACTGCACTCTAGCCCCAGTCTCTAAAAAAAGAGACTGTCTCTAAAAAAAAAAAAAAGAAAGAAAGAAAACTAGGGTTTACTGTAGGTCAGCAAATGTGCTAAGCATTGAGGTTTCAAAAATAATTAAGACACGGCAACACCTGTGGCTCAAAGGAGTAGGGCGCCAGCCCCATATACCGGAGGTGGTGGGTTCAAACCTGGCCCCGGCCAAAAACTGCCAAAAAATAATAATAATAATAGTAATTAAGATAGAGTGTCTGCACATTTCCCCAGTGATTTCACGTAACAAGGCAAAGACAAAGACATAAGTGATTATAACAGCACAGTGTGGATGGTGTAAGGTAGTTTCACATGAGTCTTTGGGCATTCAGATGACATCAGCACTACCTCCCTCCACAGCATTAAAGCAACAATATGAAGAAGGATGATGGGGTTGCATGGCAGATGAGAGGTCCAGAGAATGGCATGTACAAAGCTGAAGGTCTAAGGCACAGAATACTTATGTTTCTTTTCTTGAGACAGAGTCTCTCTCCGTTACCTTTCACTAGAGAGTGAAAAATGCTTTTAAAGAAGCAATAAGAGTGCAAATACAAAATAAGGACATTATATACCAAAATATATGGAATGTGAACAATATTACACATAAAAACCAGTAGCCTAAATGCTTTAATTACTAAAAAGCAATAAACAGATAAATGCAAGAACTATAAGAAACTCCATATTTACTAGTACTAGTAAAAAAGCACAGAGTTGTTTGAAGCAAAAATTTAGAACAGCTACTCTCTAACACTAAATAATTTATTTTTTAAAAAAGCTATTACAAACGATGATATTGGTATGTGTTGTGACATGACAATGTTCACATTATTTTATAAGTTGAAAGACAATATGTTAACAATAGAATATTGTATTAAGCTGTTTTATAAAGGTCATATGTGTAAGCATACAAATAAAATAATAAACTAACATTTAAATGTGTATGACATACAGGGATTCCACATGTACTGATTCACTCATACTCATAATAAATCTTTGTAGTCACTTTACACCCCATTTTATGGATGAGAAAATTCAAAGTAAGGAAAATTAAAGAATTTGCCCCAGGGCACACAGTTATTAAATGGCAGAGGCCTGGAAGATTGTACACCAAAATGTTAATAGTGTTTATTTCTGAGTTATGGGATCATAGATGATTATTTTATTTTAAGTATATGTATTTTCAGTTTATCTGCAGGAATATGTGTTATTTGTGGAATAAGGAAATAGAGAGTTTTCTAAAGATAAAAGCAAAATATTTAATTAAAAAACAAAAATAAGTAAAATGAAAATATTTGAGAGGTGTTTTTTTAAAAAAAATCAGATAAGTTGACTTGGTGCCTGTAGCACAGTGGTTATGGTGCCACATATACTGAGGCTAGCGGGTTTGAAACTGGTCCAGGCCAGCTAAACAGCAATGACAACTGCAACGAAAAATAGCCAGGTGTTATGGCTTGCACCTGTAGTCCCAGCTACTTGGGAGGCTGAGGCAAGAGAATCACTTAAGCCCAAGAGTTTGAGGTTGCTGTGAGCTGTGATACCACAGCACTCTATCAGGGCAACATAGTGAGACTCTGTCTCAAAAAAAAAAAAAAATCAGATAAGTCTAACAATTTGAGAATGAAAGAGACAAAAATTTAAATAAGAAAAAATAAAACAACAATATATAGTTTAATTAGAATATTATAAACAACATTATGCTATATTTTTCAATGTTGATGAACTAAATAATGATGTAGAAATAGATTGACTCTAATAGATGTATAAAAACTTGAAGAAAGCTTTGGAAATCTTAAAGATCTATTTTCCCCTAAAGGCTCTAGGCCCAGAGAGTTTTATGAACCATTTCTTTTAAACTTCTAAAGAATAGTGATTCCCTATGTCATATACTCTACTCAATTCATATAATATACACAGCCAAAATCTGATATCAAGACCTGACTATTGCAATACAAGAAATAAAATTTCAATAGTCCCCCCCATCCATGGAGAATACATCCCAAGACCCTCCAGTGTATGGCTTAAACTGTGGAGAGAACTGAACATTGTGTATGTACATTATTTTTTTAATATATATATATATATACCTATCACGATGTTTTATTTATAAATTAGGCACAGTAAGAGAGTAACCACAATAACTAAAAATAAGAACAAGTGTAACAATACATTGTCATAAAAGTTATGTGAATATGTGCTCTCGTGTGCTCTCTCTCTCAGAATATCTTATTCTACTGTACCCTGAATAACTGAAACCTCAGAAGGCAAAACTGTAGATATGGTTTTTTTGGGGGAGGTGACTACCATATAACCAATCATGCTTACAAAAGAGGATCTAAGTATCCTATATAAAATGATAATGTATTAAAAATTCAAAAGAATAATTAACAATGAGTCAGTTAGATGTGTTCCTAAAATACATTGAAGGTTTAATATTAGTGCATGTCAATAGATAAAAAAGGAAAAGCATCATATATAATTTTTCAATAGATGATGGAAAAGCATTTGCTAACTTCAACTCCCATCCTGGTTTTTAAAAGCTCTGAGAAAGGCCATTTGCTTGTTGCAACAATGGTGGCCTGCCCATTGTTTATAGTGAATGTGTCTTGTCCGGCATACCCTTATCTTACTCTTGCTTTGTAAGCCTATCTTTCCCTTCCTCAATAAACTTTGCTTCACATTTAAAAACAAACACCCTCTAGGAGAGGAAAAAATAAAACAATGGTTCTGTAATTGTAATATGATAAAGAATACCACTGTACAACAATTTGTCAGTGATAATCCACTGGACTGTCTAATGACTAGATATTCCCATTAAAAACAGAATGCAAACAAATATTACTGGAAATGCCTTTGAAACAGGAGACACAAGCATTTGCAAGACTCCATCTCCACCTGTACGCATCCTTCAAGACGCGTCCTTCCTTTCTCCTACTCAGGGTTTGGACTAGGAAGAAGTGAGCAAGGCCCCTAAGATGCAAAACTGAAAGACACCCTCAGTCATGAGACTACAGGGCTGGCACTTGCATGACCCTGACAGTGAACCCCTTGTTCAATTTTTCCCTTAAAAGCCTCACTTGCCTCACCCTTGTCTTAACCCTGATCATATTCCTCCTAACAAGATCACATCAGCCATTTGTCAATAACCAGCCAATCTCTAGAACTTTAGATTTTTCAAGAAAAAATTAAACAGCAGTGCTTTTTAATTTTTCCTACTTGTCCCATTAACTAAATCCTATCGAAGCCTCACCAAACCTTTAGTGCTCTTTCCAAAGAGATCAACTTAACAAATTCCCTATACTTAATCCACAAAGACCAGACCCTTTAATATCCACAAAATACGTGAAAAAATTAATAGTTAAGAGATTCATTTTCAGGTGCATCTTATGACATATATTTTTTTAGGGTCTCAGTAAAAGCTTTTATTTTAATAACTTTTTGCTAATTGTTTTTAGCTCAAGATTTTTAAGAGTAAAACAAGATAAAGTATGGAAAACATTTTGAATGTAAAATTATTTTATAAATGCCAACTATTACTAATGACTATTTTATTATTTCCTTTTTATCAAAATGTATTATAGGTGTACGGTCACATCTATTACTAGAATAGGATATACCACAAGAGGAAAAACTATTTTTTTTTGAGACAGAGTCTCACTATGTTGCCATTGGTAGAGTGCTGTGACATCACAGCTCACAGCAACCTCAAACTCTTTAGGCTTAAGTGATTCTCTTGCCTCAGCCTCCCAAATAGTTGGGATTACAGGCGCCTGCCACATGCCTGGCTGTTTTTTTTTTAATTGTAGTTGACATTGTTGCTTGGCAGGCCTGGGCTGGATTAGAACCCACCATACACCCACAGGTGTATGTGGCTGGCACCCTAGCTGCTGAGCTACAGGCGCTGAGCCAGGAAAAACTATTATTGAAGTAATATGGACACTAAACATACAGAGCTTTGGAAAAGCTGACTGAATTTTTTATAATACTTTTACTTTGCATAAATCTACAGAAGACATTATCCCGTAGAGTAAACCCAGTCCTATCTTCCTATGTGTTTAAAAAAAAATAAAACTGATAGTAAAATAGCCCCTTGTAAAATAGTCATGGTATCGTTTTTTGAGCAGCAAGATCTTGCGATTGAATGTGTTTCTAGAAGCGCTTCCTAGCCTTATATTTAATGCTTCATCTGTAGAATTATTTCACAAATAAATACATCTCATTATGAAATAATTTACTGAAACTAAACTATTTTGCATAGGACCACGATGCTATATGCACAAATAATCTAATTTACAGTGAAGATTACAAGACTTTTATATCATACAATAATAAACATTTAAGGTAATAGAATCAGATACCTATATCTTACCAATACATTTCTAACTAAGTGTCACTGAGTTTTAGAAAGAATTTGAAGTATAGTAATGATCAACATCTTTTGAGTAATCTTTCTAACATTTTCTCCAATAAACTAATGATTGTACTACTCACCTGATTGCATCATTAGTCTCTGAAACAGCTTTCAGGTACGCTTTAAAATAATAATAATTAAAGAGGTATTTCCGAACCTTATAGGCTCGCCAGCGTCTCTGAATCTATGGGTGTAAATAAAAAGATAAAATATGCTATTGAATATGTTTAGTAAAAACACTAATGGCACCTAAAATCAATGTGATTGTATCTGATAAATCATGTCAAATAAACTTGGAAGCTTTTCCACTAGTATGACTATGTCGTTTGCAAATATAGGTTGTACTCAGATTTATTATATTATAAAAATAAACATAATTATAGGTTATTATAAATTATTTTAAAATATTTATAAAATATTTATTGCACAAAGTGCTAAACTGTAAAATTAACTATTGAAAGATTTAAAATTTGCTTTATAAATTCCTACCATGTCTACTTCTTTGTGGGCAAATGAATTTTTTTTTATTAAATCAGAGCTGTGTACATTAATGCAATCATGGGGTACAATGTGATGGTTTTATATTCAATTTGAAATGCTTTCATCAAACTGGTTAACATAGCCTTCACGGCATTTTCTTAGTTACTGTGTTAAGACATTTATATTCTACACCTAGTAAATTTCACATGTACCCTTGTAAGATGCACCATAGGTGTGGTCCCACCAATTACTTTCCCTCCACCCAACCTCCCCCCTCTCCTCCCCTCCCTTACCCCTTTCCGCTTCTTCTTGGGCTATAATTGGGTTATAGCTTTCATAAGAATACTATAAATTTGTTTCATAGTAAGACTGAGTACATTGGATACTTTTTCTTCCATTCTTGGGATACTTTGCTAAGAACAATATGTTCCAGCTCCATCCATGTAAACACGTAAGAGGTAAAGTCTCCATTTTTCTTAAGGCTGCATAATATTCCATGGTGTACATAGGAATTTGGAGGTTTTTTTGAGACAGAGTCTCATTTTGTCAGCCTTGGTAGAGTGTCATGGTGTCATAGCTCACAGTAACCTCAAACTCTTGGGCTCACGTGATCTTCTTGCCTGAGCCTCCCTAGTAGCTGGGCCTATAGGTGTTTGCCAAAAACCCGGCTATTTTTTAGAGACAGGGTCTCACAGGGTCTCACTCTTGCTCAGGCTTATCTCTAAGCCCTGAGCTCAGACAATCCACCTGCCTAAGTCTCCCCGAGTGCTAGGATTACAGGCATGAGCCACTGTGTCCAGCCTGGATTTTTATCTATAACTAACTAGAGGACTTTGTGTGGTCTCATTGAAATAAATTTTTTAAGTGGGATTTTTAAAATTCAATGGTATAAAAATCTTTGAACAAATTTTTGTGTCTTTATCATGACACTTTAATACTTTTTTAAGAATAACAAAAATGGGTAACATTTATGGGGTTCATATGTGCCAGGCAATATTCTTGTATTTATGCATTTAAACTTTAGAACATGTGCATAAGATAAATACTCTTATTAGTTCATTTATAATGAGAAAATAACTAAAAAGAGAGTTACATAATTTTCCCATAATTATATAGCTATCAGGATGGAGGTAGGAATTAACGGCTTTAAAGAGCCCTTTCTCTTAACCATTGTAATACAAAACCGAGAACAAAGTGAACTATAATTTTCAATGAATGAAATTTTTATTGACATTATCTGCTTTTTATATCAACAACTATAATGCTGATATACAAACTGTTTTATTTATCAGATAATACTTTTTTTTTCTGAAAGTAGTACTAAAAATCTGCTTTTTTTTTCTCTTTCTTTTTTTAGAGATGGAGTCTGGCTATGTTGCCCAGGTTGGAGTACAGTGGCTTAATCATAGCAGTCTCGAACTCCTGGGGTTCCTTCCCTAGCTAATGTATTTAAGAGCCCAAGGTCTTGGCCAGGCATGGTGGCTCACGCCTGTTGTCCCAGTGTTGTGGGAGGCCAAGGAGGGTGGATCGCCTGAGCTCAGCCCAGTTGGAGACCAGCAGAAGATCAGCATGAGGCAGAGTGAGCCAGAGTGAGACCCCGTCTCTACAAAAAATTTAAAAAAACAGCCAGACGTTGTGGCAAGCGTCTGTAATCCCAGCTATATGGGGGGCTAGAGGGCAAGAGAATCACTAAAGGAGGAAGAAATTTTAAAAAAAAATTAAAAAAAAAAGAGTCCAAGGTCTTGCTGTGTTGTCCAGGAGGGCTTCAAACTCACAGCCTCAAGTGATCCTCCTGCCTCAGCCTTCCTAGTAGCTTGGATTACAGGCATAAGCCCTGTGCTCAGTCTAAGAGATCATACTTAAGTGAGTTTCTAGGTATCTTATAAAGCCTCAGCAACCATGAGAATCAGCAGCCTTTAATCCTATCCTTGGTAATATCTTTGCTTTCTCAATTATAAAAATCCAGACCAAAAGTATCTCTATTAGAAAAACTCCAAGCAAAAATAACGATGTATAATATTAATTCCTGAGAAAAAATACCTGAACTACTGTAAAGGAGTAGCAGAAGAAAAAATAACTAATATCTTGAATGTTAACTTCATTTTACATAAAGATCTAACTTCATTCCCCCAAATTCCCAACAGTTTACATATCTATATGAATGATGTAGATATACATCTCATACATGCATATCATAAATGATTCTCTTTTTGAATAGGAAGTCCCTCCAATTTTAGCACCGTTTGCTAGGCTAAGGGGACATACGTCTTCTCTAAACCTCTTTTTTAATAGTAAAGGGAAATATAGAGACTAGGCTACTGCTTTTATCCCCAAAGCCTACCTTCCTAAAATTAAAGATGTTTAATTTAAAGTTTTTGTAAGTTGAATTTTGGATTTATAAAGACTATAAAGGAAAATGTTTTACTTGAATCCTGATGCATTATTTTCCCTTATTTTAAAACACAGCCATTTAAAAGGTATTTTTCAATTATTTTACAATCTGACATATTAAATGTGAAGATTCTAAAGAAGTGTTTTAGTCAACCTCCCTATATGAGAGTGGCTAAAATAACTAGAAATATGTAAGACAGCCTATCAAAACAATTAAATCAGAAACAAGAATTCTAGAAAGTGAAACTAGTCTATAGCAAAATAATGTAACAAAGATATATATGTCTTGCAAAATACTCTCAAATGACCTATTTTAGAGATAATCCTGTAAGTAAATGAATAAAAAGTCAATTTTTCTAATGTTATATACCCAATTTAGAAACTCTCTCTCCTTAGTTTGACCAGCATCATATTATGGTTGACAACGAAAGAGAAGGAATTGATACGAACCATTTTTCTAGTGAAAAATAAGAATCAATTGGAATATGTACACAAATATAAATCACACACGCAAACAAGCGTTTTCCTAGCTTATTTAATCATGATAATATCATTCTGAGGTATTTGTGTTATCTACCTTTGATAGAAAAGGAAATTGATGATTAGAGAGGTCAACTAATTCCCTAGGGTCAAATAGCAGGTTGGATGGCTTCAATTGTTTCAGAATATCTTGCAAATATGAAAACAATTCTATGAAAGAAAAAAAAACACTTGGAAATATATATACTGACAGGAAATCCATTATAACAATTGAAATGATTCGGGTTGCATGGGAGAATAGCAGGATATCAGTGGTAAAGGAGGGGATACCTATCATTAAATATCATTAAATTCTGAATAAAATAAGAATAAATGTGCCAGAAAACATCAATGATGAATGTTAAAGAACTGAGAGGAAGGAGGAATGATGCTGGTTTCTGAGTAGGAAATGCCAGGGTAGTGAGGGTGCCTATTTCTGAGAAGAGGTCTGGAAGGAAAAGAAATCTGAAACTGGTGAACAAATCTGTGTTAGAAAAGGAAGGGTTTCCTGTAATTAAAAAAAAAAACTCCATTGAAATGGGCTCCGTCCCTCTCCAAACCCAGCAGTACTGGAAGCAACACCAACCACACACACCCAGAGAGGCTGTAACTGGTAAGGAAAGATTCTGATACCCTAACACCCTAGACACGATGAGTCCAGTGGCAGGCTAAAATTCCCTTCTAAGACAAATCCTTTCATTCACAATTGGGTACTAAAGGACATAATAAGTAAGTGATGGTTAAGGTAACAAATTAAAACTCATCCACACTAAAATATAATCAATCAATCTTTAAGTGGCTTTGTTAGAGACACGTGGGTGAAAAGAGCTGGGAGAAAGTGAACATTCTGAGTGGGTGAAGTAGCTGCCATCAGTGAAATGAAGGATCTAAAATTTATTGTGCTCCGTGAATGTGCCAGGTATTATGCTAACTGCTTTAATTCTTACAATATCCTCGTGAATGGGGCATGATCTCTATGTTAAAATGAAAAAACTGAGGTTAAGTAATTTGCTCCTCAAGGTCACATAACCAGTAAAAGAGTAAATAGCAAAGTCAGGATACGAAACCAGCTCTGTCTTATGCTAAAGCCCATGTTCACTCACACATTTTACATACACAATGGAGAGAGAGAGAGACAGAAGGAAAGAGAGAGGGAGAGAGATCTTTAATTTAAAAGATAGTATTTTCTTATAGGGAGCCCAGTTTAACCAATAGCTAAGATATAGTAGGACACAATATATAGTGGAGATGCCACAGAATTGAATTTGAATAAGTTTTCTGTTGATATTCCAGTACTAGTGAATAAGCTTTTTTAAAAAATATTTTCAAGAGGCAAGATAAATTTTGATAACGTTTCTTCTTAATTTAAAGGTGAATGGGTCCAACTTCAAAAAAAAAAAAAAAAAGAAAAGAAGAGAAAAATGACTTGTATTCATGTCCTTCAAAGTAATTAGCAACTTTCAAAAGTGATTGGTATAAAACAATTATTGTCATTGATCAGCTCTGAATAGATAATTTTAAACAAAGTCATTGTGTGCTCAGCAGATTACAGCTTGTTAACGGGCAAGTTCTAAATGACCTCTTAAGCTAGTCAAATCAATGATGCATATTCCTCATTAAGTAACATCAAAATGTAAGTGGTCTTATAAATAATGTTTATTTTAAGCACTAAAACAAATGGCAAAACCTTGATATATCAAAAGCCATCTGCTCATAGAAAAGATTTCCCCTCCATTAGGTTCACTTTTTTCATTCCTGAAAATCCATAGTAACCTTAATGCCACTAAAAGAGAGAGAAAAAAATCTTCTCTCTTAAAATAAAAATGAAGACATAGAAAACAAAGTCAATGATTATACCCCACCTAGTAATAAAGCTCTAAAATGTATGAGAGCACAGAAGCGAAACAGCACAGAAGAGCATGACAATGACGCTCTTCATATACATGTTCATATGCATTATATTTACAAAGTCCACCTTTCCCTGCTCTGTATAGTCTTTAAGAATGTTGACATTAACTAGATTATTATTATTATTATTATTATTTTGCAGTTTTGGGCTGGGGCTGGGTTTGAACCCATCACCTCCAGTATACGGGGCCAGCACCCTACTCCTTTGTGCCAGAGACCCCACCCATTAACTAGATTTTTTTTAGCAAAAGATTCTGGATACTTATTCCATATTAGTTTCTTCTTTTTAATATCCCCACTCTACATGACTTTATATAGGCACTTTCTTTCTCTACAAATCTACTTAATTGTTACACAGTGATAGTGGTGCCAGAAGTTGCAGGAGGAGGGAAGAAATATATTTTTGCATGTGATGAAACTTTTAAACACCTGTCCATTATTGGGTAAAAGCTTGGGGTTGTCTAGACAGTCCCTTCTCTTTCTCCTCAGGCTGACATCTTGAGACTTTTGTTTGTGTATGAATGAGACCATGTATTAATCATTCTGTATTCCCCAAACCATGTCTAGTATATGAGAGACCTTCAGAATCTTTTTCCTGTATTCACACACCTATCTATCCCTATTTATCTAATATTGGGGTCCTTATTCTAAACATAAATGCTTACCTCATGGAATTATAAATACGTACAGTATTATAAGTAGCTTGGGAGATGGAGATCTTTATATATCTAACACACATTTAAGAGTCTCTTACACTTTTTTATATTTTAGACACAGTGGGACATAAAAGATGTTTACTTGATATTTCAAGTTAGATAAATTTGTGTGAACTAAAATTTTTCATATATAGATCCAGAGCTCAAAGCAGAAATAAGTCATTAAGTTACGTTATTTTCCAAATTGGTCACCTTCATTGATCTTTGGTCTAGGGTTCCTTTCACTATCATAGTTTTAAATTTCCTTAATGTGAGCATTTCAGTCTGAACTAAAATGTTTTCAGGCACTGAATTCAAGTTAAACCATTTAAAATAAGTGCAACAACATAAAAAATCAGTTGAAACTCTGGATTCCAGCAAATTTTCACTAAGTAAGTACATGTGATTGATCAATGTATATGGATTCCAGGGTAAACGGAACAGAGAGCTTTCTACACATTAAGTAATTCTTACCCCCATCTTTATAGTACAGGGTGGACATTAAGTTCTTGTGCAATTTACTTTGTTAAACTGGTTTAAATTGCACACGAACTTTATATCCACCATGTGTTATTGAAAATGTGACTCTTGGAGCACCATATGTGCTGGGCCTGACGTGAGTGGCACCCAAGTGCTTACCTCTATTCTCACCAACACAGAAAAGGGAGGGTCTGTTATTCCAGGCTGTGAGAAGATACACAGCTGTACATCTAGATGGGGCCACAAGAGAAACAAGCGGAGCAAGTAAACCAGCTCATGGCATCTGTATAAGATACTAAAAGCTGTACAAAGAGAGACAACTGAAAATAAAAATTGGGGGCCCAATTTAAACGGGGTCCACCATGGAGCGACCAAGTTACAGGAGGAAAAGCAGAACTCTAATTTGGAATAAAGTCAAATTGAAGATGGAAAAGGAAATAAAGTGTCCCACAGAGGAGCAGGAGGCCTAGTGCTCCAGAAGCTAAGATAAAAATTTACTGAGCAATTTACTGCCGTATTAATTGACTGTCACTGGCCTAGCAGCAGATCAGCAGCAGGGGCTGTGTAAAGGCATACCGTGGGTTCTGACAGCAGCTTCTATCACAGAAAACCTCCCTCAAGCCTGTATTTGTTACGATACTTCAGCAAAATCCTAAATGTCAAGAAGTCTTCACTGATGTATGAACTGCACTGACCAACTTTCATCTTTCCACACCCAGTTTATCCACACCGCATGGCCTAGGCAGGTAATCAAATAAGGCTCAAAGATCCTGCAGGAAAAGCTCAAATAACTTCCACCAAGGGCACTTAGGGACTTAGAGAAAAGTATTTAAAGCAAAAGGACATTTTTCACTCTTTGCTTAGAAAAGAATGGACCAGCCTTAGTTGGTGGTTGGTTCATTCAGGGATATTTATCTAACCACCTACTATAAGCCAAGTGTTGAAGACAGAAATGAAGATGATATTCTTCCTAGTAAAGTATCTCGAGAATGGAAAAAACATTCGATGTACTCAATGCTAATATGAAATCAATATATAAGCAATTACACTCTCATACAAATGATAAAACATAAATATGGTCTAGCAAGGATGTGGAGTGAGGAGGGAGAGGGGATGGGGAGAGTGGAGGGTGACTGGTGGACTAGGGGAGGGCATTTGGTGGAATGTCACTTAATGTGCACAATCCCAGGGTATTCAGCATGCCCCCTGGGTGAGGGGCTCTGCTGCAACTTAAACTTTACTTTAAAAGTGAGAAGAATGTAACCTAAAAATATGTACCCTCATATTGATTTGAAATTAAAAAAAAAAGAAATGAAGAAGATTGGATCTAGGCCTTAAAGGATTTACAGTGTGTATGTGGGGGGGGGGGGCGTGGAGACAGGCATGTAAATTAGTAAAGATAATAAAATGTTACAGGTTTTATAATAGAAGTATGTTGATGGTGAAATGGGGTCATCAAAAGAGGGAGTGATGAATTCTACAGGAGTAGGGGGATCATAAAGTCTCTAGAGAAAAGGTGACCCTTTAAAAAAGGAATGCAGCAAATCTGGGTATTGGTATCTATTAAATAAAAGAAAATCACACACATATAATTTGTTTTTCGTACAGAAGAGTGATGGCCATTTTGAGAGGGATAGGGTATCAATAAAACTTCTCTCTTCAGAAATGCTCCACTGTCCTCTTTGACAATTGAGTATAATTTAGTTTTCATGGTAGCAATCAGTTGCCAAAGATACAACTTTCAATTGGTTTAATTCATAAGGCAAATTCAGATAAAAGTTTTTTCTCATACACAGTATGTGAAGGTCCTATTATGATTTGGGTATCATATAGTTGACTAAGTAATACTGGCCATATGGATTTCTTATCTGTTACCCTTACAGGTTCTTCCTCCTCAATACCTGCCATCCATAGGTATATAATTTATAGGTAGTTGTTTTGAATAAAATTACTTGATAGCTTATGAGCTAAAAAGGGAGAGTTATAGTTAATAGAAATAAAACTTCAAGCCAGGCAGAGTGGCTCAGGCCTATAATCCTGGCACTCTGGAAGGACAAGGCAGGTGGTTCACTTGAACTCAGGAGTTTGAGACCAGCCTAAGTAAGAGTGAGACCCTGTCTCTACTAAAAATAGAAAATTAGCCACTGTGGTATTATGGCTGGTGTCTGTAGTCCCAGCTACTTAGGAGGCTGAGGCAGGAGGATCGCTTGAACCTAGGAGTTTGAGGTTGCTATGAGCTAAGCTGATACCTTGGCACTCTATCTAGCCTGGGCAACAGAGTGAGACTCTGTCTTCAATATATGTGTATATATGTGTGTGTGTGTGTGTGTGTATTTTATATATATAAGTTTATATATATCAACTTCAGCTACTGGTATGTAGGGTTTTAATTTTAGATACATACAACACAAAGGCATGTGGATTACACTGATCTCTTTAGCCACTTACTCCTGCAGAAAGCAAAATTTTTAGAGCAAAACATCCACTGACAAATAAATTCATTAAAGTCCACTTAAAAATAAATTCAGTTCCATTCACGGGTCACTATGATCAACCAATGCTAAAAACTAATCTGTGTTAGGCCATCACTTGTGGCCTTCATGCAAATGAGCCTCATTCCTGATCCCTCAATTTAGGAGTATGAAACATCTTGCCTTATTAACTCATCTCAAATCTCTTGTTGGAGAAATGTTTCTTATGAATATCCCTCAGTAATCTTTACACACCCCACATGGGCTCACAGCACTTCTGTGTCCACGACTGGATCGTTGCACCTCTCAGTAAAGCTCAAGTGTTCCTCTCCTCACTTTAATCCCCACTGCAGTCTCACCCTTCTCCTTTCTCCTAGAACTTGAGTGAAAAACAAAGAAACAAACAACACCTAGAATCCAGACTTGGTAAGACCAGACTTTATTTGAAAGGATTACGGCCGGGGGGAGGAGAGGAATGACCATGATAACAGGCAGAGGAGTGCTGCTGCGGGAGGGGAAACTCTCAGAGATTTCCAGGCTTGCCAAGAGTTAGACTAAAGGAGTTTTTCTTTTACGTGGGTCAGTATGGAGGGAAACAAATGAAGGCCTCCCAACAACACAGATAAGCCAAGCAAGCTGGAACCTGCCTGAGTGAATCAGAAAGGACGCTGCCGATTGTGTTTCTGGAAGTGCAATCATGGACCATAACACAGACTGTCTCAAAACGTTCTCAGTGACCCACGTACAGGAAGGTGTAAACAAGCAACATCCAATGTGCAGGAGTGGAAGGAAAGAGTGGCATGACTGAATAGTAGATCACCCAATAGTGTACCCTGAAAACTGTCTATTCTTAGGAGGGGGCATGAGAAAGATGGCACAGGCTGACCACAGTTCAGGGACCCGGGGAGGGAGAACGCTAAATCACGCTTTGGTCAACCAACATTTTGTTCCAGTTGATCAGTGGGAATAGGCAGTTTAGCTAACCGTTTGTGCCGGTGAAGAGTGGAGGTTTAAGGGGCTTTGTTGGGCGCTGTGGCAGGTGAGTTAGGGGGACGCCCCGTGTATCTATCTAACTCTTAGGCAAAAGGGCAGCACTGCCACAGTCAGCTGTTTCCAAAACGCAAAAGGGTCGGAGGATTTTTTTTTCTTTAGCTTTTCTTCTTTTCCAAGATCACAGGGCTCCAGTAAAGTACAACATTTTCCATTGACATTAATCAAAGACAAATTGACATTGGACGACACTATTAAGAAACACAGCTTTCAGTATGACGTGAGAATAAGTAAAAAACTCTGCCTGGTAGTGATGTGGATTTCTTAGATAAACAGAGCTGAGGTAAAAGGAACCTTGATGATTCAAGCCAGATCAGACTCGAGCTAAAAGTTTGAGGCTAACTAATGAACCAAAGTACGCATTTCTAATCTTGTCTTCTGTGCTTCTTCCCCATGGCATAGAAGACAGGGAAGACCACTTTCTATGATCTCCCCTGATGATCTAGGGAAATACCTAAACATTTGGCTATTGAATGAGTTTCTAGTCATCTAATACCCTTTACATTGGAGACACATGTGACATGAGGGAAAGAATCTGATCTTAAGAATCTAATCTAATCTTAAGTAAGAGTGAGACCCTGTCTCTACTAAAAATAGAAAACTAGCCACTGTGCTGTTATGGCTGGTGTCTGTAGTCCCAGCTACTTAGGAGACTAGTTTTAGACTGAAAGATTAAGTCTATGGCAGAGCTATACAGAGACTCAAGATCTCCTAAATTCCCAAACCAAAGCATTTCCATGAAAAGAGGAAAATCACGCTGTTTTCCTATATGATTATTGCTGAGAAAGGTAAATAACCCATTTCGCTGGGAGTATCTGCGTCTAGCTCAGGAAAAGCAGGAAGAACTATTTCCTCCTCTTATTTTTTCCCTCAAACTCTAGGAGAGCAGAGGCAGCTGGAAAGATGCTGGAGACTGTCCCTGGGTATCCACATTTGCAGAGGAAAGCACCCTTTTCAAAGCCAATATATATAGTTAAAATAATGTCGATTTTCCTATTGTGGTTCAACAAAGGACTTTTAGAAATTATTTTACTACCTGGCCTCACCGCAAATAAAATCTATTATTTGTAGAAATAAGAATAGATTAATAAAAACAAATAAGGCAACATAGGTTGTAAAGACATTAGTGAAAGTCATTTAAGAAATGTCTCCATTTATAATAGTTTAGCAAATTAAGCTATTGCCTTATCATCTGAAACAAAAGAAATAATATTATTATTGTGCCCATTCCCCAAATCTGCACAGAAAACAAGCTCAAGTCTCATAATTGCTAAATTCAGCTTTTTATTAGGAAAATAACACATAAAAATGAACACAGAAATGATAGAAATGGAACTTCTAAGCTGGAAACTGACTTCATTACTGTTAAATCATATGACTAATTTCTAATTGATTCGTATTGGGCAGGAATCTTGTATTCCAGACCCGTGTTTGTCTATTTATCACAATATATTCTATATGACATATGGAAACTAATGCATTGCTTCATTAATATTTAAGTCTTTCTCTAGTTATGGCTCAGAGATATTTAACATTCTAAAACATAAGCATATATAATTACACGTTTTACATTTTACTCTAATTTTTAATACTGCCAAGATTATTTAGCATAACTAACTTTTTAACTACATACTCTTTTCTCTCTTAACCATTACCATATCAATCAAATTTGCATTATTCTGCTTTGCTCATTTTATTAAAAGTGAATTCAGGGCACAATTGACTTTTCATTTGTTTAACAAGTAAAGAAATATTTACCCTGACAGCCATTGCATTGTAGAAATTCATCTTCATAGCATAATATGATACCTGTGAATCAAGAGAAAAAAGATGGCATACATTTCAGTTACACAAAGACACTGTAGCCTATTTTTACATATAAAAGATAAGAATCTTTATACATAATACATAATAAGAGTTCTAGGCTTAGAAAAATGAAATCAAACTTTGTACAGAAGAGATAGGCTTCCTAATACATAATGCAAGCTTAACCAGAAAAATCTATGGTAGTCAAACTAGGAGCTAATGGAGATATATGATCATAAAATGCTCTCCGCTGAGTTTGATAATCAATGGTGCTCTACTGAGAATAGAATAACAAAGCAGAAATATTCACAAGTGCTGGTGACATGTAGTATTGTATGATTTATTCACTGGGGTTCTTTTAGCCAAAACTCACAGAAACATAAAAGGAATTCATATTTCAAGACGTCTGGTTTAATGAAAAATTCAAAGAAATGCTGTCTTCAGTCGAAATCGTTCAAGGATATGGATGCAGTGATGGAGCAAAATTGTGCCTTCCAACCATCTATGCAAAATGTTATGTACTTAGATGCCTCCTGAGTAATTCTTGGGAATTTTGTTTCATTTAATATTCATTTTAACATCATAAAGTCATAAATACAGTGATATCATGTTACAGCAAATCCCTTGATATAGTGAAGACTTCCTAAAGTGTTGGTTTCTTTCTGGTAAAGACACACTTCTCTAGTAACATACAAATCTTTCTTATAGCAGATCATTTAGCAACGTAGCTCATTTCAATGAAAATATTGCTTAAAGTAAAGCTTCCACATCTGTTCTATCTTTTGATTAAAAATATAAAATTAACATAATTCATGATAGTACAATATAAGTTAAAGCAATAAAATACATATATACACAATATACAACATTATCCATTTTTATTCAATCCAAATTCATGCAAGTAACATAACTTGAGTCCAGGGAGTAGGTGTTACATTTCAGGCAAAACCCAGAGAAAACTGCCTTACCTCTTTAGAGAGGAGTTTTCTGCCCCATTATAAACAGGAATTCATACAAAAGGGTTTCACTATAATTAGCATTGTTTGAATTGCCTGGTCTGATATAAAGCAAATTGTCTGTGGAGAGCAGCAGGGATGGATTATTTATCAACAGTTTGAGCAATTAAGAAACAGTTGGCTGCAATATGTTATTTACAAATGAACACAATGATGTTGCTTCATTTTAAATTCTCTTTCTTCATTACAGCAAGCAAGGCATAATTCTTGATGTTTGAGATGGTTTCAAATATTTACCTTAATATTCTATTTCTTCTTGTCAAATTGAAGGAAATGTTGCCATTACATTTTTTTTTAAAAAACACTTTGGAAATTATATTATCCAAAACGTGTTGGTTCAGAAAAAGATGTTTCTTATCTTAACCATAACATTGTTTACTGACTTATTTATTTTCATTTATTTATTTTTTTGAGACAGTGTCTCACTTTGATGTCCCTGGTAGAGGGCCATGAAGTCATAACGCACAGCAACCTCAAACTCTTGGGCTCAAGCGATTCTCTTGCCTCAGCCTCCAGAGTAGTGGGATTATAGGTGCCCATCACAACGCCCAGCTATTGTTAGAGACAGGGTCTCTCCCTTGCTCAGGCTGCTCTCCAACTCATGAGCTCAAGCAATCCATTTGCCTCGGCCTCCCTAGTGCTGGGATTACAGGCATGTGCCATGATGCCTGGCCCTATCATTGTTGATTTAACAGTGGAGGGTGTCCGTGTGAGATTTGAACTACAAACCTGAGTTCAACTCCTGACTTTGCTGTTAGCAGCTGTGTGGCCTTGGACAAATTACTTAAAGTTTCTCGGTCTTGCTTTCTATCCTTATAAAGTAGGGCATTGCATGCCTCATTGAATTGTTGGGAAGATTAAAATGAGATAAATTATTTAAGGTGCTGAGGGCATAGCTGATAGGATGAAAGGCATTATCAGTAGTGCTAACAGTTAACACACTTTGTTGTTAAAAGTATGTAATTTAACTATAAATAAAATTCCAAAAAAGTATAAAAGGCTCAATTTTATTATCAACTAACAGGAATGAGAGATGGAGTTCTAGACCCTAGAAATGCTGAATTCTATGTGGAAAGCCCTTTGATTCTCATGTATCATTCTCAAGTGAACTATAGACTGATACTACATTTATTCTCAATTCTCTAGCCCTGATGCTTTCAGAAGTACTGAGAAAACATACGTGATGCACGTACTGCAAGATTCCAATTATATAAGTAGGATACTTATATATTCTATAAGTATTAAAAGAATACTTAGAATTCTATAAGTTTTCTATTAAGTATATAAATCTTATATATTCTATATAGAAGTATTCTAATACATTCACAGAGAAAAAAGGTAGAATAGAGCTTATCAGGAGCTGGGGGATGTGAGGAGTGAATGTTCAACAGGTACAGAGTTTCAGTCTAGGATGATGAAAGTTTTGGCAATGGATAGTTGTAATGGTTGTTTAATAAAGTTAATGTGTTTACTGCCACTAAATAGTACAATTAAAATTGTTGAAATGTTACATTTGATGTTATATATATGTTATCCTAATTTTTAAAAAATCATATGTGAACGTGAACTGTGCATTTTCATAAGGTATCCATAAGGTATCTAGAAGATATATTTGGACACTGAAATTTTATAAAATTTCATCTAAGTCTTTATTTTTCCACTCTAAGCAGTGATAATTATTTGTTATACTAATGTTTCAGTCACTCGAATAGTTAAACTACCACTCATATAAAAGTCATTGTTCTTAAAATATTTTCTAGTATTCTGTCCTAAATGGGCTGTTTGCTCATTTGTTTGTTTCATGCCACGAAGTTGGGTGAGCAGAGCACATCCTAGTTGCAGGATGTTAATAAAATATCCACGCTAGCCTGGGCAACAGAGTGAGACTCTATTTAAAAATAATAATGATAACATATCCAAGAATGACAAGCCATTTTAATTTTTGAGCAGAAAGAATTCTTATTTTCCTTACTACTTAGTTAATTAGTTCCTATTCCTTTATCATCAAGAGACCAAGTCTATTTTAAGGGGGAAGACTAAAGATTTGGGGTAAAATTAAGCATTAAAGGGGTAGACTGTTTTACTGTGGCGGCAACATAGTGCTAAATGATAGCTACTCACCAAATGTTTGTTGAATAAATGAAGGAAAAGAAGGAGGCCCTGACAGGAAAAGGAAAAGAAGTAGAGAAAGAATAGGAGAATTGCTATCTTGCATTTGCAAGAACAGAACAGGAAGGATTCCTGGATTAAAACTACAGCATTCGAGCACTATCAACCATTCATCAGGTGTATAGCCTTGGTCATACTACCTAGCTCAATTTTTAGAAAGATTTTGAAATATCTTATGGGAGGAACATATTCCTTGAAACTCTAATTAATTTTCTGAGTGGTTAATATCCAGTTGGATCTTTTGGACAGGGCTGCTGTTCAATTATACTAGACCAAAGTGGTCAAACTTGCTGTTTATAACTGGTGTCCTATCTGATTTGTTGGTAACTAATTGTGATAAGCAAGTTGACCCTACCGTACTGACTGATAAGTATTTTGGGTATCATCTTGCTTTTAAGACATGCTTAGGAGTAGTCAGTTTCACCAGTAGCTATGTTCATTTTGATTCTCTCATTTTTACTCATCATTTCCAATTATTCTCTGAGCTTCATCAGGTCTTCTTTTCCGTGACTGTATCATCTACAGTCTTCATACCTCCTGCATCTTATTTTTAATTTACTTAGAACATTTCCTCTAGAGTAATTCTGTCAAGTACTTTTAACAAGTCCTTTCCAGGCTCAGTGCCCATAGCACAGTGGTTACAGCACCAGCCACATACACCAAGGGTGGCGGGTTCGAAACCTGACAACTGCAGTAAAAAAAATAGCTAGGCATTATGGCAGGCACCTGTAGTCCCAGCTACTTGGGAGGCTGAGGCAAGAGAATCACTGAAGCCCAAGAGTTGAAAGGAGGTTACTGTGAACTGGGACGCCATAGCACTCTACTGAGGGGGACATAGTGAGACTCTGACTCAAAAAAAAAGTCCTTTTTGGATTCCTAAAAATCATACAACTTCAATACTTTCTAATTGCTAAAGCCAAGCCTTCATTTAATTGGGCTGATTGGTGGAACTAATGCCCTTGACTATTTCCGATCACTAGGAAGAAGATAGACCCACAAGCTAAGACATATAACAACCTTTTCAGTTTCCTAGTTGGGTAATGATTACATTTGAGTTTCTTCTCTTTTTTTTTCCCTAACAAATTAAATAGATTGGGAGGATAAATAAGAACCACATTTTTACAGGTAAAAGCGATAATCACAGTGATTGCCACAATCAGGGGCCAAGCCTTTTTCCCTCTATCCCTCACTATTCCTTTCCCTCCAGACTCAGTCTCCCCACTTTACTGCTCTGCTTTTTCTTCTCCACCTTCATGTTCACGTCACTCCCCGTGCCTAAAACAGCCTGCCGTTTTTTTGCTAACTGTCCAAATCCCATATCTATTGTTTTTCATACAAGCTTTTATTTAAAGGAGAAACTACCTTTTCTCCACTACCTTAAGTCCCACCAACTGAAATAAGAAGCTAGTCTTCTCCGAGCACCAAGGGTGCACTTAAACCATTTCCAACCAGTAGGACATGCATCATTAAAAACAAAAAAGAAAAAAAAAACTGAACCTCAACTTTCCAACTTTATTACTTTCTATCTCTTTTTGGTGTTATCTTCCTTCAGGCCTCTGGATATCACCACCCGCTTTCCTTCTTGCCCCTTTCCAACCTGTGCTAACTATATGGTAGGAAGATTTTGACACCTACATTAAGGCCTTAGTCTTCACCAGAGCTCCTGCCATTATCCCGTGATTTTTCACATGCACGGAGACAGCACGTTCAGTTACCTACTCTCACAGTCCCAGTGCTTCCACTTCAGGTGAGCCTCGTATTTGCATAGAACGCTTCAGACCTTGTCGACTATAACTGTCCCACCTTCTGTTTTAAACTCAGACTGTAAATTCCCCTCCTTAAAGTCCTGGGGACTTAGTTTCTTTTAAAGGTCTCTTCCACCTGATTTAGACACATCTCGTACCCCTCTCTCTTTTTTCTCAGATATAAATGCCTTCTTCACATATTTTCGTATGCAATATACAATTGCTATGTCATATTTTGTTATATGAACATGCCGTAAATTATTTAATTTTTTTCTTGACTGTTAAGCATTGGGGTTGGAAATCAAGAAAAGACGAGCTTCACGGAGGAACCGTTTCAAAAGCAAAACACTTAAAGTAATCCATATTGATAGTAATTTTAAGTCATGTATCTATATAACTTGACAAGATCAGCTGGCTAAATTGGACAAAACAGAGCAAATGTCTGCATCAAAGTGATGACAGTGCGTTAAGCCAGGCACATATGGATAACAGATCTGATGAGCCTGAGCCTTTGTTATTTTCCACATCAGCACCATCCACATTTCATAATTTTGAGTATAATCATTAAAATGATTTATTATCAAGTAATTGTGAGTATTTTGTGCATATGCTTTGCCTTGTTTGCTGGCAACTGATAACAATCTGGTCATTATCAAGAGCTGATTTTAAAAACAACCTTTCTTTTTCCATAAAAAAAGAATTAAAAGCCGATTATATTTTCAGTAACTACTATCTTTAAAAATCTAAATTCACTACATAATTATGATAAAATACATTAATAAGGTTTTAAATTTATATAGGTAACTGAATCTTAAGTGGTTCTGCCTTTGATGTTTCTTTAACCTGAAGGAAAATAATACATCTGTGTCAGCTTTCCACTTTGACACTAAAAAGGGAAGAATGTTGCCTAATCTTACAACTGACTTGGAAGTCCCATAAAGAAAATTATCAAGAATTGGGGGCTCGGCGCCTGTGGCTCAAGCGGCTAAGGCGCCAGCCACATACACC
>NW_003852563.1:1441261-1452236 GCF_000181295.1 Otolemur garnettii
TGTAAAGAAGAAACATGTATTCATCAAATGAAGAGAAATAAAAATGCCTACAAAAGCAACCATGTCTGTCTCTCATCAGTTTTAAGATGTTTTAAAATTAGTGACTGATTTTTTGCTTTGTTTTCAGATATGGGGTTTCTGAAACCCAGGCTAGAGCACAGTGATGCAATCATAGCTCACTGCAGCCTCCAACTCCTAGGCTCAGGCACTCCCACCTCAATCTTCATAGTAGGGACCACAGGCATGCACCATCATGCCTGGCTAATGTTTTTACTTTTTGTAAAGACAGGGTCTTGCTATGTAGCCCAGATGGGTGTTGAACTCTTGGACTCAAACCATCCTCCTTCCACAGCCTCTCAAAATGATGGAATTATGGGAGTGAGCCATTGTGCCTGGTCATGACTGATAGTTTATGTATTTTTTCTACCTATAAAAAGATAAATTTGCTGCTATTTATCATACATATAAATACATACATACATATTACATATATACAATTTAATATGATGGTAAAGTTAGTAAAATTTCCTTTCATTGTTATTCCTTTAAATATTCAATCAAGTTCAGCCATATATGAATATTGCAAGCCTTAATTTCAGTGACATAGTAAATTATTTTTATAATTTAAACAACAATCTCTTTTTAAATCATAATTATCTTTACAAATTTAATTGTTCTACCACGGGCTATACATTTCAACACAGCTTTTTAATTAAACTGCCTATTCACTGGATGTTGTCAATGTAGAAGCATGACATTGAGCTGTTAGGACTACAGTTCTATACATTTATTTCGTAACACACATTGAATTAATCATGTGCCGTGACAGCCTTTATTCTTCTCTGCTCCCAGACTGTGGTCATTAAAAAGTATTTTATGTCAAACATAATTTAAATTAGATAATGATAAAATGTTTTTCAAAAGCGAATTTAAAAGTATAACAAAATGTACACAAACTGCTCTATGTAGTTTATTTTGACAGATTCGCTCAGGGTAGACTCAAAAGAGTGTTCTAAAAGAGGCACTTGAAAGGCTGTTTCTACATTTTTTGGTACTATTGTCTACAAGAATGACTACTTTGATTTCGCTATTTGTGAAATAAAGCAGTGAGTGGTAAAAAGAAGTTAAATAGAACACTGGATGGCTAAAAAAGAAAGAAGGTTCGAAAATAGTAGGACTATTTGAGCGTCCACTGGAATATGCAGGTCACAGTAAAATTGCACTAAGAGTTCAGCCTGCATGAAATGCACAGACGCCGAGTGTGCAGACCAGGTGACTGTGAATTTGCTGTTAATAAACAAGAAGAATCAGAGCACATCCTCAATAAAAGGAAAGGGTTTTCATAGTTGTGAACCAACAGTGCTGGACCCCTAAGATAGGGGGTTATGTTTCTAGACAGAGCAGCAGCAAAGCCCGCAGGAAGACCAGAAATGGAGGTTGGAAAGAAAAACAAACAAAACCCACAGGCATACAGGAAGCAAAAAAGAGCCAAAGCCCCAAATCAGACTGGAATAGCTCTATTATTGTGGGTTAATGAAGTTGCCGTTGTGGACAACACAGGACACTCCAGGACTTGATGAGCTAGTTACTGTCACTGTGACAGTTATTTAAAAGCTAGATGGCAATGCTCTGGTACAGAGGAATTTGGGGGAAGGCTGTCTCTAAAACTACAGGGCTTATCCAAAGGGATCCCGGGACTTCGCACAGTCCTCTTTCTGACTGATGTTTGCCACACTGTTGGCAACTCCCAGTTTCCTATAAGTTTTCTTCGTGATTCCTGTGATATTATTTCTCTATATTTTCCTGACCATTTATTCTCTATCTAAATTCTCTTTCCTCTTTCTAAATCCTACATAATGCTCTCCACTAGCCTCAGTTCTTGGCCTACTATTCTTTATGTTTCAGCCACTTTTTTCATTAGAAAATCTTGCCTAATACATATTTTATCTCCAGCTCTGATCCTTAATATAAGATCACATTCAATAGTTCCATTTAATAAACAGTTGGACGTTTTTGTATGTTTGTTGTTGTAAAGAAGAAGTTCTCAAACTCCTCGGCTCAAGTAATCCTCCTGCCTCAGCCTCCTGAGTAGCTCGGACTCATTTCTTGTCGAGATGAAGTCCCATTATGTTGCTCAGGCTGGTTTCAAACTCCTGGTCACAAGCTGTTCTCCTTTCTCAGCCTCCCAAAGTGCTAGGATTATAGGTGTGAGCCACCACACCTGATCTAATAAACATTTGTTGAGCTCTACTTACAGCAGAGATTTTGCTGAGCCTGCACCATTTCCTTACAAGATATCACCTTATGGAGGTCTCCTAAGATCATCACAAACTCAAAAAGCTCAAAACATCTTTTAACAAGCATCACCGAATACCCTGCATAGAGTGTTTCTGAAGACACCCTTGCTTTTGTTATCATTATAACTATTAATCAGCTCTGCTAAGACAAAAATGCAACTATCCCAATAGGTTACAAATCAGCATGGTCATTTCTCACTCCCTCTCCATCTGAGCTAAGGTTCCCCGTAGTTGTGCTATATATGTCTCTTCTTCTCAAGGCCGAAGGAGGAGCCTGAATCTGAAATGTGCCATTCTCGTGCCAGAGGGGAAGAGTGGGAAAGCCACTTAAAAGCTGCAATTTGTATGTGGCATATGTCCCATCTGCTCACCACACACGGCCAGCCCCAAATCAGTGGGATGGCGGTGAGTCATGCTTTGATGATGAAGGGGAGAGACGGTGACTAATTCTGAATAAGAACGCAGCCCACCCGGCACTGAGATTAACCACTCTCCACACTGACGACAGCAAACATCTTCCAATTTGTATCCCTGTGAAACATTCATTCATCCAGTTGGTAAAAATTTCTTCAGGCCTTTTATGTGACCTTCCCTGCGATGTTTTGGGGATATAATAAATAGAACCATCACTGCTATTGAAGAGCTCCCAATCAAATGAGAAAGATGTAAATAAACAAATATGTCACAGTGGGGCAAATGCCTACAGAGCCAAACATTAGGAAGATACAGCTAATATCTGCAGTCTTCCTGAATTTCACTTTCTACTTGAGATAAGGGAAGGTTAATCTTCAAGTAGTCTTGAGGGATTTGTAGGGATTCAGATCAATGAGAAGTAAGTTATAGTAAAGAAGGGCATTCCAGGAAGAATGAACATGATTTGCAAAAAATCTTTGGATGATGAGGACACTGCATTATTTGGGCAATGAAAAACAGTTGAACATGACCAAAGCATAGTTTCATAGGCATTTTAGGAAGTGAGTTTAAATAGGAAGCAATCATCCGACTAGGAAGACCCACATGCAATGTTGAAGAGTAAGGAATTTATTATATCGCATGCTATGAGGGAAGAACTGTAGGCATGGCAGTAAAACGATGCAATTTAAATGGGAATTAAGAGATGTTTATGAGGGAAAATGAAAATAATTTGACAAACAATAGGAGGTTGGAGGTAGATGCAAGACTAGGAGGGAGTCTAGGACGACAGTTCCTCCGGGTTGGACTTCCAGTTGAATGGAGGCAATATTCACCTGTATAAAGGAATATAGGCAGAAGAGACAATTTAGATTACCTGAAAAACGTGCAGAGAAGAGCTTTAAGTTCAAGGTACTCCCGCTGGGAAGCTATGCGCTGAGGCTGACAGCACCTAGTGTGCCCTTCAAAGCAATTCTGGAACTCTTTTTCCAGTGTGGCCGTCAGGGCTGTTGTCATACTCCCTTGGCCATCTGGCGACTATAATGCTATTCAGCAATGAGGTATGTAGCACTGTTTCTAGGATGATTCCATGAACTTAATTATCTGACCTCGTGTACAGATAGATAGACAAGGATCAGAAGCTGAGAACTTCAGGCACATCGTTTAATCTTCCTGAGCCTTCATTTCTTCATGTATTCATATCAAATGAAGATACTACCTGCATGTTCTTCTCAACAAGACATTGCTGAGGATGTGTGAGGCAACAAATGTAATAAACATTTTTAATCAAGAAATTCCTTTAAAATACAGAAAATTATTTTATAAAGGTCACTTTCGGCTCCTACCATCTGCTATTTCCCACTCTGTGCACAATCCAGACCCACATTCTCATTGTTTCTCAATATGTTTTGTTGATTCCAAATTCCAAAACTTCATACTGTTTCCCCCAAAAGTCATGTCAAGCATCATTTCCTTGAGAGCCTACATTAACTTTCCACCCAACACATATTAGCTGTGGGGGAGGGGGGAGGGTTCTTTTAAATTGACTTTCTTTTCCAATTAATTTATCTAATAGATAACATTCAACTGTTTAAAATTAGAAAAACTGTAAAAGAGTTGACAGTGAAAAGTCTCTTCACACCCCTGTTCCTCAACTGCTCAGATCTCTTCCTGCAGGCAATTAATATCACTAAGTTTTTATTTATTTCATTTTTGTGATCTTCCAATCTAGAGACAAGTAAACTAAATTGGTGGCCCTGAAAGCACGTCCTGGTGGCTCAGGTGGCAACAGAAATCACAGGGAAAGAATTCAAGCATTTGCATTTCTCTGTCTTCCAAAATTGCTGCACTGCCTGTATCTGTTTTACATATGGGGCTAAACATTTGCTAAAATTTTAGTTAAAGGAGGAGTTTTGTTACTAAAGTTTTAAAATCACCCTTTCACTGTAGTTGAGAGGCGAAGGGCCACAGTCTGCAAAGGCCGGAACCCAGTTACCCGGCCCTCCGAGGGAAGTGAGCAAACCCAGGAACCGATGTGATACTCACTGCAGAGTGCTGAAGACAGCGAAATTATGAGATTGCAAATTAGTGAGGGATTACCAGCATAATCCGATGCTGAGTCCTGGGGCCAGGAGCACTGGCCTCGAACTGAGAACTGGAGAATTTGAGAACTGAGTGCTGGAGAGCACAGACTCAGAGCTGGCAGCCATAGCAGCTCAGCCCAAGAGGAAGAGGCTGCATCCCCAGAGGCTGGATGTCAGTCTGTGAAAGACCAGGAGCTGCTATCAGCTTGGGTTCCGAAAACCTAACGGCCTTGAACATCTGGTGTAGAAGTATACCCTGTGTATCAGGACATTCTCAGCAAAGCTAAGAGATGTATTGGGCGACATTTTTCTGTAACTGGCACATTTTGCATCATTCATTAAATTTTCTAGAACCGACCCTTGCCAGCCTGTCCAACAGGAGCTTCTTATACAAATTGGTTATAATGTTGGGAGCTAGTTCTTTAAAATGGAAATTGTTCATTCCCCTTGAGTAGTGTTTTCATTCAGTTACTATGAACCAATATTGTAATAAAGGGTAGTCTTTGGTATTGGTTTAATAAATAAATAAAGTTTTAAAATCACTATTCTACACCATTCCTATTATAATTTAATCCTATACTTTTTAGCATTATTATTACCGTATATGGCTATTAGACAAAAAAATTATGCGGAATCAATTGGAAAATGGTGGCTTAAACATAGTAACTATTACACTATGTGTATGTCAGTGTGGTGATTCAAACAACACCCTCAACTCACAAACCCAAGAAAATAGCAGGTCCCTCCATTCACTTCTGCTCCAGCAGGTTTGCACGGCACTATCCACCCCTAGCTTTGTTTTCCTAAAACCTAAGTGCTGAGACATTCTGTTGGAGGCAGGAGGTGAGGTAAAAGAAGCAGTGTCGTCAGAGAAATGGAGAGAGAGGTGCAAGGAGTCCACACACCGGGGAAAGTACTGGATGTTAGCTTTTTGAAATTAAGAAATACAGCATTTGGTGTTCCTATTGCTCTGGGAGATGGCTGAAACTCGAGGGGTAAGCTTGGTGGCAGCTGTGGAGGAGACTGCTTCTAAGCACTAGGACTTATCAGCTCTGGGAAAAATTCCCATTCCCTGTATGTGGCCCAGCAGGCAGAGTCCTCAAAGGAGGAAATGTGAAGGATCAAGTGCTTGGTCTTAGACAATGGGTATCTTTTGAATGAGGGCTCCCTGAAGTGAGAAGTCTTTGACATGCTGGCCCTGCTTTAGTCCCACAGGACTTCCATATACCTCAAAGAAGAAAAATCTCCAATAATGACAGATACTGAATTGCCTACCAGCTCAATATATATGGGTTTGGAAATCAGATCAAACTGGGTTTGAACTTGTTTCCACTTAGCACTAATAGTGTGTCCTTAGGAACATAACCTGAGCCTAACAGTCTTCATTTATAAAATAGTGATGGTATTTACAGGGTTGATGTAAGGCTTTAATAGATGGTGTATGCATTAAGAATATAAAGTGCTTAGGGCAATATTCCACGTGCACTAGGTAATCAGAAAATAGGAACTGTTTTAATCTCATTTGATAATTGTGTATTGCAGTTCCATTATAATTATGTTTCATGTCTTATGTTAGACACTGTATAAACAGCAAAGATAAATGAATAAAACAGACCTATTCTCAAGAAGTTTAGAGCTGACCAGGTTTAAAAACCAGCAGGAACGAACCTAACAACAATCTTCATGTTTTGATATTTTTCAAGAGAACCAAAAAACAACTCAATCCAAATATGGAGAATTACTTGGTGATCATGCTGAGTGATCCAATTCAGCTGAGACGTCAAGTAACAAAACAAACTTTCTTGGGAAGTTGATTACTTGAACTTTTAAAGATATATTTTCACCAACCCTAACATCATTAGAATAACTATATATTCCCAAGGTAACTACTGAAATGCATAAACTCTTGTATGTTCAATGAAAAAGAGGTCTCATTAATTATTCACAACAATCTGATGGGTCGCTTGAGTAGAAAACACAGCAACAAAAGTCATCAGTAACACAGAATGCATAGTCTGTATCATTGATATCATCCTAATTACTAATAAACAATAGGACTAACGGTCTTCATTCTTCCATTAAAAAAACTCTGGATTATCCTGTTTAAATATCCGATTCTATCAAATAATGGCTTGCAGGCTCCTACTGGCAAAACTGAAGACTATTTGAGCACCAAATTATTTAGTGATAGTAATTGACCATAACCCAATGAATGAAATAGGAATCCATGATTCCATACTGACGTCAATAAATGAATACATAAGTAGGGCAAAAGGAAAAGCTTTCCTAGTAAAATGCTAGTAAGTAAACATAGGAGAAATTGTGGAACTATGGAGTACAAAGTCACTGTATGGCAAGTATAGTCATAATTGATTTTGGTTAAGAACTGTCATTGCTCACTAAACCTGGCGTAGACACGCTTGATGAGGGGGAAGACACAGGGACCGGCTTTAAATATCCCCTGTGAGAGAAATGTTGTAGAAACCCAAGAGACACCACTTTAAATGGGCAAAGTTCACATCAATAATTATTGGATAAACTGGCATTGTATGCCTCCTAATATGAAGTATTGAGATGGACTTCTGCTAAAATTGGATGATCTCAGTCTAGTAGTAAAGAACATCATTAAACCCAAATTGAGGAGTAATCTAAAAAATAACTAGTCTGTACTCTTCAAAAATATTAGGACCATCAAAGGCAAACGTAGGCTAAGGAATTAACATGTATGAATGAAATATTAATTTTTACCCTGGAAAGGATGTTTTTGCGACAAATGACATTATTGAGACAATCAGTGAAATATGAATAGAGTCTATGGATTAGATCATATTTGTACAGATGTCCATTTCCTGATTTTGATAATTATAATATCATTTTCTAGAAAAAACACATGAAAATATTTAGGGATAAAGAAACATAATTCCTGCAACTATGTCACAAATGATTACAATGAGATGTACATAGGGAAAATAAAAGTCTGTATAGAGAGGAGAGAGCAACTAATAAAGCAAATGTGTTCACCTGAGTGAGGACTACATGGGAGTTCCTTGTATTATATTTATAACTTTTCTGTAAACTTAAAAAAAAATTAGAAATTACTTTTAAGTGTCCTGATAATGAATTAAAAAAACTCATATGTGAAAACTGGAAAGACAGAAGAAAAGGAAGAGAAAAAGTGGAGAAAGAAGACTTGTGTCTGGAAAATAGTATTTAAAAGGCATCACTAGGAATTGGTATGCAAAAGAAGCACTGATATTGGATTATACTTTTTCCATACCTGTAGGACAGAATGGGCTTGGATATGAACTATGATTCTCCATTAAAACAGCACAATGGGCTCAGCGCCTATGGCTCAACTGGCTAAGGCACCAGCCATATACACCTAAGGTGGCAGATTCAAATCCAGCCCCGGCCCACCAAACCAACGACAGCTGCAACCAAAAAATAGCTGGGCATTGTGGCGGGCACCTGTGGTCCCAGCTACTTGGGAAGCTGAGGCAGGAGACTCACTTGAGCCCAGGAGTTGGAGGTTGCTGTGAGCTGTGATGCCACAGCACTCTACCCAGGGGGAAAGCTTGAGGCTCTGTCTCAAAAACAAAAAAAACAAAAAAACCCAGCACAATGAAGTCCAGGTAGCCATATGGAATGTCCATATGGAATACACAGGTAGCCAGTGCAATTCTTTGCCTTTATGTGTCTTTATAGAAAACATCAGGTTGTTCATATATATTTCAGATAAAAGATAATTACAAAATGCATGGACATTGAACTCAGAAAAAGAAAGAAGAAAACCTTGCATACATACCTATAAGCAATGGAAATATAGCCAAAGATAAAGCTGCACAAATTACCCTGATGATATGATGGCCTTTTATAGTCTAAAATATCAAGCTCTAGATTCCAGGGGGGCAAGCTGAATAATGGTCAGATGGATTCCAGGTGAATACCATATCTAGGCTTAACTCCAGCAAAGTCTCTTTCCCTCTTCAATTTTCTTTACCATTTTAAAAGAGCTTGAAAGACTTCTATCCTAGTATTTCTTTGCTTTCCTTCTTCAATTTCTACCACTAATAATTTTAAACATAGTAACCTTCAAAATTGGTTGTTTCCTGAATCATTATACAAAAATTGTATACATACACGCCAGAGGGTGTCAAAAAATGTGTGCATATTTTAAAAAGAGAAAAATGATGTTAAAATTGTAATACCCAAGTCACGTTTGACTTCTGCAATGACAAGAGGTGCTCAAGCTGACTTGTATTCATCTTTTGTTATCGGTATATATTTAGTATTACAAACTTGGTACAGTTTTTTCCTTAAAATGTGTGTACATTTTGGCACCCTCTGGGTGTATACATACACTCACACACACACATATACACATAATTAAATCATCATGTGAATATGTATCAGGGAGAGAAATGTGAAATGGAGTTGAATTTACTTGGAAATTTTTCATTCACATTACTTAAAGCAAACTGTGTCAATGCTTTTTGAATAATAATAATTAGCAACAGCATCACAAATGAAACAGCTACCATTTTGAGAGCTTAACTATGCATGAGTCACAGTTCTGGGTATTTTATGTACAGCATTCCATTTAATTGTCACAAAAATCTGCAATATATTTTCATCCTAATTTTAAAGACAAGGACAGAAGCAAGGAGTGCACAGGTTAAACTACTTCCTTCACTTCCCCACCTCCATCAGGAGGTCTAAAGCCTATGCTCTTTCTACTGCTCACCTAGAGTCAAAAGCTGGATATAAGATGCAGACTGTATATAAAATGTTTACCACAGTGCCTGGCACCTAGCAGATATTCTGCAATCATTAGTTACCTTTCCTTCCCAATTTTGCCTTTCGAAAATGTAAGCCGAAACAGAAATAGAAGCATTTGATTTCAAAGTAGTTTGACGATTATTTTTTAAAATGATGCTTTTAACTAAAATCAAGTGAAGAGAGAAGAAAAAAGACACACTGGACTCAGAGCAGTGACTGATCAAGTTCAATTTTTGGCTTCTACCTGAAAGGCAAGTAGTAGAGTGTACTAGAAAGAGCACTGGTTCTCATTCTTCTTTTCATCTATATAAATGCTAACTGAATATCGAATATGTACCAGGCACCATCTCATGAGAATGCAACAGTAATGAGACATAGTATCTGACCTTACGGAGATTAAGCAGAAGATGTTGGAGAATTATCAGACAATTGCCACCCAGCGTGAAAAATTCTTTAATAACTGTAAGGTTGAAATGTATACCAAATATACCACTATGTGTTTGTGGATAAGTATCTGACCTCAATCTTTCATAATCTGCTGAATTAGTATTGCAATTGTTATTTTTAGTAAGTGTCATGACATATAAATTAAATAATCCATGCCATATGCTTGGCAAATAGCAGGTGTTCAATAAATAGTAGCTGTAACAAAGGCACCATATAATCTTTTGTTCCTTTCTAATAATATTAATTGCAAATATGTTGGTGACAAAGGCCTAAATATGCGTAACTTTCTATAAAAATCCATTTTGGAGCAATCCTTTATTTATCTAAACTTATTTACACTTATAAAACACAATTTAGTAGAAAGTCCCACAGAGGTGGCAAAAGAAGGCTCACTGATTGTTTCTAACAAGCCCTCTGAGGATGTTTATGGACTGTACTGTTGGCATCAGCCTAAAGTGCTGGTGATCCAAACACAAACAAGCTTAGCGCCTACTCTCAAGAGTCCCCATCTAGAAAGTACAGACAAGCACAAGCACAAACCCTGTGAAAGGTACTTTTAACAAGATTGACACATGTGGTATAGTTTGGGCACAAACCAATGAGTCAACTCTCCATGAAGACACCTGTTTGGAAGAGGTCTCATACCAAAAACTAAGCCTAATTTTGTCCTTATATAAACAATTATCATCAGTAATTTCCAAACTACATGCAAATATTTACTACCAAAGTGAATAAGTTGCAGGATATTATATAATTCAAAGGTTAACATACATAAATTTTATATTTACCTTCACAATGTCTCGAAATTTTTCTCTGCCTAAGAAACTTCGCCACCATTTTTGAATAATTATTGCTGATCTGTGTAAATGCCTACGATAGAAAATATGCTGAATAGTATGCAAAATTTTGTTAAAACAAGGATATCTCTTAACTCTTCGCTGGGAACACATTCTCCCA
>NW_003852563.1:1453813-1476345 GCF_000181295.1 Otolemur garnettii
TTATGAGTAAAATAAAAATTATTTGAAATGAGTGCTACATGAATAAATGACATTTTCTAAGGAATGTAGAGTTATAATATGTCTGAGGTTTCCATGATGAAGTCAATATACCTGATATAAGCCCGTATTTGACATCCTCGAAACCAGCTCTGGATACAAATTGCTGCATCGTTCTCTTTTTTTCTAAAGGTGTCCACAACACTAAAAAACAGAAAAAAAAAGGTTAAAAAGCATTTCATTACTAACTAATATAATTCTAAAGCAACTTAACATGTTAAACTTAATCTTCCATTTCTTCTAAAATGATAATTATAATTCAATGTCATTTTAAACAAAATTAAAAGACAAAATAAAGCATTTGCAAAATCATGAGTTATGTTTAAAAAATTGACCTTTCTCTGAGAAGCCATGTGCTTTCAACAGCTTTACTTTTTTCTTTATATAATCACCAATTGTGTAACTAATTAATTTTCCCAGTCAGTTTTATTAGAGAATAAAAAAGCAGTGTGTTATTTTGTCATTATTTAAAGAATGTAATATTTGAATTTGCTGTTTAAATGTTATTCTACATGGTCATACAAATGCTTTCATATTTCACTCACTGATCAGTTCAGTGAGTTACCTCTTTGTAAAATAAATCTTTCATAGAATCCTGTTCTAGCTAGAATTCTCAGGAAGTCTATTCAAGTGACAGGAGGCACAGGACAGGGCCATGGGGCTTATAAATAAATAAATAAGAAATCCATGCAGTATGGAGAGATGCCATCAGGTGTAGGTGGAGTGTAGGACAGACTGTAGAAACCACACACGGGAATACATTCACGCTACTTGATAGTGAATAGGAGGCAACATAGTGAGCTTTCCACAGGGTAACAGAAAAATTGGGGGAAATAATTAGGAGTCTAAGACTTCTCAAGACAACTACAAGTTGAAGAAAAGAAAGATTCGTTACTGATGTACTACATGTACTGAATAATAGAAAGGACTTGAATAAACTGTGTTTCGGGGCCATCGTATTGTATTCCACCCTTGTGGGTGGGAGGTGGATGGGCTGAAAGTTCCTTCCTCCACAGAGCCGTCCCTGACTTCTCAGACTGCAATTACCTCTTTCCATTTCTCACCTTCCTGATCTTATCTATTTTGTCCCCTACTGTATTCCCAGTGACCTCCCAAGAGATATTTGTTGTTACTTTCGTTTCTTTTCTTTAGTTTGTTTTTGAGACAGAGTCCCACTATGTTGCCCTGGGTAGAGTACCATGGCTTCACAGCTCACAGCAACCTCAAACTATTGGGCTCAAGAAATTCTCTTGCCTCAGCCTCCTAAGCAGCTGGAACTACAGGCACCTGCCTGCCACAATGCCTGGCCATTTTTTTTGGTTGCAATTGTCATTGTTTTTAGCTGGCCAGGCTGGGTTGGAACCTGCCAGCCTGGGTGTATGTGGCCGGCGCCCGACCCACTGAGCTACCAGTGCTGTCCTGTTGTTACTTCTAACACTCAATCTTAGTCTTACCAAAGGTGCTTCCCCGGGGGTGGGGGATGGGGGGAAATAATTCATGCCAGTGAGCAATGCCCCTCCCAGGCTTCCCTCACTGGATCTCACAACATTGGAATCCCTTCCTACTTTAGGATGACAGAGTTGCTGAAGTGCTGAGTGCCCCATGTTCTTAGTAATTTCAATCCTGGGGTGATTGTGGGTAAAATACAGGATTACATGAAAGGAGCTATTGCCAGACAGAGAAAATAATATCTTTTACTAATTACTACTTTATGTGCCAGGCACTGTTCCTAGAATTTTACATACCACTAAATTAACTCTTATATAGTCTTTTCTGCACTTCTATGAAGTAGATAATGATTATCCTCTTTGGACAAAGGAAGGTCCCTCTGCAGAGAGAGGACACTAAAATGCCCAGGTCACACCTTCTGTAAGTATCAGAGATGAGATTTGATGCCAGGTAGTCTGGCTTCAAAGACTGTATTCTTAAACATCATTAAGAAGAAGAAAGGATGAAAAAAGAATAAAAAGAAGTCAGAGGAAAGAAAGAAGAGTTGCAAAGGCAAAAGGAAGAATGCACGTAATCTATTTCCAAACATCATATTGAAACTTTGGGGCATAAGGTAGCACCAATCTCCCTGAAACAATACACTGAGAGACTAAGAATGTGAGATGACGCAATGCCTACCGCGAACCTCCAGAACATCTGATGGTGTCAAGTGCTGGTGATGATAAAGACCACGTATTGCTAACAGGAAACAATCCGGCCTTCAAGCACATACAGAATAACATCATTTACATAAATGAAAAGCTCACAAAACTTTCGGGACTTTATTAGGGATTCACCCACATGAGAATCATAAAACACAAATGGAAGGACAGTCATGAAGGATGACGGGGAGAGGGAATGGAACACGACAGGGACACATACAAAAACTTCAAAGGGATTGAAATAAACAGGAGATTCAGGGTTGGCTTTTAAGAAAACTGTATGATATCTAACTTTATATATGTAAATATTTTATGCAGATTAAGTTATTAAAAGTGGTTATTTTTAAGGAGTGAAATTTGTAAGGAAAAATGTATTACATTTGAATTCTTTAAATTATTTTATAGTAGCCATGGAACGCTTTTGTAATTAAAAATGAAAAAAGTAAAATAAATTAAAACAATATTTTAGAAACTATATTTTCCATGTCTAATGGAAGCATTAGATTAGGGACTATACCTTATGGAATCTGGCCATTTAATCTAATGTGAACTATGGCCCCACCTAGTTAAAATGCTGGAATAGCAGAAAATACATTTGCTTGGCAGAGAGACCATGGTTCAAAATCTAACTATATCACTTATAAGCTGAGTAAGTTTGAGGAAGATTTAAAATCTAAAAATTCAGTTTCTCTATAAAATTTCAACAATAATACATCATGACTATGTTTGCTGGTATATTATTATAAAGAATTTACTAGAAGTATTGATTAAATAATAAGTCTGAATAAAAAATTATTGTGTTAGTACATAATGATGGACAGCTCTGTGGATTATTGGGAAAAAAAGAAATAGTAGCTTTAACGATATCTTATTCGTTAATTCAAAAATGGTGTATTTATTACACATCAACTGTATGTCAGTTAATGTGCTGTTTAAATCCAAGAGATATGACACATTCTGCCTTCAAGCATCAACTTACAAACTAATAGAATTGAAAAGTGATAACAATAGTAAATAAGAGTACATGAAAAGTGAAATACTATATGAAAAGTAAATATCGAGGATTCAGAAGTGGAAGATATTGTTTTAGGAAAGAGTAAGGAAGAAGAGAATCAAAGGAATCATTTAAACAAGTTTTCAAAGAACAAGGAGCTTCTCATTACCCGTGTACCTACATCTAAAACACACTCACCATCGTTTCTGGGATCCTCCCCAGGGAACTCCGCTTCAACACATCTATCCAAAGGAACTCATCTCCTCCTCCTTCCACACACACATTCAACCGTACTCTTCTTAGAATAGCTCTTGTTTCTCCCTTCCCTGCCTCATGAATAGCAACACATCTATCTATCCAATTGTTCACATCAGAAACTGAGAAGCAATTAGATTTTTACATTAGTCCAGCCTTCGTCTTTTTTAAAACAGTTACTTTCAATTGCCTTGTTTCCTAGACAAGTCATCTTCCACTCTAGTCTATCCTCCACACCAAAGCTTGATTCTTTTGAAAACACAAATCTAATTACATCCTTTTTTCTTAAGACCCTTTAATGTCAACCCTCACAGAACATCCCAAGAGTTCTGAATGAAGTTTAAAGCACTTAGGATGTTAAAATACTTCTAGATCTGGCCCAGACTTAATCTACCGGGTCCTCTTCTACCAAGTCCATCCTAAGACAGACCCATTCTACTCCTACAATTCTGTCAATAGGCCATGTTCTCTTGCTTCAGACCAGGGGTCCTCAAAGTTTATAAACAGGGGGTCAGTTCACTGTTCTTTAGACCATTGGAGGGCCAGACTGTGACCCTGGGATGAGTCAGTTGCTAAACAGGACAGCCAGCAGCAGCAAAAACACCCGGTGGGCCGGATAAATGTCCTGGGCAGGCTGCATGTGGCCCGCAGGCCGTAGTTTGAGGACGCCTGCTTCAGACTACCACGAAGTTAGCCCCTGTTCTCGAAGTGACTTGTCCAACTGCAACTGTCTGAAAGACTTATGTTAATTATACCCCCAAATTTCTCCTACATATTAATTATAACATCTACCTACTGAAGGGCTGGGCTTATTTTATTCATATCTATATCCCAGTAGATAGTAAAGTATCTGATACATTAGAAGAACTAAACAAATGTTTATGGAAAGATGGAAGAAAGGGAGAGACATAGGAAAGGAAGGAGGAGAAGAAGGAGGAAGGAAGACAGCAAGGAAGAGAGGGAGAGAGAGAGGCAGACAGAAAAAGAGCGAGGGAGGGAGGGCGGGAAGCACTATTTGGAGACAAAGGAAAAGACTTTCAGACTTTGGGGCATAAGATTAAGGGATACAGAATTCCTTGAAACCGTATACCCCAAAGTATAACAATTTCTCTTTCACAAAGATTTGCAGTGAAAGATGTTAAATAAGAAAAAACACGTCCAATCATAGGTGCAAGTCGAGTGCAGCAGCATAGAAGTTAAGGGAAGGCGTCACAGAGGGAGGCCGTGAGTAAGCCATGGGAATTGCTGGGAAGACGCCATGGAGCACTGGGGAAGGGGGTGCACGGTTAGAGAGAAGCTTTCATTTTTCTTTTAAAACAAGATGTGACAATGAAACATACAAAATGTCATTGATGACAAATACGGGAACATTATGTTTTCCATGTTTGCAATATATGTCCAGTACAGCAGGCGACTCAAAAAAATAAACAAATAAATAAATAAAGGAAAAGAAAAGGAAGTTAAAAAAAGAATAATTTCACTTGATATGGATAATGTGAAATGAAATTCATGATAAAGAGATAATGGTGGTTATTATAGTTATTTAAGCTTTTCACTTTGAACAATTAACACAAATGTACTAGATTTGTTTCTGTCTTTTTAATGTGGTCCACTTAAGTTACTGAAAATATGTTTTCCTTCCCCGTCAACAATCAGCAACTAGTTACCTTTGCAAAAAAAGGAAGAAAACTATGAATAAGGCACACAGATATACCTAATACTTCTTTTGCACCAATGTTTTGCTACTGTATTAGTTATTAACGTTTTATTTTGAACTAACTCCTTGTGTATATTAATAATTGCCAATAGAAATGGAGAAGAGAATCAATCAAATGAAATGTTTTGAGTTTATGCTATTTAATTTCTCCTGTTGACACCAGTCAAGTGGAAAATTTAAATAATCTTTTTTTTGGAGCATTAACAATAATGTATATAAATACAAATACATTATATTAATAAGGACTCTCCATCACAATTAAAAGGAAGGAATACTGGCCGATGCTGTGGCTTGCACCTGTATCCTAGCACTCTGGGAGGCTGAGGCAGGGGATTGCTTGAGTTCAGGAGTTAGAGACCAGCCTGAGCAAGGTGAGACTCTCATCTCTATTAAAAATAGAAAAACTGAGACAAGAGGATTGCTTGAGGTCAAAGAGTCTGAGGTTGCTGTGAGCTGTGATGATGCCATGGTGCACTCTATTTAGGGTGACAGAGTGAGACACTGTTTCAAAAAAAAAAAGAGAAAGGAACACTGAAAAATAACTAGTAGCTAACTTACTGCTAAGCTTTAACTTACATGCTAAATTTTGTCTTCTATAATATACACATTTCTCTCTTCTCTTTTTTTTAAATGCTTAAAAATGAAATTTACAGATGCTTGGGTTACCACTGGGATGCTGAATACTGAATTCATACAATGTGTCATGAACTGTTAGACATTTTATGTTTGAAATGAAAAATGTGGGTAACGCTTTATTTTAATGGTATATTAATTAGTTCCAAATTACAGTGAAAATCCTATAGCAGTGAATAAAATATGACATCTACGTGAATTTGAAATAAATTTATTATGATCAGTATTATCACAATGAATACTAAATGAATTAATAATGATGAAAGACCAAAAGTATTATCAGTAATGTAATAAAACATCAAGAAAAAGCTGGAAGTTTCCAGTCACTTCATCATCAACTAGAAATAAGTACTATAACCCTGGATAACACTATATTCATGTGTGTCGTTAGTAGCCGGAAATTAACTGACAATAAATAGCAAATGAGAAAAGACTGTGTGGTTAAATACCTTCCCAGTAATATGCAAAAAATATGCATTTACACATCAACAGACAGTGCTTAGTCTGACCTATGCATATCATCTATGAATAAATGCTAGATTAAAAACCCAATACTCTTTCATTATCATGTAATTTATAGCTACTTTAGACTACAGGAATAAAAATCAAAATACTAGCTTCTCTGTGATATCAGAGACATTGATGTGTACAATGATTATTGTTTGCAGATGATTTCACTATTAGGTCGTAAGGATTTCAAGATCCTTAAAGGCAGAAACTACGGTACGCTTAATCTATACGTTGTGTTCTTTTTAACATTCATGCAATTAATAACAGGCACTTGTTGAGAAACAGGACTATATTTCAGAACTAGAACCTACGCTTTGTTTTTCATTAATAGTTTTCATTATTATAATTATGTCACAGCTCAACGAATAATGTGTTGCAAATACACTTGTATTGGATGATAAAGTTTCCAGTTTATCGTAGAGGTTTTTATTATTACTGCATTTAAAAAATATTCTATATTTACTTTTCTTCTTCTTCCTGCTCACTTCACTTCATTTCTTAAACAATTATACCCTAAAGTCTCTGTGAATGGACAAGGAAAGTAAGGGACTCTGCCAGAGGGACAGAAGGGAAAGAAGCAGTGGCTCAGGAGCGGGTGGGGGCTCAGAGTCTGTGTGAATTAAGGTGAGCAGTCCACGTGGGGCCACCTGAGTGGGACTTCATGGTCTAAGCATAATAACGGGAGTATTTCAAGGACAGGAGGCCCGGCTTTGGGATGCGGAGGAAACACGAGGAAGGAGCACAGGGAGTCACAGCCCGAGTGATGAGGAGGGCACTCAAGTCAGTGGGGAGGCGATGGTTTGACACAGGGAGGTGGTGTCCACACTAGGTGAGAAGAGTATCCATGTGAGAGGGGACTGCTGTGGTGACGGGAGTGCGGTCATGTACAGAGGGATTACTCAAATACACCAATATACTGAAGACAATGTGAGCCAGGTTTCCTGATGTTAGAAAAGGGAGAAAAACTAGAATGAAGCTGTGGTGCTGAATTTCAAATGGAGTTGTCAATGTAAACTCAAGAATTTCAATATACGGATGTACATTGACCATGAGAGACACATAGAAATAAGCATAGACGTAAAATGTGCACAAATGGACACACACACATATTCCCTAGCTCTGCCCACTGACAAGACCTACGAGCAGTATCGGCCAATAGCAAGGTGCGTTTACCAGAAGGAACCAGGGCTCCTTAGAGAAATGGATGGCTCCAGGTCAGAAGTACATGAACCTGCAAACTTTTTTTTGTGCTAAGAAGCCAGAAAGTGTTCCAAAGATCTGGACACAGTAAGAGCCCACCACAGCTTTCACTGGCCAAAGCTGGGACAATGTTAGCACAAAAATAAATAAAAGGAAAGGATTTTAACCCATTAAATATAACTATGAGTCCATACAAATTTAAATATATAAATATAATATTTGATGTGGAAGAGGATACATACAGTGTATCAAAATTTTTAAAAATACATATTAACTACAAAGGGAAAAGACCAGAGAAGGTTCTAGTGGAGAGGCCTAGCAGATATCATCTTAATCAAGTCATCCACATGAGTACTATCAGTAATTCCAAGACAAATCAAAACCGTGGAGTATCTACTGGGATACATACAGAAGATCATAGCATCATTTCCAAGATATTCATGCCAAAGATGCGTAATCTGCATCTAAACAAAAGGAAAAATCAGACAAACTTAAATTGTGGGAAAGTCTACAAAATAACTGCTCTTCAAAAATGTCAAGGTGGTGAAAATTAAAGAAAAACTGAAAAAATGTGTCCCATTATAGGTCCCATTAAGGAGCCAAGACAAACAGGATCTTTTTGCTATAAAAGAACATTATTGGGACAATTGGCAAAGCTTGAGTGGAGTCTTAATATTAGATGGGAGATTGGCTCAGAGCCCATTGCTAAGTGGTTAGGGCGCTGGTCACATCCTCCGGGGCTGGTAGGTTCAAACCCAGCCTGGGCCTGCTAAACAACAATGACAACAACAGCAAAAAATAGCCGGGCATTGTGGGGGAAACCTGTAGTGCCAGCTACTTGTGAGGTTGAGGCAAGAGAATCCTGTAAGCCCAAGAATTTGAGGTTGCTGTGAGCTGTGACACCATAGCACTCTACCAAAGACAACATAGTGAGACTCTGTCTCAAAAAACATGTATATATTAGATGGTAGAAATGTGCCAATGTGAATTTCTTGGTTTTGAGGGTTGAATTGTGGTTGTATAGAAAATGCCCTTGTGTGTAAATATTTTGGGGATAATGAGCCATCAGGTCCCAAGCTCATCTCGTAAGATTCAGGAAAAAATAACTTTGTATTATATTTGTAATATTTCTAAACATAACTTTGAGATTGTTTCAGTAATTTTAAATATGTATGCATGTGTACGAATGTGGATGGATCTAGTGATTTTCAAACTTCAGATACTGTGCTTTTTTTGTCTAAAAGTTTGATTTGCTTCTTTTTTATGTTCCAGTTAACCCCTCCCTATCTTTATATTTTTCTTTTTAAGTCCTTAAACATATTTTAAACAGTTATTTAAAAATCCTTATCTGATTTTCTATCCCTTTTGTGTTTCGGGACCTGTTTCTGGGGATTGATTTTCCCCCCTCCTGTTTATGGGTTATGCTCTGCCACATTTTGTCCCACTACTAACTTACGAAAAGATGTTGGACACTTTGAATGTTGAGAGTTTGAATTTGGTTCAGAAATTGCATCCAGGCAGAAAAACTGTTCCAAGAAACACTAAAGTCTCTGAATTCAGAAAAATGGATTTACTAATTTGACTCAAAAACTTAAAAAAATGATAATATGTTAAGTCACTACATCAAAAACATGAAACATAATGGCATTGGCTTTGAAACTGGGTGATGAGGGAGGAGTTGGGGGAGTTGTAAAGGTCAGTGAAGAAGGGACCATTCCCATTATAGGCAAAACACCTCGATGCCTCTGGCCAAAAAAGCCATTTGAGAGAGAGCAGTGAAAAGACTTTGTGCAGGCATACTTGTGAGAAACTGAAGCAGAATCCCATGTGGCCAGGTTAGTTGCAGCCCTAACATGACCAAGGCTTTGGCTGGAATAGCATTTCCAGACTGTGTTAAGGAATTAAGGTTGACTTTATAAGGCCAATGCAAAAGCCCTTTGGAAAACTGGCCAGATACCCATCGGTAACCTTTCCTGATCTGTGGTAAGTTAGGAAGGTCACTTGCTGACGTGTCCAGGAATGGAGTAACCTTTCCTGATCTGTGGTATGTGATGAAGGTTGCTTGCTGATGGGTCCAGCAACCTGAATGGAAATGTGCTAGGGGACCTCAAGAGAAGAGGAATTTACCCAATGCATATAGGTATCTAATGAATGGCACAGATGAAACTTGGGCTCATAAAAGGCTTTTGAGAAGTCCAGCCTAAGAATTCCTTATAAAAGGCTCTAGCAAAACTCCCCTGACTTAAGGCCTACATGGGAGCAGAGGTTTGCACACAAATTCCTATATGCCCAAGAAGTTTCTCTATGCTTTGCTTAAGGATTCAAAGTAACGGCCTCCAAATGGCATGGTCAGTAGAACAGATATTCAAATCCTCTCTTTCCCTGGTAGCCTCAGGCTTCATCAGATAAGAACAAAGAAAGTAATGACTGACAACATGTTCTTCATTAAGTTATGTTAAACCGGATTATGTTGAAAGGGTTATGCTTAAAGGTACAAGTTGGGTGGATTATCAGATCACTAGGGAGGAGCTACTTACAGGGTGGGTGGTCATAAGATGTTTAAATGAATTAATGAAGTCATTGATGTCCAATGTGCATGTGCAGAGGGATTGTAATTAATGTTAATGAGGTCATTGCTGTATAGTGCACATGCACAAGATTCCCTATATAAACCAACCATAAATAAAGAAAGCTCGCCATTTTGCCTGAACGAGCAGATGGTCACCTTTATTTAAAACACAAATTCAATAAGCATGCTTACTGCGACATCTCTTTTCCATGAGACCCTTACAGCAACATCCCATAGTCTAGAAGAGTAGCAAGAAAATTGATTTTAGAAATTTAAAAAGAAGAACTATATTATGTACTGTTGGAATGATTAGCAAGACTATGCTTGCCATCACTGGAAGATTGAAAAGGTACAATGAACTTTTGAACTTGTCCAAGGAGATGTGTAGGGAGAACACTTAAACGGTCAATTAGATTCTTCTAGCTACATATGAAATATCCCATAAATCTCAGTAACATAATGATCATTTTAGGTTAACTGTAAATACTGTAAGTATAATTGTTCATCACTTTTTCTGTTTTGTCTTTTGTTCTTCTTCCCCTATCATTAGATATTTGTTCTGATTTAATTTTCATTTTATTACAGAGAATACTTTCTTGAGTTCCTTTCCTCAGATAGGGTACATACCTCTGTATCTTTACATGTCTGAAAATGTCTTTCTTCCATCCCTACCCCCCAAATGAATCCTTGCCAGGTTTCTTAGGTATTGTCTCGCATCATCAGTAATTAATTGTTTTTCTATTTTCTGGGTTACTGCCTTCAGCAGATAAGGCATTCCTTTCATTGGAAAATACCTTTTTCTTTTCTGTCTAGATGAAATGTTTGTGAGGTATTTTTTTCTATAGTCTTGGTATTTCACCAGATAGTGTCTAAGAAATATATCTTTTAAAAAATCCTAATCAGGACTTAGAGAGTCATTTCTCTTTCAAAGCCATAGTCTTTATTCAGTTTAGGGAGGTTTTCTTCTGGTATTTATTACTAGTTAATCTCTTCCTCACTCTTACCCTAAATTCTACAGTGACTACTATTCACATACTACATTCTCTGGGTATGTCCTTCATTTCTTATCACTCATGCTGTGTAGTCCTGTGTATTTATGGTAATTTTCTTCATTTGCTTTCCATAAACATTTACATTTCAGTAGTGACTACTCTACTTATTAATGCATGTATTGCAGTTTAAATTAAAAAATATTTTTAAAAATTGGTAGTAGTAACTTTTCCTCTAATTTTATGTAAGTATTATCATTATATTGTTCTTAAAATTCCTATCTGTTTAATTCATTAATTACAACTTCACAGTAACCACTTGTTCTGGTTTCTTGACTTAATCTCCTTGCTCTAAACTAATATTTCCTATATAACTTCAATGTTTATCTGCCTAACAATAGATACTCAATTGCCTGATGTCCATGCAAGGCTGTCTACTCAGGTTACCCAGTTGGTGATAGACTGACAGGGAATAAAAGTTACTTTTAAAACTGTTTCTCCCTTCAATAGTCCAGCAGTGAACATGTTGGCAAACTGTGATCCCTCTTTTAGGATATGAATAATAGGAAGAATTAGTGTGCATTTTTGTTTTGTTTCTGAATTAAATAGAACCATCTCTACTGTATTTAACCAATACATTTGATGTTGGCTGCTGGTGTTAGAAATATACTTTATCATTTAAGTATTTCCTTTTTTTCTTTCATAAACGTTTTTTTAATTATTGTTGCAGATTCATTGAGGGTACAAAGAACCAGGTTACATTGGTTGCATTTGTTAAAATCTCTCTTATAATTGTGTCCTGCCCCCAAAAGGTGTGTCACACATCATGACCCTCTGCCCCCTCCCTCCTTCCTTCTCTCTGCTCTTCCCTTTCTCCACCCCCCACTGTGTCCTACGTCATTAATTTTCCTCATGTCAGAATGGAGCACATAGTATTCTTGCTTCTCCATTCTTGTGATGCTTTTACTAAGAATAATGTGTTCCACTTCCATCCAGGTTAATACAAAGGATGTAAAGTCTCTGTCTTTTTTAATGGCTGAATAGTATTCCATAATATACATGTACCACAGCTTGTTAATCCATTCCTAGATTGGTGGTTATTTACGTTGTTTCCACAATGTGGCAGTTGTAAATTGAGCTGCAATAAACACTCTAGTGCAAGTGTCCTTATGGTAAAAGGATTTTTTTTTTTATTTCTGGGTAGATGCCCAGTAATGGGATTACAGGATCAAATGGGAGGTCTAGCTTGAGTTCTTCGAGGGTTCTCCATGCTGCCTTCCAAAAAGGTTTGCAGTCCCACCACAGTGTAAAAGTGTTCCCTTCTTTCCACATCCACGCCAGCATCTGCAGTTTTGGGATTTTGTGATGTGGGCCATTCTCACTGGGGTCCGATGATATCTCAGGGTGGTTTTGATTTGCATTTCTCTAATAATTAGGGATGATGAGTATGTTTTCATATGTTTGCTAGCCATTTGTCAGTCTTCTTTAGAGAAGGTTCTATTCATCTCTCTTGCTCATTGATATATGGGATTGTTGGCTTTTTTCATGTGGATTAATTTGAGTTCTCTATATATCCTAGTTATCAAGCTTTTGTCTGATTCAAAATACCCAAATATCCTTTCCCAGTGTGTGGGTTGTCTATTTGCTTTGGTTATTGTCTCCTTAGCTGTACAGAAGCTTTTCAGTTTAATTAAGTCTCATTTGTTTATTCTTGTTGTTGTTGCCATTGCTATGGAAGTCTTCTTCATAAAGTATTTCCCCAGGCTGATATTTTCAAGTATTTTTTCTATGCTTTACTTGGGGATTTTTATCATTTCATGCCTTAAATTTAGGTCTTTTATCCATCTTGAATCAATTTTTGTGAGTGAAGAAAGGTGCAGGTCCAGTTTCAGTCTTTTACACATCATTTACTTAATCACTGTGTTAAGACATTTGTGTTCTATACTTGATAGATTTGACTTGTACCCTTGCAATATGCTCCGTATGTGTGGTCCCACCATTAACTCTCCCTCTATCAAACCACCCCCTCATCCAATTCCCCCCTTCATCCTGGGCTATAGTTGTGATTCATCTTTCATATAAAAGTGTGAGTGATTATAAATTGGTTTCATAATATTACTGAGTATTTTGGATATTTTTTTTCCATTCCTGAGATATTTTACTAAGAAGAATATTTTCCAGCTCCATCCATGCAAACATAAAAGAGATAAATTCTCCATCTTTTTTAATGCTGCATAATATTCCATGGTATACATATACCATAATTTATTAATCCATTCATGGGTCGATGGACACTTGGGCTTCTTCCATGACTTGGCAATTATGAATTGAGCTGCAATGAACAATCTGGTCCAAATATCTTTGTTGCCAAGTGATTTTTGCGCTTTTGGATATACACATAGTACAGGAATTATAGGATCAAATGGAACCAAAACTACAGATGTTTGCAGGGATGTGGAGAAAAGGAAACACTTCTGCACTGCCAGAGGGAATGCAAGCTAGTATGTTCCTTTTGGAAATAAGTTTGGAGAACACCCAGGAATCTAAATGCAGACCAGCTTTGTTTTTATTATTAAGAACTACCTTAGCTCTACAGGTTTTTTTCTAGTTCCATACAAAATGAAGAATTATTTTTTCCAAGTCTTGAAAGTACGATATTGATATTTTAATAGGGATGGCATTATAACAAATACTGAGGGATTTTATGAGAGAAGACTACACAGGTACATATCTATAAAAAATTTATTAAGCTACACACAGCTTATGCAACCTATTAAATATATCAACTTTCCTTTTTCACAGCCACATATACAAATGAACATATACATTTTATCCTTTGCCCACCTGTTGTAATTTCCTATTATATTTGTGAATTTATTGGGTGTTTACTAATGTGCCAGATGATCATTTCACCTTCTTAGTTTATCTTCTTAACATAACAGTAGCCATTATCATCTCTGTTACAGAGATAATACAGAGAAAACTATTGTATAAAGAGATTAAGTAAGGTAAGAACATAAGTTGAAGTGTTTTACATTCAAGCCTAAAGTAACAAAGAGTTAGAATTTGAACTGACTTTGTCATAAATCATCCTTGTATACTCAACTCTGAGTACAGCTGTAACAGAGAATTCAGCAATCAATCAAATCAGAGAAAGGGACTCATTTACTCAACTAAGCTGCTATTTATTTAGGTTAATAGGACTAAGACCATTGCCCAAATTCTAGAACACTGAAACAGTTTACTAGGCTGAGAATACAATCAAGAACTGTAGTCAATTTACTATGTTGGAATCAGAAACGAATTTATTACATTTAAGGGAATAAGAGATTCCAGAATCAGGTCAACTTAAGGAACATTACATTTAGGTTGATAAGGGTAATGAAGTATGGGCAAATCATCATTCTTGCCCTAGAAATTACTGTACTGGGTATTTCCTTTTCCTTAACCTGACCTTAGAAAGGCAGGTTAGACCTTATATATTTGATGTACTTACTTCCATGCAGAGACTTAATGATTTAAAGTCCCCTAAGTTAAATATAAATTTGGACTGAAATAGATCAAACTTCACTAGACCTATTTTATCTTTGGCAAGTGGTTTACACTGTCTAAATCTCACTTTCTTTAGAAGTAAAATAGGAATAATGAAAATCACCTTATAAGATTATTGTAAATAATCAAATAAAATGTTAGTGAAAGCACTTAACAGAATGCTCAGCATATAGTAGGAATTCAATTAACATTTATTTCTCTTTCTACTGCCATATCTCTATTCCCATTCACTTCCTATACCCCTCTTTTAGGAAGAGGTGGCTGACACATAGAGAATATTTTGCAAAAATCTGTAATGAATATTTTTTACATAAAGGTACATTCAGCTACAATTTCCTATTTCCCCACATACAGTGATTTCTGGGACTCCTGGTATACATGGTTTAAAAGGTTTCAATTGTCATCTATTTTTTTTTTCATTTATAGAAGCATATTTGAATTAAATTTTGTTAAGAAGGAAAAATGTGGCCACGAAGAGTTAAAGATGGAAGTGGAGGAGTGAAGTAGAAAACTAAAGCAAAATGCTTTATCTACTTTAAGTCAGAGGTTACTTTACCATTTATTATTTTTATAGAGAAATCAGATCATGTCACTTCTCTGCTGAAAACTCCCTATGGCTTCCTGTCTCAATCAGAATAAAATCCTATATTAGAGTGCTTGAAAGCCCCAGATAACGTGGCCCATATTTGCTCACTTTGCTGTAGTAATGCTGCCTTCTGACACATCTTTCCAGGCTTTTGACAACAGAACACTTGATATCCCAGCTCCTGAAGGCTCTCCCCCCAGGTATCTATCTAGTGTGCCCGGTTGTTCACTTTTTATAGGGCTGTCTCTATAATGCATAAATGTCACTTCAGAAGAGCCTTCCATACCATTCTATATCTTTGTTTACTCTGTTCACCTTACTTTGCTTTATTCTTTCCCATTACACTTATCTCAAGCTCAAAAACTACATATAAGTGTACTTTTGAATGCTTTTTTTCCCCCTAATAACTTTTTGTACAATACCTATAATAGTACTTAACATATGGTAGATCAGGAAGTGTTTAGTGAATATTTAATTCACAATTACAGTGTTTTGAGAATCCAAGAATACCTTAAGTTCTCGTAAGGTATGTTAGAAATAAGTTCTTTTATTTTAAAATCGCAAATAAAATATAGCAGAACCTTTTAAAGTTGACCACCTAAGAGACTATAACAAACGGGTCAACACACAGAGGAACTGGGTCAACATAAGGAACCAGGCCTTTTGTACTAATAAGTACATGTGGGGCATGTGTGATGTATGAAAATTTGATCAACTTAAGGAGGGGGTCCATGTAAGGAAGTGCTCAACTACAGAGGTTCTACTGTACATATAGTTTGCCTCAACATAAGTAGAAAAAAAAGTCATGATAAATGAGGAGTTAAGAATTTAAAGGTTCCTTAAAATAGGGCAACAAGCAAAATGCCCATATATCAATCACAATAATGAATGTACAGAAACTAACTTAACCCATCATTAAGTTATTTAGTTTTGATTTTTTAAAAAGCCTCCAAATGTGCCTCTTGCAGAGAAAAATACACAGAATATATTTAAAACCTATCAGATAAAGAAGGATCAACAGTAATACTATAGTAAATTATCATTTTCTTTTAAAGACAAGGGTCTCACTCTGTTTATTTATTTATAAACAGAATCTTTCTCCCCTTCGTCCCTCCCTCCCCTCCTTCCCTCCCTCCCACCCTTCCTTCCTTCCTTCCTGTTTATGGACAGTGTCTCTGTTTCTTTCTTTTGAGACAGGATCTTGCTCTGTTGCCCAGGCTGGAGTATAGTCATGCAATCATAGCCCCTTATAACCTCCTTCTCATGGGCCCAAGGGATGTTCCTGCCTCAGTCTCCAAGAAGCTGAGACTACAGGTACACCCAGCTGATTTAAAAAAAAAAGTTTTTGTAGGAATAAAGTCTTGCCATGTGGCCAGGCTGAAGTCAAACTTCTAGCCTAAAGCAATCCTCCTTCTGTGGCTTTCCAAAGTGCTAGAATAACAGGCATGAGCCACCATGCCCCATTCAGCAAGTAGAATTTGAAGGTAAAAAATCTAACAGGTGAAAGACTCCAATAAAAAGCCAACCAGTATGCATATAACATAAATTAACATAAAAAAGAGTGATACTACCATAGACACACAGTGGGTGGAAAAGGAACATTTTAATTCATTTCTACTGGAATTTTACAGATTAACTAAATAAAGGTACATAAAGATATGGGGAAAATGAACAACATGATAAATAAACATATACCAAACTTTTCTTACCAAAAAGTATATTATACAGTATAAGTGACCAATAAGTCACAAAGAAAATCTCACAATTCAGGGGAAAAAAAAGAAATGAAGGTGTGAATTAATAGTAAAAGTTAAAAACAGAGGGTAAATAATCTGTCAAATAATAAATATGTACAATCTGCTATGTCCAGGATACAATATTCAACCTACTTAATGGGTACGCCAAATACCAAACATTCTCTGTGGGAGGACTTTTCAGAGGATTTGAGTTGGCCAGGCAATGCATGCTATCCCACATTCCGTAACCCTCTCATTATATAAACCTTCCTCTTCTTTGGCCGAGCATCTTCTGTTTTTCTCAGCAGAATCCTAGCCTTGAAGGACTCAAGAAATTAACCAAACTATATCCCGTATATTTTCCCAACAAAGTCATCCTTGAACTTCAGCATCATTTTGGTACCATTAGAGGTGGAAACATTTTTGCTACTATTTTGTTACCAGCACAGAAGGAAGACATTGAAAGAAACCAAGGAGTAATGGAATTTTCTTCAACTCTAAACGTTTCCCACATAAAATGGATTTGGAATAGTATACTCAAGCCATTTAGACTTCTGGATCTTGGTGCTTGCTTCCACTTAACTAGATCGGTTCGGGGAGAAGAAAATCTTGTCTGGCAGCACTGAAGCATGTAGGATTTAGAGTAGATTACTTGGCTTTGATACTTAGCTAATAGGTGTGTGACCTTACCCAAATTACTCAATGTATATGAATTTTATTTTCTTTGGTTCATATAAAAAAGGAATAAGTATATAATTCATAAGGATAAAAGTGAGATGTTAGGCCCATATACAGTTCCTTCACTACAAAGTCTCCCTTTTTATGCAAAATGGGGCCTCACATGAACTGTTGTAAAAAATGCAGATTCTTTAGCATTGAGACACACTGAATCAAAATTTGCAGTATTACCAAGTTCCCAAGATGATTCTAATGCACACTAAAGGTTGGGAAAATCTGACCTAGTCAATAACTGATGGGAAATGACAATAATTTCTAAAGGAAATTGTTTACTTTTCCATATATTAATATTTTATATGATTCTCCCCCTAAAGCTATAAATACCCTGCTTTTTTTTGGCCGGGGCTGGGATTGAACCTGCGCCTCCAGTATATGGGGATGGTGCCCTACTCCTTCCAGCCATAGGCACTGCCCTAAATACCCTACTTTAAAAAAAAAAAAAATAGGCAAACTTTGGAATTTTGATTCTCTCATGACCTTCAGAGACTTCCTTTAACACTGAAAATATTGATAATAATAATAAATGACATGTTAGAAATGCCAGATTATATTCATCGTGGCTTCTCATAATACTAGTCATTTCTTTAAGCAATCCACGTTCGGGGAAAGGTGCCCATTGTCAAAAGCCAGGACATAGGGAAATGTTATCATTTGCCTTTGGGTGATATATCATAAGGGTTTTCTAGAACATTATTCTAGAGCTCTTAAAATATAGATTGATACACTAACTTGTAATATTGTGGAAAAGAAATGAAATATCACATGAAAAAGTTCCTAGTGTAATGCGTCCTATATAATCAGTGCTCAAGAAATGTTAGTTGTTTCTTTCCCCGATCATCTTGCTCTATTGCGATTATTTATTTACTTATTTTTAAGACAGAGTCTCACTTTGTCACCCTCGGTAGAGTGCTGTGGTGTCACAGCAACTTCTAACTCTTGGGGTTAAGCAATTTCTTGCCTCAGCCTCCAAGTAGCTGGGACTACAGACGCTTGCCACAAAGCCCAGCTATTTTTTGGTTGCAGTTCTCATTGTTGTTTAGCTGGCTGGGCTGGGCTCTATTCTATTAGAGTCTACTTCACCTTTTTGCAGTTTCTCATAAATTTGAAAAACTCCTGGGGAAATGCTTGCAGAAGGTCATTTTTAAAATGAACCTCTTCTTGTGCCAGCAGTTTCAGTGTAGGGAGATGGAGAAGGTTGCTAGTACTTTCCTTAGCCCTCTTCTATGGATTTATTGATTTGTAACTATTTTGTGAGAATGGTTTAGATGCTTTCACTTAAAGAAGACAAATGAGTCATAGAAAACTCGAATTCAATGATATTTATGAAATAATGAAGGTGCAACTTCCTGAGCAGATGCAGGACAGGTGCTCCCTATGCTAGCTAGCCTGGGTGACCCCAGTCAGGCTGTTAAACCTCCCACAGGGAGAACACAGGTTTCACCGAACTGCAGAATGAGGATGTCCAAGGTGGGGGAAAAACTTCCCTTTACAGTTTTATCTACGCAGGCCTTTCCCTTAAATCATCTCAAACTGAACATCTATTACCCCTTTCTATCTATAATCTCGGCTTATGGTACATTCCTTTTGAACTTCTGATTAAGTCTGCAGCCCATTAAGGGGGGAACTGGGTGCGACTTAGTAAACGAGGGAGTTTGTTAATAAGAAGCGACCTCTGAAAATAGCTAAAGTCATGTCAGTCCTCCATGACTTACCTGTTCTTAAAGTAGTACTGATGTCCTAAGGCCCGCGACCGAGCTTGCAGCCGGGCTAATGTGGCCATGGCCTCCCGGGCCGGGGTTTGCAGACAGTGTTTCTGTCGGTCTCCACGGCAACGGGCTGCACCAACGGCCGTTCCCAGGGGGCCGGCGATTTCTTTGCGCCTCTTCGCGTCCATCCTGTTGAAAGATGAAAATGATAAAAAGAGAGCTGAACAATACTGTGCAGACAAAGTTTGATTTATTTGCTTCTATCTCTTCGGCGAGTCAAAAGAGACGATGATACGCCCGGAGAGCGGGAGGGGAGGAGAAGTCATAGTTGCGGCCGGCATCCGGTTTCCGCCTGCACTTTGCTTCCGGAAGCTGGTCTCAAAATGCTCCAGCGCTCTGTGGAAGTCGCCGGTTCGCTAGTAGTTGGAGTCTGTTCTCCGGCCTGAGCCTCGAGGCCAGGCTCCTGGGTGTTGTTAATGTTCGGGGCCGCCGGGCGCCAACCGATCGGAGCTGCAGCCGCCGGGAACAGCTGGTGAGGCTGGCGGCCCGGGAGGGAGTCGGGGGCCGGGGCGATGGCCAGAGGCCGCTGGACCTGCAAGGGAGCGGAGGGGGGAGTCGTGATGGACCATCTGGAGACATCTGGGCCTGCTGTCCCTCGTGCCTGAGATGGGCGCAGTTTGAGGGAGGGAGGCATTGAGGTGTGTTCTCAAGATTTCTGAAGGAGAACAGTACATGTTTGCTGATTTCTCGTCCGGCAGGATGTTTTAGTTCAGAAGCAATGCATCTCTCCCTTGATGGTTGACAAGACGAGGGACAGAAGAGTCTATCTAAATCCAGGCCTTAATCCTCACTCTTGAAAAAAATGTTTTTAAGCCGATTATAACAAATGTTTTGGAAGATCAACTCCCAGAAATCTTATCTAGAGTTCTGGAAGTTTATAATGGAAGGGGCATCCATCCTCCCACTTCCTTTTTTGGAGAGGAAGTAACCTACCTGTTTCCATCCCTTTGAGTTCCCTTCTAGTAAAATGAGATTTGTATAGGTGTTCCCTAAGATTGTAAAAATGCCCGACTTAAGTTCAGGGTTTGACTTTATCTCTAGTATCCTACCACCAGCGCACCTTTAGAGTACTGTGTTGTTTAGACTTTTTGAAGTGCTATCACAAATTAATACACTTTGTCCAAAGTTACCCTGTACATTTTAACGCTAGAGCTAGAAGTCGATTTGGGGGATTCTAGCTGAAAACCCTGTAATATGTGTTCTATTTTCTCCTAAACCCTTTCTCCAAACATAGACAAGATAAGCAGCGAAACAAACAAGCAAATTTCCCACTGATAATCCTCAAAAATAAAGTTTTGACCAACAGGTGAAAGAAATGTGGCCATGCTGTGTATTCTATTTCTAGATTCTGCAGAAAATAAAACATGGGGAATTCTAGTAGTCTGGAATCTGAAAGAATTTCTTTTGCATCACTTGTTACTAAAAAATTAAAAGAATACCTTGCCAAAAGTGTTTTCAGTTGGGTCAGATCATTCTGTAGTTAATTTTATAGTGAGTATATATTCCATTGTGCTATGTTTAAATTGCCATATTTCCAAAAAGTACTTTTCCAGAAAAGTAGAGAGCACTTTTTTAAAGAACCATTTTAATGGTGTCATTAGCATAAAATAAAACTCAAAGTTCTTAAGTGCTTAATTGTATTAATTTTGATAATTATATATACTTATGTAATTGTCACACAAAACAAGGTAAAGGACATTTCCATCACCCTGAGTTTCCTCTCGAGGTTACTTTCCTTAATGTTTCACCATTCAATATCTTATAGGTGAAGTAGACAATATCTTATAAGTGAAGTAAAGCAGATTGGTCTGCTTTTCCTGTGGTGATATTGAAGTACTGGATAGTGGACTAATTTAAAAATATGACTCTTTAAATTCCTTCTTCTACCTGGTACCATGATTAGATAGCTTTTTATAATAGGAGAAACCTTCGGTACACTTTTAAAGGGCCTATTAGCATACAACTTAACATTTCTTATGGCACCACAGTTTAATAGTGCCTAGCATTTAGTGTTTTTGAATGATATTCTTAAAATCATGCTTGATTTGACAGAGTTGACATTTTCCAGAAAATTGGGTCCTGTATTTTCTATTTTATCTGCATAACTGTCCAATCACTCAAAATTTTTCTTGCTCAGGCTGGTCTCGAACCCCTGAGCTCATGCAATCCACTGTCCTCAGCCTCCCAGAGTGCTAGGATCACAGGTGTGAGCCACTGTGCCCAGCAGAATTTTTCTTTAATACAATGAACAAACATTTACTATACCATGCGTGTATGCTTTATCCCAGTAATGAAATTGTAGGGCCAGTGGGGACTACCATGCAGTTAATTTGGTACTACGTTTTACTAGGTTCTCATGTAAATCATATCATTCTTTGCATTTTTAGATAAAGTGACACAGAGGCAGAGATAGCTTAAATAACTGACCTATGTGTCATATTGTAGGATGATAGCGGTGTACCTACAGAACATTCTTAACCACACCAGGATACTGCCTGTGTATTGGAATATGTTGTATTATCTGAAGGAATACATAAATTAGAAAGTATATGCCCAGATTTGTTAGCCAGTCTGGAATTGCTGACTGTCTTACCTCTCATACTGACTTTCTCAACTTTTTCTCCAATATGGAGGTTGGTTTTTCAATTTTTAGGCACCAAATGGGTAAACACAGATGATTTATTTAAAGAACTGTGGTATTCTGTATTTTTAACTTTGTTGGTTGGTTTGCTTTTTTAAAAAGCCATTGAAATAAACTATTTACTCTGGACCCATGTTTCTGCAGTTTCATCCCTATTTAGCATTTTGCTTTTCTTAAGTCTAGCAAACTGCATAGTTAACAATGTGCATGTTTTTAATAACTGGTTTGGGGTTGTTTTTTTTTCTTCTCTGTCTTGAACTCAGGTGAATACCGTAGGTTTGAGTCAGGTTTTGCTTTCAGAATCAAAGCAACAACTGTGTGATTCTGGACAAATAATTCATTAATTTTGGTATAGCTTCTTAGCATCTTTATTTATGTTAAGGTGAAACCTTTAAACTGTTTTTGATAATGTGCCCTTAACTTCTAGCTAAAAACTCAA
>NW_003852563.1:1476373-1514654 GCF_000181295.1 Otolemur garnettii
TTTTATTCATTTCGTCATTCATTGGTTTGTTCATTTGACAGTTTTTAATAAAAAAATCTCTTATGTGTCAAGCAGTATGTGAGATACAACTGATTAATATTGTCTTTATTCTCATTTTTATTTATTTAATTTTTTATTAAATCATAGCTGTGTACATTAATGCAATCATGGGGTACAATGTGCTGGTTTTATATGCCATTTGAAATTTTTTCATCAAACTGTTTAACATAGCCTTCACTGCATTTTCTTAGTTATTGTATTAAGACATTTATATTCTATACTTAGTAAATTTCACATGTACCCTTGTAAGATGCACCGTAGGTGTGGTCCCACCAATCACCCTCCCTCTACTCATCCTTCCCCCTCCCCTCCCCTTTCCTCCCTCTCCCCTTTCCCCTTCTTCTTAGGCTATAATTGGGTTATAGCTTTCATATGAAATTTATAAATTGGTTTCGTAATAGGTCTGAGTACATTGGATACTTTTTCTTCCATTCCTGTTTATTCTCATTTTTAACGTAGGAATTTAGGATATATTATGTATTCAGCAAATACTTATTGAGCATATACTATGTATAAGCAATAAATAAGATTCATTTTCTACCTGCTAAAGGCTCTCCTGAATACTCTTCAATATGTATGCATGTTGATAAGAATTAGAATGAATTACTTTTTAGATTGTAAAGTTTTTGTTTTATTTTAGACTTTGACTGTATTTAGGCAGTTTTTTATTCAATAGTTTACATTTTGAAAGTAAATTAGAGTAAAAAGTAGGAAGTTTTGAGTGAGCCCTGAAGATAGTAAATGAAGTAACAAAAAAGAAAACTCAAAGAATGGTCTTCAATTTTAGATCATAAATGAGCTTGCTTATTAAATCACTAACTTGGAAAGTAGAACTGAACTATTTTCCTTAAAGACAATCATGGTTTGGTTTCCATCCAGCTGCCAGTTAATGAGGAGAAGAAGCTTCCTGACTGTTCTGCTGTGACACAGTGGGAGCTGCCAGCCGCACTTGCTCTCGAATCCAGTCAGTGGAGCTTTGGCTTCCATTGAGGGAAATGAGTTTTCTTTTTGGTGGAGACCTGGCGACTCTTAACTGGGAAGGATTATTTCCTTCAATCTTTTTCTTTTTCATTTATATCTGTATATTATTAAGGTGGGAGTAGGTCAGACATATATTAATTTTTTTTTAACATAGGACTTTTTTTATCCTCATAGGCTGACCTCAAAGGGTTGAAGGCCTTTACTTCTGCTGTGACACCCTCAGGATTCACAGTACTGTTACACCTTAAAAAGCAGAATAATTTGATGTTTTAGTGATCAGTTTTTCTATTTTGTGGGTAGACGTTGTTGAAAGTTAAAATAATTTCTCTCAAACATTAAGTACTCAGTCTCATCCTCACAAAAGTTACTTCAAGGTAGAAACTATTCTCATTTTTATGTTTAATAAACAAAACAGAAGAGAAGTAGTTTGTCCAAGTTCTTATGACTAGTGAATGTAACAGAATTTACCTTCCAAGTTAATGGCTTTGACTTCAAAGCTCATATTCTCTACAGTTTCCTACAAGCCTTTTTTTCTGTAGAGAATTCTATTCCATATTTATTGCCTAGTGTTAATGTAAAGTATCAATTAATCATTTATATGTTTCAAAATAAGATATTCTCCCACCCCCATCTCTTTCAAAAAGAGAGAAACAGTTTGCTTCTAGGCCTGACGCAGTGACTCATGCCTGTAATCTCAGCACTCAGGGAGGCCAAGGCAGCAGATCGCCTGAGCTCATGGGTTCCATTGAGACCAGCCTGAGCCAGAGCAAGTCCCCATCTCAATATAGCCAGATGCCTATAGTCCCAACTACTCGGGAGGTTGAGGCAAGAGATTGCTTGAGCCCCAGAATTTGAGGTTGCTGTGACCTTGATGCTATGGCACTCTACAGAGGGTGACAAAGTGAGACTCTGTCTGGAAAAAAAAAAAGAAAAGGTTGCTTCTGATTTATAATTTAATAGGTAAGTCAAGCAATTTCTAAATAGAGTAAGTGTTAGCATTTACTGTTACTATTGTTATTAATTTTCTAACGTGACCCCCCCCCCAGTATATTCTATAAAGAGAAAATTGAAGGCATAGTTTTTAAGATTTAAACTATCTGGATTACAAGGTTAAGATAAAAACTTACTTGGATAAATAATATTACCATTAAGGAAGGAATTTTATAAATTTTATGAGGAGCAGAAGTCTTAGACTTAAAATAATTATTAGGGACTACAGTGTGCTAAACTAGTCATGAACTCATTAGTCCTTTGCCCTTGAAGTGGTCTCTGTAAGGCTTACCATTTGCATGTTTAGGTGCCCATTTTCATAGTCTGCACTGTTATGCATTAATTTTGATCTGTGTCGTTTAGCTGTTTGCTGTATACATTTAGGACCAACCAACCTTTCCTATCTTAAATGAAAGCTAACATGATATGGAGGCATATAATTCCAGGGTTGTCTTTTTCTTAAGTTTGTGTGTGATAATAACATGTATTCATCAAAATAGTTTTTGAATATATACTGTCTGTTAAGACAGTGTTTTTGTACACATTGGATTTTTTTTTTTTTTTTTTATGGTTTTTGGCCAGGGCTGGGTTTGAACCTGCCACTTCTGGCATATGGGGCTGGTGCTTTACTCCTTTGAGCCACGGGCACTGCCCTATGCATTGGATTTTTATTCATACAGAAACTAACACGCAAATAATTATTTCTTTCCTCACATTTTTGAAAACCAATTAAGCAGTTGTACTGAGCAATAAGAAACTTACTTTTAGCATTCCACTTTTAAAATTACTTAACTTTTATAAAAGAAATAATCCATATTTAGAGAGACAAAGATAATTTACCATGTGCTAGGTGATATGTGGATCATTATGAAAGGTACAGAAAAGACAAGAAAGGTAAAATCCACATGGGTGGAAACAAATGAATTGTTTGTAGCAACTCGAGTAAGCTGAGCAAGTTGAAACTTGCACAGGTGAATCAGAAAGGACACTGTCAGTGGTGTTTCTCGGGAGTAAAGTAAGGGGCAGTAACATATAGTCTGGCTCAAAACTTCCGTAGTGACCTATGTAAACAGTATTCAGTTTCCTCTTCCTTAACTAGTTAATACCTGTAGTCAGGTTTTTGTTTTTGTTGCTGTTTAGTTATAGCTACAAGGTTATTTTTTTTATTCAGTAGATACACATGTATCTTCTTTTTATATACTTATTTGTATTTTCTACATCCAGGCAAGGAAATTATTCCTTGTCTGTATTTCTCCCTATTAGGAAGAGCAGTTATTATTAATAGAGCTTTCAAAAGCAGTAGTCATAGACAAAGTAGTTGACTATTAGTGATTAAGGGGATCTGTCTTCTAGGCTTTCTTCATTCCTCTTATGCCCACTTATATACACGTGTTGCTGTCATTTAAAAACTATTGAGCCCATAGTCACCTCCCAGTTCTTAGGGGAGGTACTAGCAGTAAATTAGGACTAAAGCAGCTTCCTTATTCTTCCTTGAACCAAACATTTGAAGGAAAACCCTCAACTCCATGTTTTCTACATTAATTTATCTTCCTTACTCTTAAAAACATAACAATTTTAGGAAGGTCTTTTTCTGAGTTGATTAGAGCATGTTTGTAAGGAACCCGAGATTGGCAGTTAACTTGTCTACTGGGTAATTAGTATTGCCTAATGGAGTACAAACAAACATGAACCTATGGCCTAAAATTTAAAACAAAACTTGCATAGCAATCTTGGATTGATCATACATTTTATATTGCTCAGCATATCTAATAACCACCCAAAAAAACAAAGTACTTACCTACCCAAGTAATTTCTTTTTATAAAATCCAACCTTATTTGGATTTGTTTTGGGATAGTCTGTTCATCTGGGCTATCTTCAATAAAATTACTAATGAACTGTTACTATAGACATTACCCATTGCTAACTGTTCCCTAAAGATTTCATTTCCAAATGAAAATAAATTATTACAAATGTGAATATAAAAATCTCAAATTAGTTAAGTAGTACACTCATTGACTGTAATTCAAACTTTTAAAACCATGGATGGTCACTAAGTATAGATTTTTACAGAAAAGTTAATATATTTCCAGCTTTCTTCTCTAATAGGAAAGGTCTATTTAACAAAATATCTTTATTTCAGTACAAGAGTCTGCTAATGCTTTGATACAAATGCCAAGTCAAAGGAAGTGAAAGAACTATTGGTTATCTGATGTCCTCTTACAATGACTTTATTTCTGAGGCCAGTTGGTGCTGCTTTTACCTGAACGATGCCAGTGAAGCAGCTAAACATTAACTGAACTTATATGAAATGCATTGTTTTCTGTGTTTTTATAGGTTTTTTTTTTTAATTTAAAGTAACTTAGTTGATTTATATTAGTGTGCTATCATGGAATAAATTGGATTTTCTAGTTAAAATACTATTTTAATATATTTTATTTTTAAATAAAAATAAAAACAAAATTGAATAAGGCTAACACAATTTTAATGAGATTCTAAAGACGTTTTGCTTTCATTCTTAATGGGAATGTTATTGTTTATATTTTATTAAATGATTAGATACAGTAATGCTTTTTAAGCAAAATTAGTTTAAGAGTGTCATAATTTCAGTAGAACTGGATATGTTACCCTTTTCTAATGTTAGGATTATCAAATTTTCTCTTCTAAAGTAAAGCATTAAATTGTAACTAGCAAACTAAACAGCAGTATTAGTTGGATATTATATATTCATGCATCAAGTTAATTTTATGTTTTAATATTTCAAACTAGTCATTCATCCTTTCATAGGCAAACTCTATGCTTCAGAAAGTAAGTTATCCAAAACTGGGTGATTCCGTTTCTTCTTTTAGAGAAAGGATCCTTACTTTTAACACATGCTAAACTGGCTCTAGGTGATTTTTTTTTTAAAGAGAAATATTATATTCAGAAATAATAAGTCTCTCAGACTACATTTCTTCTAAAGAAGCATTGTGATAGAAAACAAAAGCTTGTTGCTTTAAGAGAAACTAAAAGGCACTTATTTATACATAAATAATGGAAAAAAGATCCATTTGGTCTTGATAAGGATAAGATCATGGTAGGTCCTTATTAAGGTAGTCGGAGTGGTAGTCCTTGTTTTGGCTTAATGCTAATTTATGTCATGCATATTTCTCTTAATCTATCGCAGTATTTTGAAATCTCAGTTATACCTAGAACCCTTATAAAGGAAAAAAGAAATCTCAGTGGCCTTCCAGAGTTATCTAAACTATGCATTTGAATCACTATGTTTTTGTAAAACGTATATCCAGATAGACTTTTTGTTTATAGGTTCAGGATGCTGAAGGAGGTAGACCTGGAAAATACAAACCCACATTAACAAAAAGGTAATGATTGCCACGTGACTGAATTGCTCTCAGGTACCTCTTACTAACCAGGACAGGGTTGGTCTTTTCAGCTCAATTCACTTTCACCAGCCAAACCAGCAGGGTGCACCTTCTGCTGATTCAGGTGTCCCACCCCTTCTTTCTATTCAAAATAGTATACCTAACTGTGAATCACTTGGCTTTTATATAGATGTGCATTAAATCTGTCTCCATGATTAAAGCAGTATTACCTGGTGCTAAATCAATCCCACAAAAATATGAAGTGTATTCTGGAACTATATAGTTGTTCTTGGATATAGCTAGGTAAGCCCTGGGGCTGTGGCACCATCCTGTCTTCACCTCTTAGATGTGTGTCATTGTGACGGAGAACTCTGCCTCTGTGTTAAGTACTCAAGTGTTAGAAATTGTGTATTAAGTACTAATACTCAAGTGTTAGAAATTATGTGTGTGTATCACATAATAAAAGGTAAATCTAACTGAATCATATTGTGTGTGTGTTTAGTTTGTCACTAAAATGAAAAGAAAAAGCTGAAAGTTGTTATAGGGTACTTGCAAAATCTTAAATGATGAGACTATATCACTATAGCAGTTCTATAGAGCAAGGGTCAGCAAACTATAGCCAGCCATCACGTGGTTTTATAAATAAAATTTTGGGAACCTAGCCATATTCATTTATCTATTCCTTGTGGCTGTTTTTGCCTTACAGTAGCAAGTTGAGTAGTTGTGAGAGATCCAATTTTAGGCCTGCCAAGTCTAAAATATTTACGAGGTGGTATCAAGCCCTTTGCAGAAAGGTATGCCTACCCTTGCTATAGACTCTAGAAACTCTATAGGACTGCAGAGAATATTTAGATTCCTTGTAGATCCCAGCTTCGGAAATGATTGCCTACGGCCTTCATAAGAAAGGTGCATATCTGAGTTATGTGTAATGTGTTAAAAATAAAATCAGATACCTGTGTTCTGTATTATACCAACTAATTTAAAATCTTTAGGAATGGGGTTTGGAAAAGAACAGTATAATCTATAAAAGTTCCCAAGGAATGCCGGTCTTATCCTTGCTGACCACTGGATAATTTCCTCACTGGTAATATGGTTTCATGTTCTTTAAAAAGAAGAGATTGCTTCAGGATGAAGTAATGATGGGTCCATTTAGATCAGTGAGGCTACAGTTACAATTGAATGTATTTTCTGCTTTCCTGGGTCGTGAGATCAGTGTGGTCTAAATATGTGCATAGTGTTTGTTTAAAGGTTTTTCCCTATATACGTGTGTACAGATTTTGAAACTACTTGTCTTTCTGTCTGTCTCTTATATCATGGCAGTGACTGCATGATACAAGACACTTTATGTTTCCTTCTTAGAAATTCATGGGCAAGATGGGGCTGAGAAAGTTCTCCCTGTATCTGCTCAAGGAGAACTGGCTCTCGAAAAAAGACAGGAATAGTCTAGAGAACAGTGATTATTCAGAAAGAACTTTTCCATAGTGGCACAGTAAAACTGTAGGAATACTGGGATCTTTCATCTCCTTACTTCTATCTTGAAGTAGTTTAATAGTAGAAGATGCTTAGAATTGAACCAGAGTATTTTAAACTATACTCTCTTAAGAAAATTAGCTTTTAAACATTTTGTAATCACTATTAGTCAAATTTATTTTTTATTTTATTTAATTAATTAATTAATTTATTTATTTTGAGACAAAGTCTCACTATGTCACCCTGCATAGAGTCCTCACAGCAACCTCAAACTCTTGGGCTGCAGCAACTGTCTTGACTCAGCCTCCCAAGTAGCTGGGACTATAGATGCCTGCCACAATGCCAAGCTATTTTGTTGTTATTGCTGTCATTGTTGTTTGGTAGGCCCTGGCCGGGTTTGAACCCACCAGCCCTGGTGTATGTGGCTGGCTCCCTAGCCACTGAGCTACAGGCACCAAGCCTATTAGTCAAATTTAGAGTGAATTATGTGGGTAGAAAACTAGGTTAATATGTTTTAAGAGTAACCATAATCCTTATTTTTTTCTTTCTCTAAAAAATGTAGGCATTTCAGTAGAACCATGGAGGAACTGGTTCATGATCTTGTCTCAGCATTGGAAGAGAGCTCGGAGCAAGCTCGAGGTGGATTTGCTGAAACAGGAGACCATTCTCGAAGTCTATCTTGTCCACTGAAACGTCAGGCAAGGAAGAGGAGAGGGAGAAAACGGAGGTCATATAACGTGCACCACCCCTGGGAGACTGGTCATGGCTTGAGTGAAGGCTCGGATTCTAGTTTAGAAGAACCAAGCAAGGACTACAGAGAGAATCACAATAATAATAAAAAAGATCACAGTGACTCTGACGACCAAATGTTAGTAGCAAAGCGCAGGCCATCCTCAAACTTAAATAATAATGTTCGAGGGAAAAGACCGCTCTGGCATGAGTCTGATTTTGCTGTGGACAACCTTGGGAACAGAACTCTGCGCAGGAGAAGGAAGGTCAAGCGCATGGCCGTGGATCTCCCCCAAGACATCTCCAGCAAAAGGACAATGACCCAGCCGCCGGAAGGGTGTAGAGATCAGGACATGGACAGTGACAGAGCTTACCAATATCAAGAATTTACCAAGAATAAAGTTAAAAAAAGGAAGTTGAAAATAATTAGACAAGGACCCAAAGTCCCAGATGAAGGAGTAGTTTTAGAAAGTGAGGAAATAAGCCAGACCAATAAGGACAAAATGGAATACGAGGAACAAAAGGTCTCAGATGAGCTCATGAGTGAAAGGTGACTTTTATATTCTCTACGTATAAAAATATGTGTCTCCAGTGTTTGTGGATGAATGGGTTTTGTATTTTAATTAATTCTATTTTAAAATAATTATCAATTGTAATAATGGTAGTAATCCTACTGTTTAACTGTAGTTATATTTCCTTATAATTTATGATGTTTAGCACTTGGCAAAATTACTTACTTGATTTATACAAACCCTTTTGATTGTATTATAATTAATTTTCAGATACAAAGAGAAAAGGAAATGGATTTTCAGTGGGAAAGAATGTGCTTTTGAATCATGGTGTGTTTGTCATTCTGAGAATTGGACGTATATGTAATTATATATTTGTATAATTCTAGAACTTTACCCTTTGGCCAAAAAAAAAAAAATCAGTTTTTTAGAGTGTCACAATTCATTATCCCGATTGCTGAGAATCAGAAGTTTATACCGCTTAGACATAGAATTCTGATTATAAAACTCAGTTTATAGTCTAGAAGCACCTGATTTTGTCAGTAGAAAAATGATAAAAGGAATGAAACTTTGGCAGTTGGTCTAATCTGCCCATTCAAGAAAGGAGGTAACTACAATGATAATTATTAAGTACTCTCTGACAGCATCAAAAGGTAAGTCATTATTTCTCCTTTATACCACGTGGTGCTGCGTGGAAGAAATGAGGAAGTGTCAACACTGCTCATCCCTTCAGGCGTGATTCCCTAAAACAAGATGCCAGAGTGTGTGCAGGAAACACGGTCTGGGAAGAAGGACATGATTTATATTTGTGGAGTTAGGATCATTTTAATCATGTGAACTCTGGCGAGCTGTGGAACTCTGTTTTTTTTTTTTTCCTTTTAAATGCAATTACAGTTGTGAATGGGACCTGCTAAGACTTTATGGAATGGTCCTTTTATTACACATGGCTTACTCTTTGTATAATTTTTCTAAAGAAATAAAAATTAAAGTAAAAAGTATTTCAAGAAACCTTTGAAAAGTTTATGGTATCTGTTTTTCTTCTAAGAAAGTTGCTATTTTTAAGCATGAATGAGAGTTATTTGTATGCCAGCATTGGGCCATGGTAACTAAGGACCCCTCACTCTGACTTGAAAGTAATTACTTCCCTCAAATGCTGGGAGACTGTGTGGCAGCGGAGGTAACATCCTCAATTCTGCCTTATTCACAAGTAGATCATGTGCTTTCTAGATTGATTGTCCAAGACCCTCCCTTTATTTTTTTTTAATTTAATGTCTTGAGACATCTACCCAGTAACAGAAACGAGATGAAACTCCTATTGTTCATTTCTTTTCATTGTAAAAAAATATTTGAGTATCTACTAATAAAATCAGCCTTCTCAGCTGTCAACAAACAGCCCAGGTACAAGTTTGCAAAGAGCATGTTTTCACTCCTGACTAAATCACTCTCTGATTTAAATCTATTTGTGTATCTGTTTTCTGTTGTCACTTAAAAGTTAGGTGCAAATTCCTCCCGTGGGAAGATTGCTAAATATTTAAAATATTTTCCTAACAAGTGTAAATGTTTTTCAAGCTTTTTGGCTATAAAAAGCTGTGCGTTTACTCTTCAGCGGTGAGGCCTGGCCTGCTGGTACAGACTGTCCTCAACAGCCTCATAGCCAGCAAACACATGATGAAAATGCACTGTGCTGAGTGGAAGGTGCTAGAGAGGGACGACTTCTCAGGGAGGACTTCTCAAGGAGCTGCGCTTTAAAGCAAGAACTGAGACTTGTCAGAAATTGGGAGAGTGAAGAGGGGAGCGGGGACAACTGGTGCAAAAGCGTGGGTTGTGAAACAACTGTGGTGTATTTGGGAAAGTATATGTAGTTCATTTTCTCTATAATGTAAGATGGCAGCTAAGGCACAGCAGTAAATGTTTCTTGAAGTCATATGTGCTATAGTAAATAGTTTGGACTACATCATTTTACAATCGCTGAGAAGTCAGTGAAGGATTTGTAGCAGTGAAGAAACTCAGATCCACGTTTTTATCAAGATAGTGTGATCTTGACCACAGTATTTTGTTTACCCCTGCCTAACCTGCAGTGGATCCTTAAGTTGGAGGTGAGTTATGGCCGTAGTAGTAGAGGAAAAGAAGTGTTGGAGAGCGATTTGAAGAGTGGGAATCAATGGGAGATTGGCTGACTGTATTTGGGAGGATGAATGAGAAATAGGGCTCTACAGAAAATACAAGAAATGAACAGATTGGCACGAGTGATGGGTAGTTGTTTGCACACATTTGTTCAATAAGCATTTGTGGTCATTTGAATACTGTGCTATAAAATTCAGACCAGAAAAGTGGGAAGATGTTTTCTTAGAGGTGAGCCATAATGACCATGAGCTGCTGAAAAGGAAAAGTCTTGTTTCTTTTTAAGTTCGTGTTCTAATTTATAGAGCAGAATTAACAAGTATATGATATATGTGGAGCAACTCCCTAGCTATTAATGAAGGGAAATGTAAGTAGGAAACAGGTTGTGTCCATACAGGTACAAACCTCTCGAAGGAGGTGAAGGATCCTTAAGGACTAAGAGCTGAGAGGGAATTCTGATTTCCTTCTATCTTGAAGAGAGTGGGCAGGTGGAGAGAAATTAGAGAGGAGATAGGAGATGGGTGGGTCTCCTGTCTCGCAGTCTCCATCTCTGGTCCTTCTGTTTATATCACTTCAAGAAAGAACATACAAACGGAAGGACCAGACATGGGGGTACAAGATGGGAGACCCATCCACAGAAAGCCTTGGAATCTAAATTTAATCCTGTAAGTATGAGGAAGTAATATCAGACTTCCAAATAGAAGGCTGTCAGTGTGAGCCTGTGTGTGTATGTGTGTGTATTCGTGTTTTTATCAGCTATTTTCTTTGGAATACTTTTTAAATTTACAGAAAAATTGCAGGGATAGTTCAGAGGGCTTATAGCTGTCACATTGTCATATGCCCTGACCCCAATTTTTCCCATTGTTAGTATCATACATTACTGTGGTACATCTGTCATAATTGATGAACCAGTGTTAATACATTTTACATCCACAAACACTGGGCCTAAGTGTTTTGTTTTCTTTTTTTTAATTAAGATACTTTTTCCATAAACATGTAGAACTCTGTACCCTGATTGATTTTATTAAAAAGGCACTTTAACCTGTTTTAAAATATTTAAATGAAAATTTAAGATTAAAACTATAGATGGGATTTAAATCCACATATTCTTTCTAAATATAAATCATTTTCTGTTTCTGTGTGATTTAAAAAAATGAAGCATAAGCATTTATTGAGATTAAACTAATTTATTAGAATTTCCTGTACTTTCATTTGGTGTCCTTTTCCTGCTCCAAGATATCATGACTTTGAGTCAACCAGTTATATTTCGAAAAGATGTATGTGGCTACATACAGAATCTATCAGAAGGGGAGAATCTAAACTCCCAAGATCATGTTTTAAAAAATCGCACATTGATGCATAATCCTTTATCTGCAAATCCAAACTCTGAAAAGCTATGAAAAACGAATTGTGTCCAGACTTAACCTGCCTGTACGTAATGTGGACACTCATTCATTTAATTATAAAAACATGTGTTAACATGTCTGCTCACAGAGTGCTATTCCAGACTCTTCCGAGTTATTTTAGAATGTACTTTTCCAAAATTTGAATAATTCTGAATTTTGAATACATTTTTCAAATGTGTTTAAAGGGTTTCAGAAGTATGTGTAAGAGGTATGTCTGAGGTCCTTTATTGGAATAGTATTAATGGGGGAAAACGGGAAAAGGAAAAAAATCAGTAGTAGTTTGGACAGCTATATAGCAGAAAGATAAAGTTTCTGAAGAATTTTTAGTACTTTGACACTGCTGTGTGCAGAGAATGTATATATATGAGGAAAAACAGTTTGATGCTCTTAGAAAACAGTGCTTTTTCATTACCAGTTGTATAAGGAACTTCGTATCTTCACTTAGTTTGAAGAAAGTAAAGAGGTCTAAATTCAGTTACTTAGAAGAATGTGCCTTTTAACAAATTCCTGCACCCTTCCATTTTATTCTTTTTAAATCAAACAAAAACTGAAAATGATATTTTATATTTAGAATAAACAAATTTAAATCTCATCTATAATTTTAATCTTAAACTTTCATTTAAATATTTTAAAACAGGTTAAAGTGTCTTTTTAATAAAATCAATCAGGGTACAGAGTTCTACATGTTAATGGAAAAAGTATCTTAATTTAAAAAATAAATAATAACCCCATGTGGTGGCTCATGCCTGTAATCCTAGCATTCTAGGAGGCAGAGGCAGGCAGATAGCTTGAGCTCAGGAGTTCCAGACCAGCCTGAGCAAGACAAGACCCCCATCTCTAAAAAATACTTAGGCATTATGGCAGGCGCCTGTAGTCCCAGCTTCTCTGGAGGCTGAGGCAAGAAGATCACTTGAACCCAGGAGCTTGAGGTTTGCTGTGGGCTGTGATGGCAGAGCACTTCTCCCCAGAGTGACAAAGTACTTCTCCATCTCAAAAAAAGAAAAAAAAAAAAAAAAAACCACACACACACAAAGCCCAAAAAACATAGGGCTGTTTCCTGATTGGTTAAATTAAGAATTATAGTAAAAAGAAAGTACATGAGAATTTTTAAAGAACATCATTGATTTTTCCTCAGGTCTTTAGAAGCTAGACATCTCTTGGTATTTTAAACTAACTCAACTATCATATAAGAATTTCTCCTACTAGACCTAATAGTGACAATTCGTTTATGTTAGTCAAGTATCTGCTAATTTGTTTTAATTTGTATGTTAAATTTGATTCTGAATCACACTGTAGAACTTTTGTGTGAGTCATGAGAACCTGTGTTGTTTTCACATCCTCCCTCCTTAATATCCATTGTTTTTGCTCAGTGACCTTAACTTTGGGGGGAGAGGGGTTTAGGTGCATGTTTTACTTTGATTTAGTGGATTGTCATCATGTAAACTTTTTCTCTTTCTTGCAAAGTAATAGAGTTGTTGTGAATTCTCAAGTAATATCTTTTCCAGAATATTTGCAAATATGGTTATGAAAAGTAATTTCATTTCAGTCCCCAGTGTTTCATGTGCTGAAGAAAGGCTTAGCCTGCTTTTGATTGAGACTTTTCCTATTTTATTGAGCAGTGGTGTTCCAGGCTCCAGCGGAATTGCATGGCATAAGAAAGGAGCAGTAAGCATTTGATGAAAGCAGATAATAAAATGCATCAATTGTGTCAGCACCGCGTTGCAGTCACATCTGGCTTACTGTCAGGGTCCCATTAGATTCCTGTGGTTTTATGTGCCAAAAATAATATGCTCTGTAGTTAATGGAACCAGGATATTTGCAGTTTGATTAAAAAAAAATCATCTTATTTTCTTTCAGATCTTTGTCAGTCTTAAGTTCTGTCTCTGAGCTGCCATGTCTCTAAAATTTTTACGACTGAGAGATCAATTGTTCTTTTGATCTGTTTCTTTCTTTTTCCTTGTTACAGTGATTCCAGCAGTCTCAGCAGCACTGATGCTGGTTTGTTTACCAATGATGAGGGAAGACAAGGTACTGAAATTCTATATTTTTCTCCCTTTGGAAAAACGTCTTTATTTTAAAGTTGTGCATTTTACTGGTTATTTCATAAACTGACTGCAATCCCTTTACCTTATACGCCGTACTTCCTGGACCAGGTTTTAGTATTATAGAAACAGGTAAGCATTGTTTTTTTCCATGCCATAGAAGGTGTCCTGTTCATGACCTAAAGTAATTGATTATCTCCAAAGCTAGTATATACAACTAGTAATATTAGAGAAGGATTATCTTCTCTAACAGAGCTTTTCAGTTTTGTCTCTTAGCAAGTTTGAAAGACACTGGTTCTCATTCTCTACCTGATTCCAGATGCATTTAAAACTGTTTAAGCATTCATAAAGGTGGATTTGCAAGTCATTTGTCATTTTTATTCAGCTGTGACATTCATTCATTCTATCCGGTTTGTAAGTAATTAGATGATTTTCATGAATTCAGTATTGTAAACTATTAAACAGAAATGTTTTACAATTTACATGTTCCATCTTGGCAACTTCTGAAGCTTTTCACACTTTAACATGGCAGTATTTTGAGTCCGTTAGATATACGAAAATCTCAATGAAGGGGCAGGATTAATCGTAATTGGATTAATTTCATTTAGTGACATCTGCTCAAATTGTTTCCTCTTTTACACACCATACAAATCATGAAATTAAACGAATATGTGGAAATTCCTATCACAAATGTTATCTTCCTTTCTTAAGAATACATTAGAGGCAGTACGACCAAATACAATATCTTTATGATTTTCAATTATAAATTTATTTAATGATGTTATAAAAAAAAACAGAGTATAAACAAAGTAATAGCTGCCCACACTTCTTTTTAGTCTGTCCATCTTCTTGGCATTATGAGTAAGGTCAATGAAATGATTATTCTTTATTTCTTACTTATAAACCGTTTGTTCCAGATAAATGGGTCCATAACTGAAATACCATAGACTTTTTAAATTGAGACTTTGTCTAAATGTGGAATGCAGGGGCTAAAAGTGAGTTTAACTACCTTCATAATAGTATATCTAAGTTCTTGTGAAAATGTGGAATTTTACTCAAGATTATATTGTAAATGTTAATATTGGTAAGAATGAAAAAGACTTAAAAAAAATAACTTTGATAAGCCTGTCATTTTCTTAAATCTTTGAGTGGCTTAGCCTGATATGCTAGCATTTATTATGAATTTACTATCTTTCACATTGCTAAGTGCTTTTCTTATGTTTTATTTAAATTCTTAATTAACTTTTAATAAATTATATGAGGATTCTCATTTTTTTTAAAAGAAGAAACTGTTCCTAATAGTGTTGAAATAATTTCCCCAATGTTAGAAAACACTAGAATTCTAATTGGTCTGACTTTAGAGCCCAAGTTTGTAATCAAAAGCCATGAGATTTCCGTATTAAGAATAAAGTTGTATATCACATCAAAAATAAAGTAACTTCATTTTCTACATTAGGGGTAGATTTCAGATACAGTCAGTTTCAAGTGACTCTCTTGTTTTTTTCTTGCACTGAAATCTGATCTGCGAAATTTTAATAAAACTCTCAGTTAAAATAGTATTTAGGTGCTATAATTTGTGCTTTTTAAAAACTTAGTTTTCATCAGTTCCTCAATTAAAACAAGGTGGTGACTCTAGTTTTCCAAGTGTCTTTAATTTTTCACTCGTGCTTAATTTGAAATACAGCTGTTTCCCATAAAATTATTTTTAATTGACGCTTAAGGCTTCTTTTATAGTTTTCCTTTAAAAATGTTTGTAGAAAAGGCCGTGGGAAATCAGAAATCTCTTCTCTAAAAGTGTATAGCAGTTGTGATGACCCTTTTAGAAACTTTAATTAATGGCAACTTCTAAGAATCATGAGGAGAAGACTTTAATGAACCTCAGATCATAGTCAAAATGGTATTTGTTTTTTATTTTTAAAAACCCTCTGCTTTATTCTGTATTTCTGTCTTTTATACAGCTGTTTACAATTCCTTTCTTGGAAAAAACAAAATATTGAGTGTGCCAGTGGCACATTTTGAACTGAACTTTAAATTGATCATTAATTATCCTATGGTTCATTCATGTATTTTCCCCAAAGTCAAAGTTACTGAATAGTGATTATATTTTAAAAATACCCCAATTGTTGTAGTTTGGTATTGTCACTTTTCATTTAAAATCAACTTTTTCAACACTTTCTTAATGAGCTTAATTTGATTAATTTCACTTAGTCACATCTGTTCATGATTATTTCCCCTTTTACACTTCATACAAATCATGAAATTAAGCCAATTATGTACCATTATCAGCTGCAAAGAAAGGGTTCCACAGCTTTATACCTTTTAACCACTGGGAGGAGATTAAGACTTGTTTTTTCTCAACATGGAAAGGGTAGTAACTTTAAATGGATTTCCATACAATTTTGTGAAAGGATTAACCAGTTTATTATTTTTCATATTTGAAATTGGTTCTAGGCCAGGCATGGTGGCTCACGCCTGTAATTCTAGCACTCTGAGAGGCTGAGGCAGGTTGATTGCTAGAACTCAGGAGTTCAAGACCAGCTTTAGCAAGGGTGAGATTCTTTCTATTAAAGAAAGAAAAAAAACCTAGCTGGGCATGGTGGCGCATGCCTGTAGTCCCAGCTACTCAGGAGTCTGAGGCAAGAGGATTGCTTGAGCCCAAGAATTTGAGATTGTTGAGAGCCATAATGACAACATGGTACTCTACCCAGGGTGACAGAGTGAGACACTATCTCAAAATAGAATAAATAAAATAGGTTCTACACATAACATTTTGTGGTTTGTTTATAGCAGTGCTTGTCATAGTGTTAGAGAACATTTCTTAAGTGCTGGTGTGGTATAGAGTAAAAAGTTTTCTTTTTAGATTATACATACAGTTGCCAGATACAATACAGGATTCTCATTTAAATTTGAATTTTAAGTAAATAACAAATAATTTTTAGTACAAGTTTCTCTCTTGCAGTACTTGGACATACACACTAAAAATGTAATATACTGGGCAGTGCCTTGGCTCAAAGGAGTAGGGCACTGGCACCATATGCTGGAGGTGGCAGGTTCAAACCCAGCCCCAGCCAAAAACTGCCAAAAAAAAAGTAATATACTACATAATTATATTAAAATTCTTTCATCTGCAATTCAAATTCAAAATAAACTACTGTCCTGTATCCTGTATTTTTATTATCTGACAACACTAATTATGTATTTGAATGGTGAAACTGAATCTTTGGGGGATTTCTTGTTTTTGCACAGGTGATGATGAGCAGAGTGACTGGTTCTACGAAAAGGAATCAGGTGGAGCGTGTGGGATCGCTGGAGTCGTGCCCTGGTGGGAGAAGGAAGATCCTACTGAGCTAGACAAAAACTTACCAGATCCCGTCTTTGAAAGTATCTTAACTGGTTCTTTTCCGCTTATGTCACATCAGGGCAGAAGAGGTCAGTAGCACTGCCTGTAACTGTTGGATACAGTGGGGTTATGGTCAATCTATAAACAGTATTCAAAGAGGACAGATTGAAGTAGAAATAGGAGAATAAAACACAAGAGGCTGTAAAGAAATATGTTGGCTACAGATTTAGCTATTATGTTTATCATGCTTTCAAGTTATTAGAAAAATTGTCTTGCTTTCTTGCTAGACCCATTGTGAAAATCTAAATTGGGAGAAAAGAAACGCCTTGAATAAGTGGTTCTCAACCTTCCTAATGCTGCGAGCCTTTAATACAGTTCCTGTGGATCGTGACCCACAGGTTGAGAACCGCTGATCTAGTGCTTTAACACTGCGTAATTAACTGTTGACTGCCTTAGAGCCCTGCTGGGCATCACTTTTCTGTTAAGTGTGAGTTCCGCATTTTCCCCAGTAGTGGTCATCATGTTCTGCCCCTACCACCAGCTTACTTTTAATTCTCTATTGATACAGGATCTTTTTTTTCTATGCCCTAATGATCATAGAATCTTCTAAATTGAATACTTTGATTTTTCAGGTTTCCAAGCTCGACTCAGTCGCCTTCATGGAATGCCTTCAAAGAATATCAAAAAATCTGGAGGGACGCCAACTACAATGGTAGGCATGCTTTTGTTTGTTTGTTTTATTGTCATGTTTGGAAATGTTTCCATTTCTATGGAATAAAAAGCCACATCCTCATCCTTTATTCATATTCTAATGTTATACTTAAAAATAATCCATTTTTTTGTAGGCTACAAACTGGACCAGTGAGATTCCCCTATAAACCAAATCTTCTAATGCTAATAAATTAGTTACGTTTTGAACATCTGGGGAATGACATTCGAGGGAACCTGGCTCCTGTCCTCTTCCCTGGAGGAATATCATTGAAGTGAGAGCCTCTTTGATGAAAAGATGGGGCTGTTTTTGCTGGAGGACTGGTATTCTTCCTTTTAGTCAGAAGTGAACCTGATGGGGAGGCTTTCTAGGGATTTAGACTGGCCCAGGGTGGATAGAAACTACTGTAAATTTTATATATTTTTCTTTTATAATTTTTTTTACATTGAATCCATTTATGTATTATTTGCTTTGCCAAAATGCTAACAAAACTTAGACAATTTAAAGCTTCCAGATTTAACCTATATTCCTTAATGTTTTATTGTGACTGGCTAAGAATTGATTTTTATATATCTGACTGTTGTAAATAAAAATCGTGATGCATTGACATTTATGGTTCATTTTTAGAGAAGTCTTATATAACCAGCATTATTTAAAATATTTGCATTTTACTCAGGGTATTTTAACAAGGGCTAAGATGAGTAGTAGGTAAGGTTGAAAATCTTGCTAAAGTTTGTATTTTGTTCAGTTTCCTTTCTACTTGGATAATCTGCTCTGTAATGCACACCCATTGTATTTTATAGTATAGTTTTCATTGTACTACAAAAACCATACTAGTTCTACACTAGCCACCGTGATAACTAGTCTGCATAGGTTGAGTCCTTTACTTTTTAAATGATTGGCTTTGTTTGATACCTGAAACAAATCACAATTATTATTTTGGCGTAGTGCTTAATGAAATCATGTGAAAGCTGGTATTTTAACAAATACTGTGTGACTCTAAATTATATTGTCATGTTTCAAAGTGAGGGCTGCTTGTGTACCCTGAGAACAGCAGACCATATGTGTCACTGTGAGTGTCAGAAATACTTGCATGAGCTCATTTTCACCAAGCAGGGGGGAAAATGTAATGTTTCTGTTGATGATATAATTTAGACAGTATTCTAAGTTCAGGCCATTGATACCTTCAAAATGGTTATATTATAATAATTAATATTTTTATTAAGCTTCAATAATTGGTGAAAACAATGTGATTTACTACATGTATTTTTATATTATTATACGGATTGTTATTTCAGCATTTGTTGGCTAACTTAAATATGATTGGAAAAGAAACTTAAAGTTACCATTGCCTTTATCTAAAGGTGTTACAGTCTGAAAGACTTCAACGAATGCATTCAGCAGGAATTTCCTTTTAGATTGCTTGTCTAAACTGGAGAGATTAAAAATGATAAAGTACAACTTTGAGTCTCTTTACCTTTGCATATTTAAAGTGATATTTAAAGGTACAACAATGTGGTATTGGTAATTGTAAGTACACTTTTTAATGCTATGTCTTTGGAGTGAAAAGTCATGGTTTTTTTCTAAATTTTATAAATGCTTTTCTTTTATTTCATGTAATGACTGTCTTTTAGATCTGAATAAGTCTCTTTGAAACCTTGGCCTGTGAACTTTGCCTTACCAATCATGAATCTAGATGAATGCTATCTAGTTCTTGGTTCAGTTTTACCTATTTTTATTTTTGGTTCACTGCTTGCTTGAGCATAGCTGGGATTTGTAGCCCATTTTCTGAGCTTATTGCAATCTCACTGTGGTATTTTATAGAAGCTATTACAACTGATAGGCGAGCTTCATGGTATTGATGATACATGGCTTAACCATACTAAAAGCTGCCTTCCCTCTCTAAATTGTAAAAAGGTGATTAAGTTTCACTTGATGGAGATATACTATATATGTGTGTTTATCATGGAACTAGTGCATTAGGCCATAAACTGCTTTTCTGGTCTACGTTTTTTGTATTCAAAATTTTACCGAAGACAATGGACTTCTTTAGGTCTTCTTTCTTTCAACCCTGAATTGTTCTTGTTTGGATTTTTAAGTACTGTAATTTTTTTTTTTTCAATAAAGTCTCTGACTTGGGCAAGAAAGGTAAGCGTTCCAATTTGTGCTGATATTTTTCTGATTTTTTATGCTAAGTTTTTGTTGATGCTTGTACTGTTCATATTGTACAGAACTATCTAGTTTTAAGAATTATAATCTCACCCAACAGTCATCTTTAAACAGGACCCATGACATCTGATAGTAAGAAATGAAATTTAATTACCTTAGACTTTCCCACTGGAAAGCCAGATTGCTTTTAAGAAAGATTAATTTTTTGAGCAAAGTCAAACACATGTATCTGCAACCCATTAAACAGAATGGCGACGGAGGGTTTCTCAGCAGATGAGTGACGGCTGCGCAAGTAGAATGATGTAGTATTTTCAAAGGAGATGACAGAAGGGGAACCTTTCACTGAAATGTCAGTGTGAACATTCTTTAGAGGGACATTTTCAGTTCTGTTGTTTTGATTCTTATTTTTCTCCATAGTTATGGTCTGTGAAGTTGCCATGAATACTGAGTTGGGGATACTGAACCATTGCTCCTAAGAGAGAGATAGGGTAGATTCCTGTGAGCCCTGGGTCACCTTGTATCAATTGATGAATACATAACCTTGTTGTAGGTATGTTTATGTTTGAAGGCATTTAATAGGCTCGGCACCTATAGCTCACCCAGCTAAGGCGCCAGCCACATACACCTAAGCTGGCGGGTTCGAATCCCCAGCCCAGACCCGCCAAACAACAATGATGGCTGCAACCAAAAAATAGCCGGGCGTTGTGGCGGGCGCCTGTAGTCCCAGCTACTTGGGAGGCGGAGGCAGGAGACTCGCTTGAGCCCAGGAGTTGGAGGTTGCTGTGAGCTGTAATGCCAGGGCACTCTACCCAGGGGGACAGCTTGAGGCTCTGTCTCAAAAAAAAAAAAAAAAAAAAGAAGGCATTTAATATACCTGGGGTGCCAAAAAAAGGTATACCCATTTGAAGAGATCTTATTGGAAGTAAAATTGATCATTCCCCCCAAATTTATGAATTGCAGGTAAAATCAACGTGCACAGCGTGTCTAGGTACACGGAGCGGTAATGGTACCTTCAATGCCACTTTGAAAACTAATACATGGTTACCATCATTTAAAATGTGGATACTGTTTTGGGCACCCTCTGTATATTGTTAATTCATTAACATTGAACTCATAGCCAATAGCACTATACCTCAGGCCTGAACAAAGCTTATCTAACCCAGGTGGGTTCTCCATGAGGCACATACCAGTCTTCTTGTACTTAGGAGCTCTAGACAGCACTTCTTAACAGTATACTGGGGCCGGGGGGGCACTTAAAACAGTGAAAAATCACCAATAAAAGTGACAGATCAGAAAATCTGGCCCTAAGTAGACCACAGAAAGGTTACTTGCTTATAGTATGAAAGCTGAAACAAGAGGCTGGAGTCATCAATGTACATGTACGTTAGGCGGCTCGAAATTTCACTGCTGTGCACATGTTTCTGAATGATTGCAGAAGTCAGAAAGCATGAGTATCGATTTAGGGACTCAGCACAAATATATTTTAGCAAGTAGACAAACTAGTAAATATGGAATTCACAAATAGGAGTAAGTCAACAATAGTTCCATAGAGAGCAAAGTGACATTATAGAAAATTTACAGATTTTGAAGGCAGGCCTTTGTGAATCCATCCTCTGGTTCTTCTTTTTACTTCTAATTACATTTTAAACCTCATTTTCTCCTTTTGTTAAATACAGACAATACTTTTACTGTTTGCCAAGTGTAGATGAGATTATATGTACATAATGGGCCTAACGCCATCCCTAGCACACTGTATGTATTAAATGTTAGTTACTATCAACATTGGATATGTACACAATAGCTGGTGACTGGGAGAACGTTTATATCATGGGTCATATGCAGAATTTTAGAATTTAACCTTTTCTATTCATATCTTATATATAATTTCCCTTTGCCTTTAATGTTTAAAGTATATTGTAGCCTTTTATGTCTGTTTTATACCTTATTTATAGTATTTGAACTGTTTCTGTCTTTAATATAGTCTGTCTTTAATATATGGTTTCAAATGAATTTTAGACTGACAACCACTGGAACTAAATCTCAAAACTTCATTACAAACTAAATTCTTCTCCTGGCCATGCTACTCCCTCCTCCCCCATTCACTAAGCTATTATTTTAAAGTTGTATACTGTTTAGGGAGTTTGGGTCCAGCTTGATCTGATTTTTAAAATTAATTGTGTCCATATGAGACAGAAATGCAGACAGAGTCCAAAGAATTTAATGTTGAAAGGAATTGTTATCAATGCCTTTCTGTTAGAATGAAGCACCAGTTTATTGGTGCCCAGCTAACCAGCTTCTCGTACTCCCTACTTTTAGGAGAATTAAGCAAATGATAATTAATTCCAAGGGATGTGCTGGAGCCATTATCTAGGAGATTCAGCCTGAATCACTTATATTTCCAGAATTTGTGCATTAAGTACAATTCAGAAGAATATATCTCAGAACAAAGATGCCAGAACCAATTTGGGGATACAGTACTTAAAAAGTGAATCTGATTTGGGTAAACTTGTTTAAGTATAGCATTTCTGTTCACCAGGATGTCCCATTCTTAAACATTATATAAAAAAAAAAAATCAGCATTTCTGTTTTCTGTTTTTTTTGAATAATAGTCTTTCAACAATTATATTTATTTATTAAAAGTTAGCCTTTAACTTGTGTAATCTATTGAAGGATCAGTAAATAAGTGGCTCAGTTTAAGATACAGTACTTGAAAGCCAGCAGAAGTATTACGTAAAGGATTCTACATAAAAGATACAGAGTTTTGTTTAAAAGTTTGAGAATTGCCTCTGTCTACTTTTCTATATGGCTGGAATGGGAATACATATGGTAGTGGTATTGATTGCTGTTCTGCCAAAGAAAATGAATCTGATTTGATTGACTTCTTATTTATATGTGTTTATTAAATTTAAATATCCAAACAAAAGGTGAATATTACCCTTTCATCTGAATTGTCGTGTTGCACAAGTAAGCGTGTTGCTTATATTCACAATACAGTTATAGCCCCAGTCACGATAATTGACATCAGAATCTTGAGTCAGTCAGTTTTAGACTAGGAAAGGAATATTTATTCTATAAAGTAACAGAAAACCAGCACTTCATGAGTGGCACTTTGATTATGATAATCATATTGTAATGATTTACTGAATATGCTCTGCTCACTTTTCGTTGTTTCTTGGGATACTAGACTATGAATACTTAGACTGATTTGTTGTACCCTTTAGAACAGAAGGGCCATTTAACATAGACCTGATTTACGTAAGAAACTACATAAGCTTTTCTCTTAGACTAGAAAAAGGAGAAATTTTTTGATAGAAAACAAATCTAAAATGAATTTTAAAAATACACGTAGCCAGGCTTGGCACTCATAGCGCAGTAGTTATGGCTCCAGCCACAACCACTAGGCTGGCGGGTTTGAACCTGGCCCAGGCCTGCTAAACAACAATGACAACTGCAACAAAAAATAGCTGGATGTTGTGGCAGGCACCTATAGTCTAGCTACTTGGGAGGCTGAGGCAAAAGAATCACTTAAGCCCAAGAGTTTGAGGTTGCTGTGAGCTGTGACATCACAGCACTCTACTGAGGGCAACATAGTGAGACTCTGTCTCAAAAACAAAACAAAACAAAACTACATAGCCTTTGTCTTCAACTATAATTTGATGTGCTGACTGGTTATCTCAAATTAAATAGTGCAATCCAGTAGCTAAATGGCTTAATTCTAAGCCTTGTGAATTAATATTTACTTGTATCCTTAAAGTATTTTTGATTACTTTGGAGAATACAAGACAAAAGTCCATTTAAAATGTTGTGGCAACGCTGATAGCTCAGCCACATACACCAAGGTTGGTGGGTTCAAACCCTGCTGAGCCAGCTAAAACAACAACAATTGCAACAACAAAAAAATAGCCAGGCATTGTGGCAGGAGTCTGTAGCTACTTGGGAGGCTGAGGCAAGAGAATCACGTGAGCCCGAGAGTTTGAGGTTGCTGTGAGCTATGACGCCCTGGCACCCTACCCAGGGCGACAGCTTGAGACTCTGTCTCAAAAAAAGAAATGTTGTTACATTCTAAATACATATTATATGTATTTTAATTTATTATGATAGATTAGAATTTTATTAGTTTGGTTTTTATCTTATCTCAAAGTCAGATTGAGATTCTGATTTCATGTTAGAAACTGGTCATTTTTTTCCTTAGAATTTACTTTGAGATAAAGTTGATTTTCATATCATGGGAAAGTACAACTTATTAGAATTAGAATATTTCCTTTACAAAAGACATATTAATAGTTTCTCTTTGACTTAAAATTCTCTATTTTGACATATTTACTACTTTATATTGCATATCATGTAAATTTAATACCCATAATTGACATTTAAAAATATGTAGTATGAACCTAACAGGTTTTCATTCAGTTCCACTAAACAGTATCAATATTAATATTGATATTCTTATGCATTATATATTATATTTTTTATTGTTGGGGATTCATTGAGGGTACCCAGAAGCAGGTTACAGTAATTGCTTTTGTTAGATAAGGACCCTCTTATGTTTGTGTCCTGCCCCCAAAAGGTGCACCACAGCCCTTGACCCCCCACATCCTCCCTCCTTCCCTTTCTCAGCTCTTCCCACCCCCCACCATGTACTAGGACCTTAACTGACCTCATGTCACAATTGAGTACATAGGATTCTTAACTTCTCCATTCTTATGATGCTTTACCAAGAATAATGTGTTCCACATCCATCCAGGTTAATACAAAGGATGTGAAGTCTTTTTTAGTGGCAATGGTATACATATACCACAGCTTGCTAATCCATCTTTTTTTTTATGTTTTTTTATTAGATCATAATTGTGTACATTAATTCTATCATAGGATACAGTGTGTTGCTTCTGTATACAGTTTGAAAAACTCTTACCCAACTGGCTAACATAGCCATCATGTCTTTCTCATAATTGTTGTGTTAAGACATTTATATTCGACCTTTAGACAAATTCACATGTACCCTAATAGGATAAACCATAGGCGTGATCCCCACATACTAGTCCATCTTGAGTTGGTGGGCATTTAGGCTGTTTGCATATTTTGGCGATTGTAAATTGAGCTTCTTATGCATTATATTTTATTAAAAGTTGAAAATGTACATATAAACTTAAATAGTAGAGATATATAACCATTTATTCAATCAATAATATGTGAATAGTATTTGTCCATTGTTTAGTTTTAAAACCCTGTAGGAAAACTTATATAAACAGTTATTCAATCTTGGTATTGTAATGTTACCAAAATATATTTTTCCATGAATTTAAAATATTTTAACTATATTACTTAGTGCAAGTACTGTTTTAACTTCATGTGTTGTCATTTGGGTTTGTCATGCTTCAGAAGTCTAGAACCTTGAAAAGTGGATGTGAGTAATGATAGCAGACACAGTGATGCTTACCATATGCCGGATACTTTGTTTTTTACATGCTATTTATATATTTTAATTAACTTAATCTTATTAACACTCTTATACTGTGTATTATTATTTATAGCTTAAATAGTTTATTATAGTTTTTCCTTGGTAAGCCAAAACTAATGCAGTTGGAAGTTTCTTCATAGTGCTGTCATGTTGCTAATAAATATAAATAAATTCTCTTCATAAAGGAGTCTTCATTTCTGCTTGCAAAATGCCTTTGGAAGTGTAAGTTACTTTGAAGTAACACTTCGCTATCTTTAATGGCCATCACAGTCAAGACGTGTGCCATAATGAAAATGAGAATTGAACTGTTTCAAGCCTCCACTAGATTAATCCCTGGAGCCCAGTCCTTCCTTTCGGTTCTTCCTTTGTCTGTTTTTCAGGTAGTTTATGGTACCTTCCTGCCCATCTTCCCATCACCCATTTCCAGCACTTCCCAGTCTGCTGTCTCACTCTGTTTTAGCTTTCTCCCTGTGTAGTTGCCACGGTGCTACTTCCAGCAAGCTGAACTGAATGGCATCCTCTGGGTTTATGTTCCTTTCCTCGTCTTTCTCATGTAACTTAGCAAACTCTGGGAAGACCTCTTAGAGGAGGAAGATCTTTTAGCTCAGACTTCAAGAGTGAGTTGGAGTTCACCAACTCCTTGGGGAGGGGAATCAGCAAACCCAAGGGCATGATCCAGGCTTAAGTTTGAAATGGTGTGGAGTATTAAGGAAACCGAGAATCCAGTATCAGCGAGGTATAAGGTAAGCTTGAGTGCAGGAGTATGTAGCAGGCATGGTTTGGTTGAAAAGATGCATAGAGATTAGATCATTAAGAACTTTGTGGTCTGTAGAAATGTATGTGAAGTCATGTAATCTTTAAGAGATTGAAATGATAAGATGTTTCCTCTGAAAGATCACATGGACGGTAGTACAGTGCTTATGTTAGGTGGTTGCAAGTTAAGACTGTATCAGGACAAGCTCCATTCTCATTCCCCCAGTAGGTAGGATCCCCTACATTTCACTGGCATGGCATCCATTTAACAAAGATTTGTTGATGCTAGATATGCTAATATCAAGAATGCTACTGTCCTACGCCTTAGGTGTTAACAGTGGTGAACAAGATCGACATTGCAAGAGCTTATATTTCAGTGTGTAAAAATACACTTGACTGGGGGTTGGGAGAATAAACAAAGAAAAATGGCCATGGAGAAAATTCAGCAGGGTAATGTGATAGAGAATTGTAGGAGATAAAGGTAATTAGAATATGATTTGTAGGCTGGGATTTGGGGGCTTGGCCAGTCCAGTGCCTTTCTTCACATTACTCTTAATAACCATGTAGAGAAAGAAGCAAAAATGTATATTATTCATCTCGGCAGTCCCCAGTTCATAAACATCCGACTTATATGCAGCTAGCACTTACGAGCAGAGGCTATTACAGTGAGTTTCCAACTTACATCCAACTGACTCACAACTCTCACTTAACGAACAGAGGCTATTACAGGTAATGGGTAAATGTACCTGTTCCAGCTTACATACAAATTCAACTTAAGAACAAACCTCCAGAACCTGTCTCATTCTGGGGACTGCCTGTACCTGTTCATTCAAAGTGGGGATAAGTTCTAGCCATCTCTCCTGCTCTGTCAGCCCATTGACCAAAGTTCCTAAATGTCATTGCAGGTTGATCTGAAAACAGTCCAAAAAAAAAAAAAAAGCTACTCACTTTTATTTGTAAAGTATAGCATTACTACTGCTTCTGTATTTTTTTGGTTTTAAAAATTTTTTAAGGAGTACCTAACGTTTTATGTATTTATGGGATACAGGTGATATTTTGTTTGATACATGCATACAATGTATAATGATCAAATCAGGATAATTAGGATATCCATCATCTCAAATGTTTATCATTTCTTTGTAATTTTTGATTTTTTTAAAAGAAACTTTTCAGGTGCTAAATATATACTGCTTTGGCTTTCCCCTTCATATTTCCTTGTGGTGTTTGTTTTGAAATTTAATATGTGAGAACTTCCCTACAGAGCTTACCAATTTAATCTTCCACTTCCAGGCTGCAACAAGTCTTTTTAAATACATTTTAAACAATGTATGGAATGCTATGCTTTCTCCTTTTTATTGTTTTTACTTTTGTATTCACATTCAAATTCTTAGGTCTTTAATGGCTTATTTGAGATTGATTTTTTTTTCCCCTCTGAGGATATGGGCTTTTTAATGAATGTCTTTAAAAACATTGAATTGGCAAGTATAAGATTTTTAAAAAATAGTTTTTAGACTGTAGGTATCATAAAAACTTCCTTCTCTTCTGTATCCTAAGAAACATTTGAAATAGGTTCTGAAATGCTTAATTTCTAAGAACCTCTGAAATAGGATCTTAGAAATTAAGCCTGCTGACTTGTAACCATTTGACTCCACAGATGAAGACTCAACACCTTTTTCTAGTTAGCTTTTAAAATGTGGTGACATTGCCAGAGTCCCCATTATTTGTCTTTTTTTTTTTAACTTAAAATCAAGGAAACAGAAATGCTGCAAATATTTTCCCTTCTAAGAAGCTTAAACTCTGGTTTTCTGCTTTTTATGTTGCTGATAGAATTATTCTGATGGTCTATAAAACTCAGTTTTCTAATTTCCTTTGAATATGTCATATATCTAATATCAGAAAAGTTCAAAATCAATGATGGGTAGAACACTTCCAGATAATATTTAACGAGTGCTTTCTATATGGAAGTCACCTGCAAATCCTCCAACTGAAGGTCAATTTGAACTGAAAATTCACAAAGGAATCATCTAGATAGAAGGGCTGCCCTGTTCTATAGTTAACAAATGTCTGTCAGCCAGGAAAGGGATTCTAATGAAACAGAGATGCATGCCAAAGATATTTATCTATATGTTAAGGCAATAAAACTTGTAAATTTTTTTGTGTAGTTAAATCACAGTTATCTGTGACCAGTGACAGTGACCACATAACAGTGACCAGTGGTTAGTGGGGAAAGTTCAATGACTTTTCGTGTACCAAGGAAGAAGTAGCAACATATGCCATTAATGGTAGAGCCTCTTCCTCTTACAACTTCGTGTTTAAATCTGGTAAGTGGTCATGGACAGTTTACCTCTAGTGTTGCAGGCTGACAGTTCTGAACTTGAAGGAGTGTTTATCTTTAGGTTACAGTGTAATTGTATTAACATTTAATAGTATTTACTTAGTTTTCTTGAGGTCTTTCAGATTTGTATAGATTTGGAAGTACTCATTGTAGTAATTGTTCTTTAAGAACTGCAGAGTTATTTAGTTATTATTTGTCTCTTTTCATGTCTATATATCCTTGATAAACTCTTCTAATTTGTATTTTATATTTATCAGATAAATAAATAAGTGTATGTTACATTTGACTCGAAACTTGATGTCTCGCTTAATGGTGTTTTCAGCCATAAATTTTTGGTTCAGTTGTATGCACCTGTAATCAGCATTGTCTTCATCGAGTAAGAGACTGGGGATATAAAATGAGTAGGGTGCCTTTGTCCACAAGTACGTACAGCTTGTTAAGTAAAAACTGAGAAAGCAAAACAAGAGAGCTAGTGTTTGTTAAGGGAAGCATTGATCTTAAGTGGCTTTTTGTTCTTCAACTTAAATTTTGGTTTTCTATGTTAATTTTGGTCTTTCTCCACTCTCCACATCTAGACATGTTTGAGTCTTAGTCCTCTATCTATTCACTTTGCTCAGTTTCTCATAAGCTTTTGTTCTGATAGTGTATCAGTCTTCTCCCGGTCTCTCTTTTGATCTTACTGCCTCTAATCCATATCACGTTAACTCCAAATAAATCTTTCTAAAGCATCATTATGCCCCTGTCACTAACTAACCTAAAAGTAGCTTTCACTCTCTGTGTAATAAACTATGGATTTGTTCTTTTCTGTCTTCACCGCTCACCTCCTTTCTAGATGGTCTTATTTTCTCTGTGCTCCCACCCCCTTCCAGTCTTCCTCTATTCAGCCATATCTTTTTGTTCTTACCATTGCTCACTACAGTGCTGTCCCCCTTCTTCCTATTAGATTCATATCCCTTAACGAACAGTTCGGATTCTATCCCTTTTCTTTGAACCTTCCCCATCTGCTCGTGATTATGAGGTCATTCTACCTTCTGACACGGCATGGCATCCTCTGTCTCTGCCATTCTTTCATTCGTTCGTGGGTAATCTTCTATTTTATACTGTTATTTATCTGCTTTTGCACTGTGTCCCTAACTACATGTAACACCCAGTGGTTGGAGTCCATCCCTTAGCATATTTTTTAAAGAGTTGGTGGTAATTTACTGGGTATTACTCTATTTGTTTTGTAAGAGACGGATTCTTACACTGTCACCCAGGCTGGAGTGCAGTGATGTCATCACAGCCAACTGTAACCTTAAACCTCTGGGCTCCAGTGATCCTCTCATGTCATCTTTCCGAGTCGCTGGAACTGTAGGTGCACATTGCCACAACTGGTTAATTTTTTTTTTATTTTTAATTTTTTTGTAGAAACAGGATCACACCAGGCTGGTCTTCAACTTGTGGCTTCAAGCAGTTTTCCTATCTCTGTCTCTGACAATGCTGGGATTACAGGCATGAACCACTACATCTGGCCTACCCCATGTCCCGGGGAGTTTTCCACCATTAGTTACGTTATGCTGCCAGTGCTCCTTTTTTATTTTTTGCTGCCTTCATTTAAAAAAGATACATATATATGTATATATATATGTATCTTTTTAAATATATGTGTGTATATTTTTTTTTTCAGGTTGATGTAGGGTACAATTAGGTTACATTGAGGTTAAGTCCAAGTTGTAGATGAGCCCTTCACCCAGCAGGTGTGCCGTATACCCTTACCCTGTGTCCTGTGTCTGCTATGTTGTAGCAGACCCCTCCTGCCCCTCCCCCATCTGTATGTTGTTGGGTTTTTCTCTCATGTAGGGCTGTAGATGCTCATCTGTTGAGTTTCATATTAGCATTGAGTACATTGGATACCTGCTTTTCCATTCTTATGATACTTTATGTAGGAGGATGTTCTCCAAATCCTTCCAGGTAAGTACGAATGATGTAAAGTTTCCATCTGCCAAATAGTATTCCATGGTATCCATAAACCACAGCTTATTTATCCATTCTTGGGTTGATGGGCCCTTGAGTTGATTCCACATCTTGGTGATTGTGAATTGAGCTGCGATAAACACTCTAGTGCAAATGTCCTTATGGTAATGTGATTCTTTTCCTTTTGGGTAGATACGAGTAGTGGGATTGTGGGGTCAAATGGAAGGTCTACTTTTAGCTCTTTCAGGACTCTCTGTGCCTCTTTCCAGAGAGGCTGTATTAGTTCGCAGTCCCCCCAACAGTGTAAAAGTGTTCTCTACTCTACACCCTCACCAGCATCTGCAGCTCTGGGACTTTGTGATGGGGGCTCTTCTCTTTGGGGTTAGGTGATATCTCAGGGTGGTTTTGATTTGCATTTCTCTGATGATTAGGGATGAGGAGCATTTTTTCATGTGTCTGTAGGTCATTTGTCTGTCTTCTTCAGAGAAGGTTTTGTTCATGTCTCTTGCCTGTGCCAGTGCATCATTAATAAGCAACATTCTTTCTGACCAGTATTAGTATCCAAGGTTTTCAGTGTTTTTAATTTTGTCCTGTTCTGTACTTAATGAAATGACAGCATTTAAAATTCCTTTTGACAGCACTGAAAAGCCGGTTGGGTGCCTAGCATCCAGAAACAAGGCACGCTGATTTCGGGGAGTCCTTAAATATTGCTGTCCGTAGGGATTTTTCTTTGACCAGTTGAAGTGAGAGTGCTATGCCTCGGGTCATGTGGGATGAAGGTAGGAAGGAGCCCACCAGCCATCTTTCTTGTGTAAGCAGAGGACAGGGAGCACTTAGTATGCAGACTCTCACGGAATGTTCAGTGTCTGTAGGAAGGGCTCCTTTGTAGTTTAACATTTTCATACAATGAATTTTGAGCTCCTGCTGGGTGAGGATGGGGTAGTAATACGTGGCATATGGCTGCCTGGGATGAGAAATAGGATCTGGGCATCAGCTTTTTAAAAAATAGACTATCCACAAATTGCCCGTTTAAGAGGCATCTGGAGCCTCCAATTCCTGAACTTGTCTGGAGTCTGGTGTTTCCATCAGGTCTCTTTTCGTTGCCGCCCTTTCTCCACCCTGTTGCCCATGGAGAAAGCTGAGTAGTCAGCCTCACATTCTTTTGAATTTCCTCTTCTGTGATTTTGTTGATGTAGCTTGTCTGGTGGTATCTTTTTTCCTATTCTCTGTATCCTTGTATAGTTAGTATCTTTTTATTCTTTTATTGTTATTTTAGTGGGGCTTTAGGAAGGAACTGAAATGAATCTATGATCAGTGTGTTCTGTCTGGGCGACCTACCTAGTGTCCTTTTCTTGTAATTTTCATTATTAATAAAAGTAATAGATACACAGATTTTAAAATTCGCATATACAGAAGTGTCCAATAGAAAGTTCTTCCTTATATAGTGTTATTCTAATCCCTTATAGGTTAAGATTTTCAAAAAATTGCCTATATTTAGAAGGACCAGTCAGGCCTTCTGAACTTTAGTCCTTTTACAAATTAAAATTTTCAGAAATTATTTTTTTTCCCATATTTCTAGCCAGAGCCACAGTGATTTTGCCTGTTTGAATGTTTTCGAGAACACTGTGAGACTAGAAATTTAAATTTCTTTTTTTTTTTTTTTTTTGAGACAGAGCCCCAAGCTGTCCCCCTGGGCAGAGTGCCGTGGCATTACAGCTCACAGCAACCTCCAACTCCTGGGCTCAAGTGAGTCTCCTGCCTCTGCCTCCCAAGTAGCTGGGACCACAGGCGCCCGCCACAACGCCCGGCTATTTTTTTGGTTGCAGCCGTCATTGTTGTTTGGCGGGCCCGGGCTGGGGATTTGAACCCGCCACCTTAGGTGTACATGGCTGGCGCCCTAGCCGGTTGAGCTATAGGCGCCGAGCCCACTTGCTAATTTTACTTCAATCTGTCTTTTAGTTGAAGTAGCCTGAAAAATGAAAATGCTGTAATCACTGTTAATAATTCCTAGGGAACATTTAGAATGCCTAACAGGTGTTAAATGTTTAAAATATAAATCTCTGGTCTTGATGTGTGGAGGGAGTTTAAGCATAATATAGAATAGAACAATTAAAAGGTTTTATCATGACCTTGAATTAACTGGTGTATTTAGAGAGTAGGGATGCTATACTAAAAACCATTACTGGAAAACATAGGGGTTGTTTTGTAATTTTCTTTGAGTTAACTTTGTGCTTATAAGGATTATTTCTCAAATGAGTCCTTAAGTTTGTAAAAATAGAAAATAATTACAAAGAAAAAAAAAATTGAAGACAGTCTCCTTAGTGGAGAGGATTAACATTTAGGCTTATAGGCTGTGTGAGAGTGCATATTCCTAAACTCCATTTATGAGCTCGCAATTGTGTGGAATGTGGAGTGAGAGCAAACAACATCAGGACCGCCAATACCCCATTCAGCTCAGAGGTGGGCTTGGAGGTGATATTGGATCTGATATCTTTCTTTTTTTTTTTTTTTTTTTTTTTGTTTGTTTGTTTGTTTTTTCTTTTGTAGTTTTTGGCCAGGGCTGGGTTTGAACTCACCATTTCTGGCATATGGGTGAGTTCACCTTTGAGCTATAGGTGCCACCCTTTTCACTCTTTTTTTGACCAACATAATTTAAGTATGCTGAGGAAGTTTATAGGTTCAAGTGTGCGTTGAGATAAAAAAGGTTGAAAAACAGTGATCTGGAGTCACCCTCTTTCCTCAACAAATGTGGTCATCATACGTTTGTTATTGAAATGCCTTTCCATTCCTTTAGAATGCTCCTTAAACGTGCTGCCTGTGTAGCTGACTGGATGAGTTTTCTTTTGTCTTATTTCTTCCAATGTAACTCTTAGTTCCACAGTGTGGCACTGTGAAGGGCAAGAAGGGCACAGCAGACACTTTACATAGAAAAACTTACCTTAAACACACACACACACACACACACGTGCACACACACACATTTATTTCTATTAGGTAATCCTTGATTTCATTTAATCTACTATGAGAACAAAAAGTTATTTTCATAACAATTATAATTATAAATTTCATTAAAAGTGAATTAAGATTCAAATATATGAAGAAATTAGATGTCCTAACCGTGACTACACAGCATCACTATGTCCTGAGTGGATTCCAGACTTACTCCCTTCTGGCCCATTTGTTCTATATATAGATTAAATATAGGTAATTACTCATTTGACAGATTACTTTATTACTTTGATACATCTCAAGGTACCACATGCAGTTACAGTGTGGTTATTATAAGAATTTGGATTCACTAATAACCAAAAGTAGCATGTCATAAGTTAAAATTTAAAAGGTAGAATTTGATTTTGTTTACAGTCCGTGTTACTTCTGCTGGTTAGTTATTTTGACTTAATCATCATAAACTTGTTTCAATAACAAGTTTTTATTTTTAAGCTCACATGTTAAATAAAGTTATGTAGCTGTTCTAAATTAAGGTTAGAAATAATTAGCTTTTGTTGAGTCAGTTTATTTTTGCCTTGTGCCTCACTTGCATAAAAATGTTATGAATTACATTGATTTGGGGGGAGCAAATACTCATCACATATGGTATATTAAGTTTAAAATTTAGTTTTACGTTTGTGGAACACTTAGCCATGTACCTGGGGCATCTAGGTGTTTAATTATATATATTATTTGCAGTAATATGTGGTTAAGATAGATAGTAAATGGTTAAACTGCCTAGAAATTATTTACATACTCACTAGGGTTTATTACATGAAGGAATAGAACTAAAAGATTCTAATCAAGTATCATGTTTTAATTCCTAATTTTTATTTAGTTTCATTTTCCATAAGGGTTCATGTTTCTGGTTGACAGTGAATTTTGCCTGCTCTTTCAGGTTAATGCAATTCTTTAGAAAAGCAGATCTATTCTAGCTGTGTAGTGCATTTTATTTAATTTTATAGTCTTTATGATATCATATATTACAGATTGCCAAAAATATAGAAAAATTTTAGAGAACATTTTTGGATTTGATGGATTACCACTCTTGAAAGGGAAACAAAACACTAAATATTTCTAATCCCACATTATTTACCGCATGGGTGGTTAAATGCTACTTTAAGCCTCATAAAATTAAAAGGGAGAAATCTGCCAACTGTAGCAGGAATTGGATTTAGGAAGAGTGGTACAGAGCCAAAATATTGCTACAGAATTAAATGTCAAAAATCTTCTTTAATAGTAGATATATAGTTCACAGTGCTTGGTTATGATTAATACATTTAATCTAAATCACTGAAAGTTGCACTCTCCTTTTCCATAAAATACAATAGGACACAAATCAGTTTTACTGTAGATGGATAACAATTGGAAAATAATGCATCTTCCCGCCCAATAAATTGTCAGTTATACCTTTTAACTAAAATCAATTCATCTTTCCAAAATTTATTGCAATTTCTAATAATAAATCTCCTCAAATGTTTATTCATTTGGTTTTTGATACATTTGTGCCACTTTTGCTATGGTCTAATGTTTTCTCTTTTGATTCATTGTAAATTAGAAAATCTATTTCGAGTCAATTTTCTAGTTAAGAAGTTAAAATCTATAACCTAGCACCTTTTCTACTCTCCTTTGTACATATTAATACCCTTGAACTTGAACTTAAATGCAATCCTGTAAATTCGTTTTAGAAGGAGATTAAAAGACTTTTCAATGTAACTTCTTGAGTAAGGGCCAGATTCATAAAACAAGCACTTAGGAGGTTGTTAGATGATTGTTGTCATAGATCCATTTTTGAAGCAAAAAAAGAGGAGGCAGGGATTCTTAGCAGTTGTACTATTATTTCATGTAAGTATTTGGTACAAAGAAGAGAAATACCCATTTGAATTAGGATCAGGATCAGATATTTATCCTAATGGGAGCCTGCTTTTATTTTCTGTTGATAGCAGTAACCCAAAAGTGACATTTAAAAGGAGCTGAAATAATTAGCCATATTCTGTGTCTTATACAAATATATTCTTATTAACCTCTAGGGATACATTTTTAATCTCTAAATATACATTTTTAGATTTTTTTTAATGTGCCATAAGTGTGTAAAATCACATTGGTTTTCTATACATACTACATTTTAAATTGTAGTTATCATTTCATTCAATTCAATAAATGATATGTGAGCATTTCCCATTCTTTATACTCTTAAATTAAATTTTTCCAATACCATGTCATGAATGCTAACTCCTGTCATTTTAATTTGTATTTTTCTTCACTTATTCAACAGTGAAGTCAGATTTCTACTCCTTCTTATCCACCTTTACCTCCACACTGCTATTATATAAAATCTAAAAATGAAAGCAAGCGTTAGTTTACTTTTCCACAAGTTTAATAAAAATGTGTCTGAAATTAGTATGTGCTGAGGCTTGGTGTTACAGTTATATGTTTTAAATTATAGGAACTAAAATTCTAAAATATATTTTCAGAATGGATACTATTAGAAATGAATTTGACATTAATTTAACTGAGGCTGGTAATTCATTGGCAAGTGTATGTGGTTGTTATCATATAAGATGTCATTTAATTAATTTATCAGTTAAAAAATATAATTTGTGTAGCTGTTAGCAGGAGTAGAATTAATTATTTGGGCTGACTACACAGTGAAGAAAACAGATGTTTTCCAAGGCAAGGATCAGAGATTAATCTCGGGTCTTATTTGTTCATCTAAAAATAGTTCCTTTTTAAAGCAGTGAACTTATTAATTTTTTGATATATGATCTCTTTGCTATAAAATATATGACTTATTTGGACTAACCAAATTAATTTCTGTATTAAGAAATTATGCTTTTTAATAAATTTAGCTGGCAGTAAAAACCTTCTGACTTACATATACTTCCTAATTTGTTTTTCCCATCACAGTAAATATAAAAGTAAATCAGATCATGCTCCTTTAAATAAAAAATGATAAACTAAAATGCTTACGCCTTTGTTTTAAAATACTAACAGTAGTTTTTATTAGTTTCGTCTGGTTATTTTATTGGTTAATGCAGGGTCGATTTAATTTATTGCTGAGAGTTATGTCTTCTGTCTCATGCCACTGTTTTTAAAGATGTTAAATCTCTAAAAATGAGTTAAATAAACAACACATCTTTTCTCTATTACTGCCAATAATGAATACTTTAACAATACCTGTCATGTCTCAGTTGTCACCTTTGCATGGCAGTACTCAGCTTTGTGACGGATAGCAGATTTATCATATGCACCTTCTAAAAGAGGAAGTTAAGGCCTGGAGAGGGTAAGTAAAGGACATTAACTAATATGACACAAAGCCAGAGTTCAGTTTTCTGATTCTTCTTTGAGTGTACTTTTCTGTTTCCTCCATCAACCTTTCTAATCTTCTAGTTGAACGTGAATTCATCCTACAGTCTGAAATTTTCTTAATGTATTTACCCATAGTTTTAGGAACTATTAGTATTGTCAAGCAAAACGAATGTTCTTAAGGAGATCACTTAGAAACTTACACATGCGTTTTCTCGATGTTCTCGTTCCATCCCTTGGCCCCTGACGTAGCCTCACTACTCTGCCTTTTCAGGCTTTATGTCTCTGCTTTGCTTCACACCACTCCCGACTCCCTGAAACTGTAATGTGATTCTGGGGATGACCCTTTTGACTTGTAATTTAAATCTTATAGTGCTTCCTCTAATAAAATTTAAATTCCTTTTCTTCCAGTCCTACGTTTGACCATTAGGACTTATCTTTCCATTTGCACATCCTCATTTTCTCCAGCTGATGCATCCTTAAAGGGGTTTCTGCTTTCTGGCTTTCGTCACTCTGCTCCTACTCTTTTGACCCTTTGAAACATCACATTCCGTGTCAGTACTGGGGAAATCCTTCCCATTCGTCAGGCACATCTTAGTCACAACCCCATCTGAAAACTTCCCACAAGGCATCTCTCCTCTCACTCAGGGGCATCTGTCTCTCCCATCACTTCCCTGCTGATGGAACTGTGTTTTAGCACTTCTGATATGGTGCAAAAAGCAGAGGACTACAAATCAGAATAACTTCTCCCACATCTGTGATTTACTGGCTCTGTGACCTTGGAGAAATCACTTTCTGAGCTTCAGTTTCCTCATCCCTAAAATAGGGATAATAAAAGATAAGATGAAATAATGTATGTAATAGGACTTTGTGAACTGTAAAGGAACTATTATTACTCATTTACTTCAGGAGTACAAAGCTCAAATGCCTTTAGGGGCCCGGCAGATAATGTGCTTGTGTAAAGTATCTTGGTGTTAGGGACGTATCAGCACACTAGAAAGTGCATTCTCTGGCTGAAGACATTCAAATACAAAATGTCTTAAGGTGCTATGATGGCCGAAAAGGGGGAAAAACTCCTGTTCACTGGCTGAGCACTGCAGCCCTCTTGTATACATTCTCTTGTGTATCCTACCTAGGTTGAAAAGAAGCATCATTGCGTTCCTACAAAATAATGCATGTTACAGGTATTTAATGAACTTTGGCAGGGTGGCTGGGTGAATGGAAGGTTTAAGTGGGCAAGTGAAGTGTAAATGTATAATGAGGGAAATAAGATATTGGCATTTTAAGCCGTTTTCCTGATAAGCAAGCAAGAGGTATAAAAAAGATCTTGCATGAGCCCTAGTTTCTCTTTTGGTCCTCTAGTGAAAACTTTCTGTGGATATGGATGCAGAGTTTTGCCTTAACTCCTTTTTAAATAGACTTGATTATGGAAGCACTATTATAGTTAGTCAAGAAGTCAGGCGTTTTGCTGCAAAGATGTTGCTTTCCCTGTCCTGTTTGCATTAATGGGCTCCAGCGGACTGCTTAGGGTAGTAAGTTTGAGTGTAGTGCCTGTTGATGCTTAGGGCAGTAAGTTTGAGTGTAGTGCCTGTTGATGCTTAG
>NW_003852563.1:1522778-1676831 GCF_000181295.1 Otolemur garnettii
GTTCTCAACTTCATAATTGACGGGTTCCATGCTTTTGGAAAAATTGTTGTAAGGCTTGTATAATGTCTATCTAATAGGCTGGCTATGAAGACTTAGACTATTTACTTTAGTAATTATACCAAAAATATTTTAGTTCTTTTTTGTTCTTCCTCACTCCTAATCAGTTGACCAATCCTGAAAAATCTTCCTACTTTATTGCTGAAAACTGCATTTTTCCTTTTAATTTCTACTACCTCAGTTTTAGTCTAATCTCTTACTGACTTTCAAACTCCTAAGAATAGCCTTATAATTGGTGGCCTCCTCCTTTCTAATTTTATACCACTGTTCATGCACAGTATTATTCTTGCTGTAATCTTTCTAATATATGATTCTGTCCGTTGCTCTGTCTTGTATTTGTTCAGAAATTTCCATGGGCTACTTGTCCCTGGTGCCTGCTGGCTTTCAGGGCCCTCTATAATTTGGTCAGTGCTTCTTCTCTTTCTACCTTAGGGATAGGTACTTTAAGATTTAATCAAAACATGTAATCCTATATTTCCTTCTTTTTATTTCTAAATGGTTGTTTTACAGGATATATGAGAAGGAAAATTTGTTCCTTCTTCAGATTTGATTGGAAAACACCAAATTAAAGCAATTTAAGTAGGATTCTGAAATTCAGGACTGGCATACCTCTTAAAAATAACTTTCATAGAAAAATATGGTTTGAAGTATTTCCCAAAAGAATTCCACTATTTTTGGAGTTCCAATTTCTAGAACTCTCATTTTGGAAATTTTGAAGTCAGAAAGTTTAGGTTTCTATCTTCTTTTGCTTTGAACCAGCTATTTATCTGAGCTGAACTAGCCTTTGGGTCAGAAAACCATCCAAATTTTAGAACCTCCATCCTTTCTTTTAAAAAGTATATGTGATTTAGCCAAAAGAGAATTTCCTAAGCATGCCCTTACTTAAAGACATAAAATACAGTATGCATAAAAAGAATGTTGGTGGCTGGGCATTGTGTGGGCACCTGTAATCCCAGCTACTTGGGAGGCTGAGGCAGGAGAATCACTTAAGCCCAAGAGTTTGAGGTTGCTGTGAGCTGTGATGCCCAAGCACTCTACCAAGGGTGACATAATGAGACTCTGTCTCAAAAAAAAAAAAAAAAAAGAATGTTGTGTTTACATGTGTATATATACATGTATATGTAATATATAAAATATAAGTACACTTGTACATATGTGCATGTATTACATATATCCTTACATTTTCATTATATAGACGAATAGCCCACGTACCTACCATATGATTTATGAAGTAATACATCATCAGTGCCTCCGAAACGCTCCTAGTGATGTTTCTAGATTATAATCATTTCTTCTCCCAATGATAATTACTGTCAGGAATTTCATGTTAATCACATTCTTGCTTTTATTTATAGCTTTGTGTTTGTTTTATAGTACAGCATAGACAGTCATGTGCCATATGACATTTCGATCAACAACAGACTCCATATATCAATGGTGATACTGTAAAGTTATAATGGAGCTGAAAATTTTCTGTTATGACACTTCATAGTGCAACACATTTCTCCTGTATCTGTGATGACACTGGTGTACACACACCTGTGCTGCCCACTTGCATAAAATATATAACACATGCAGTTATGTACAGTATATCATACTCGATAATGTCAATAAACAGCCACATTAACGGTTTATATATTTACTATACTGTACTTTTTATTGTCACTTTAGAGGGTACTCCTTCTACTTATTAACAACAACAACAACAAAAACAGTTAACTGTAAAAAAGGCTCCAGCAGGTCCTTCCGGAGGCATTCCCGACGAAGGCATTGATGTCACAGGAGAGGACAGCTCCATGTATGTTACTTCCCCTGAAGACCTCCCAGGACACACTGTGCTGTAGTTATAGCTTTGTGTAATGTGTCAGCCTAAGCTAATGTGTATTTGTGTCTTAGTTTTTAACAAAAAATTTTAAAAAGAAAAAAATACTAAATTTTAAAAGTAGGAAAAATGGATAGAACAAGGATATAAAGAAGAAAATATTTTGGTACAGCCTTACAGTGTGTTTGTGTTTTAAGCTAAATGTTATTACGAAAGAGTCCAAAAGTTAATGAAAAATTCAATTTTATAAAGTAAAAAACTTACAGCAAACCAAGGTTAATTTATTAGTGAAGAAAGAAAAATATTTTTAATAATTCTGATGTAACGTAAGTGTAGAGTGCTTTTAAAGTCTGCAGCAGTGAGCGGTAGTATCCCAGGCCCCACATTCACTCACGTTCAGTCACTGACTGACCCGGAGCAACTTCCAGTCAGTCTTACAAGCTCTATTCATGGTAGGTGCACTAGGCAAGTGTACCATTTTATTAATCCTTGATACTATATTTTTACTGTACCTTTTCCATATGTAGATATGTTTAGATACACAAATATTTACCATTGTCTTATGGTTGCCTGCAGTATTCGATACAGTAACATGCTGTACAAGTTCATAGCTATACCTATAGCCTCCTGTGTAGTGGGCTGCACCATCTAGGTTTGTACTGTTTGCATAGAGACGGCATTGCCTGTTTGCATTTCTCAGAACACATCCCTATCGTTAAGTGATGGGTAATTGTAGATCTGAATGTATATGTAGTCTCTAGACAATACCATAGGGGTTATTTGGACTGTTCCAAGATTTAGGCTATTGCAAACATTGCTGCTATACTTACACATGTTGTAATTCTCTTTTTACCAATTACTGTTAGCATGCATTTAAAAATTTATTCGTACAGTGAAATTCAGTAGTGGAATGAACTGTAGCTGCAAACATCAGCGTGAATGAGGCCCAGGAAAAAATGCTGAAGGGATAAAATGCAAGTTACAGAAGAAAACATGGTGTAAGATCCCATCCATATAAATCTGTGACCAAAAAGACAAAATTAAAGAAGATAGTGTTTAATGTGGATTAAGTTTTTGGATAAATTTAAACTTTTATCTTTAATAATGTTCTTTATTTTATAAGGTCTGTTATCCATTATATCAATATATCTACCTTCAACTATCTTTGCTTTATAATTTCCTGGCATTATTTTTTCTATCCTTTTATTTTTTCTATCTATCTGCGTTCTTTTGTTTTAGGTATATCTTTTGTGAACAGCATATGGTTGGATTTAAAGAAATTTACCATGATAATTTCCACCAAATAACTAATAATCTCAGATCATCATTCATTGCGATTTGTGGACTTGTTTATATTAACTTGGTGTTTTCTATTTTTCTTTCTTTTTTTATATTCTTTCCTCTATGATAGATATTTTTAATTGTTCCTGGTCTTTCCCTGCCTCCCCTTGTTTGTTCATGTCTTCCCCTCCGTTCTCCTAGTTTGGAAGCCAGGTACCTTGCTTATTTCCTTTCCTTCTGATGTCCGAAATGTTGCTATGCATGTTTTATTAGCTTTCAAAATCTTTCAATACTTAAACTTCTCCTGAGTAACACAAGGATTTTAGAACACTAATTTTGATCTCCCTTCTCCAAACTTCAGATCTTCCTCAGATTTCTGACCTTTCAGTTTTGTAAACGTGTTAATCAGACCTTATTATTAATGTACCCCATTTATTAATCCCCATCCTGGGTCCCACTATTAATCAGGTGTTATTACCCGTGTACAGAGATATTTACATCCGGGGTGTCTAACCTCTGGCCCATAGGCTGCATGCTGATTTTGTGAGAACTTTTCTTGCTTATGTGTGTTGTCAGATATCAGGAAAAATATACAGGAATCTTTTTCTTGCTAATCAGCTTTCATTAGTGTTTGTGTAATTAACGTGTAGCCCAAGACAACTCTTATTCTTCCAATGTGTGGCAGAAAAAAAGAAAAAGGTTGGACATCCCTGATTTAGGTCTGCAAGGTGTATCAGACTCTCACGTCTCAACCTTCAGACTTTCATTGCAAGGCCATTTTCATCTTTCATTATGCCTAGAAGTTCTTTTAGTGAAAAATCTAAAACTGTTAAATTTGCTGTTTTTTTATGTGAAACTAGATTTATTTCACCTTTTTTACGAATAGTTTTTTTTTTTTAAATATGATTCTGGAGCAAATATTTTTTCTCAACACTTGAAAGGGTGTCTTGTACTGTCTACGGGCAGTTCCTTGTCGCTGTTCCTTGTCGCTGTGGGAAGTCTGTGGTCAGACTAATGGTATAGAGCGTATTTCATTTTGTTCCCTGGCTACTTTTAAGAAAAAAAAAAATTATCTTTAATATTCTGTAGTTTCACAACATTGTGAAACTTGAAAATATGTGTAGGCTTGAAAATATTTGCCCAGCTTGTTTTATGTTGACCTTTCTATATCTGAGAACCGTTTTTGTAATAAGGTCTTAAAAAACTTTCAGTCCTTATGCAAATAATGCTTCTCATTTATTATCAGTCTCCTGTCATCCTAATATTCCAGACACATGTTGCACTTGCTTATTTTATCCTTAGTATCTCTTAGCCTTCTCTCCTATATTCATTGTATTGTTTCTCTGTGCCTCGTTCTGGGTCATATCGTCAGCTCTTTCTTCCAGTTAACTAATTCTTTTTTTATTTTTCTCTAATCTGCTATTTCATTCATTCATTCTGTTAGTAAGAATAATCTAATACATGCGCTAGTTATTTATGAGGTGCTAGAAGTCCTTAAGTTACTAATATTCTGACTGCATTTTATCCAAGAAGGTGTTAGGAGACTTAAAAAATCCTAATTAATACCTCCATAGTAAAATCAGCCACACGTGCTGCTGTTACAATGAATCATGTATTTCGGTAGTTCTATTCCTGTTGTGGTATAAAGTCTTCAATCTTGTGCGCTCTTATTAATCATAATTAAGTGTATTTTATACTTAAATGTTAAATGAGAGCAAGGCACCAAGTACATAAGGAACCAAATCAGGCATTCACATCATCAGAGCTCTCTCTGTTTGCTGACCTGCTGTCTGCTTATATTGTGAATTGTTTATATACCTATCACCCTCTGGTTTTTCATAAGACATTATTTAATCCACTATATGTAGCTCTACAATATTTGATGTGAAAGCGTTCTTTTTTGAGTATTACTATGGTATCTTACTCCAACTTTAATATTAGACGTGTATTTTTTTAAAAGTAAAATTGTGGTGTGGCCTTTCTGCTATTCATATTTTGGATTTATTGCCTGAATTTTTTCCTCTTTTTATGACTTTCATAATATGTTATTAGAAAAAATGTAAGAAGATTTACCATGTCTAAAGAAGGCTCTTACATAGAGCCAATCTTCATAATCATTGTTATTATCCAAAGCACGTTGACATGTTGTGATGATGACTTTAAGATAATTTTTACGAAAATACTTGGTAAAAAGTTTAAAATACTATAGAATTGAAAGTTATTATTTTTAATAATTACAGGATTTACATAGTGCTTTTCTTCTGAAGAGTAACAAGCATTTTACAAGTAACTTTTCAACTTTGTCTTTTGTAGCAGTTAAAGAAAAGAAGCAGCGGGCAGTGGGACGGGTGATAAAGAGGAAGAGGAGTTAAGAGAAACAGGGAGGGAGGTGACCGGTGGCAGACCCGAGCGGATGCCCCACCCCACTAAATCCGTTTGTGTCCGTTTTCAAGTTTCCTCCTGTAACCTTTACTTCTGGATTCTGACCTCCTCCTGACCCCCAGTATTAGTTGGCAGAAGGGGAAGAGATCAAAGATCAAGGAATATAGTAAAGGAAATTCGCCAAAATTGACCTTAAATTTTCTAAGAGTGTATTTTGAAGCTTCAGATGGTTGACACTGTCTGGGAAGCACTCCAGAGCTGGGCACGTGTGTCTACTCAAGTGTCCCCGCAGTCCCAAGGACATACACTATGCCACACATCCCAGTGAGAAGTGAGGCAAGGGGGGGGTCTCTCAGAAACGCTGGCCCTGTGTTGCTGGCAGCATCGTATACTGTAGAGAGCGCTGGACTCTGGGGTCAACGCGACACACACCTTGTTGAGCCCTGCAGCTAATTAACTGTGTACACTGTGAGTCCTTACCCTCTGTTGGCTTCAATGTCCCCGCTTGCCTGGGTCTCAGCTTGTTTATTGAGGGCCTTTTTCAAGGTCTTGTGCTAGGTATTAATGTTTATTTCTAGTTTGTTTATCTGTAAAATAAAAGTTTTGAAATCAGTGGCTTCAAAGATGCTTCTAACCTTATTAACCTGAAAATCGATAAAACCATGTAATAAAGGATAAGGATGAGAGTCTGTGAGGATAGAAATCCTTTCAAACATGTACAGAGCAGTGATTCTTAAATTTAATCTCTCTACGTATCATGAGAGCAGGTTGGGGTGGGTCTCCTTAAAATGTTAAGTTTTGATTTAATGATTCTGCATTTGTAACAAGCTCCCAGATGATGCTGATGATTCTGGTCTGGGGTCCACCCTAATTGAGTAGCAAAGGTTGAGAAGATAGTTGGGAGGGAAAGATTTTTTTTTTTGGCTGGAGCCAGGTTTGAACCCACCACCTCCAGTATATGGGGCCAGCGCCCTACTCCTTTGTGCTACAGGCGCCGCCCAGAGGGAAAGATTTTTAAAAGGGAAGGATGATAAAAGGATTGAGATACCAAAGGCAAAGTTATACACTAATTATAAAGATAAATTATAGTAGGAAGTGAGAAGCAGATCTTTTTGCTTTGATTTTGTGACAATTGAGAAAATTATAACCCTGTTTTGTTTGATACAGATTTCTTTTACTGCAGTAAAACATTTCCATATTAACTTTTTATAAATTTGTAAGTCGAAAGGTTAGTTTGCTAGTGATAAGAATCATGATTATCAGTTTTTCATCCTGTGTACATGTATCACCTCTGTGGAAGGGGGGAATGGAAACACTACCAATTTATTTAAATTCAAGGTAGTTTAGATTCATGGTGTGGTGTACCAAGTTAAACTTGTATATCAATAGAAGTTTATTTAAGGAAATAAAGTTAAACAGGAGTCAACTGTGTGCTTGTCTGTACAGGCTCACTTTTTATGTAATACATTCCTAAGTGAAACAGGGGATTATTTCCAATGTTTTTATTCCACACATCTGTGTTGATAGTAGATACAGATAGCAAAATGATGGAGATCTACTTATTCTTTCCTCAAAATCTGTTGCCTCTGTTAGACTTTATGTTAGTTTGATAGCCACATATGACTAGTGGCTACCATATTGGGTAGATGGCGCAGCAAAGGGCTTTGGCCACATAAAAAATCAGTGAGATTAAATAAAGGGCACTTTCATTTCTTTTACTGTTATCATTCGGTTTGGAAAGATCACAAAAGTTTGTGGTTGTATATAAAAAAAGACTTTTTATCAGCAGCAGATAGGTGGTGCCCTGGTTGCAGGCGTTGATGGATTCCCAATGAAATTCAGTTTATCTCGTGCTTATAAATATATTTCAGTAATATTTGTAAAGATTGCCTTCTATATGACATTTAAGAGTAAGTGTTTTAATGGTCAAAATTTAAGTATTTGGCATTCACCTGTCTGTGTGTTGGTCAACCCCAATATTATGCCTCAACATTTAAACTCTTAATGATTTTTATGTGCTAAGTGCATAGATTTACTGCTGCAGTTTGAACATTTTTAAATTAAAATATATCTTTCATTCTGAATGTATTGATTTACACATCTCTGTGTCAATATTAAGTCAAGCGAATTTTCCAATAAGTTAAAAAGATCTGGCAGGGAAAGTTAAATTTATTAGATTTGCTATAGGTCGTTTTTTTCCTTGTCTGTGTGTGAGCATCTCTCTGCTTTTTTATTCTTGATTAAAATTTTATTTTAAAAAATAGTACAACAAATTTGTTAACACATTCCCATGCTGCTTATTGTTTTGTGATTACTCTTGTGAATGAATTGCCACTGCTAGCCTTATTAATTCTTGGCATTCTTTGCTGCTTTTTAAAAAAAAATATAGAAATATGTTAAGTTTTCTTATGTTATTATAAACTATATCTTGTTTGGATTTTTTTTGTATCAAAAAACTAAGTCAGATTCTTTTATAGCCTTTTTTTCTATGTTTGGTAGCACCTAAACCTTTTAAAAAATCAGTCTGTGAAACAAGGTTACTTCATCTCATTGGCAATAAAATTTTCATGAGGGTTGAAAGGTGTTAGGCATAATCCACCGTATCAAAGTATGCATCTGAATAAAAGATTTACATTTGTTATTACAGGTGAAACTTTGTTTTCATCTTTCACTAACATCCAACTATCAGTTGACAGGTCCTTATGGTATGAGATTATCAGTCATTCTATGTACACATTAGAAAAACCAAGACTGGTAGTCTTGATTCCTTAAGTGATGCTACTCCAAGTTCATTGATATATTCATTAGATTAAAATTATGTGTAGATATTTCAAACTAGTATGAAAATACTCTTGGTCGTATTATTTGCTATCACATTCAAAGTTGACTTTAAAAGATGAAAGATATCATGAACATACTTAATATTAAAATACATGAATGAAGTGATAAGAAGGAGGTGATGGTGTTATTCAGTTAATCAAATGTAGTTTGTAAATGGATAAAAACTTTGGTAAGAAGAAAGTGGCAGAAATTAGTACCAGAAACTTCAACCAGGGTTTAGTGAACTAATTAAGATGTGGAAGAAATGTTTCTACTTAAAACACCAAAGCTATTTTTTGTGTCTTGGTAGTATTATTTGCAATTTTGACTGGTAATCCTCCTGCTATTAAATCTAATCTGTCTAGTGCTTTTTAATTATATTTTTTGCAATGCTGGGGAAATAAGTTGTACTATAAAGTAAAACCAGATTTTTAAAAATACTTTAGCATTGGTAACCGATACTTTTACGGGTTTCCTGACGTTGGCCTCTTCGCACCTCAGGAATTCCAATCACCAGGTCACAAAACTAAATTTTATCTGTAGGCAAGTAGCTGTCTGATATCAATGGAAAATACAGAGGTAATGTTTTATGATGGCTAACGCTAACAATGATCAAATACTATGAGAAGTTTTTTACCAAGCAAACTTCTTTAACCTCACAACAACTATATAACATGGGTATTGTATCTCAGCTTAACAGACTAGGAAATCAAGACATAGGTCAAGTAACTTCCTCAAGGTCACAGAGCCAGAATTGAGACTAGAGTCTCTATGAAGTAAAAGATCATTCTTAAATATTTCAGTTTACTGCCTCCTCTTGAAATACAGGAGTTATTATAGCTGATTGTAACTCAAGTTATAATCAGTTGAGTTATGCATATTATCTTTCCTCTTTAGGAAAAGATAGCATTTTCAAAATGTGATTCGAAATTTTCTGTCTTAAAATATGATAATGAGTTTTTAAAAATCTTGTATTAATTCTGTTTCCAGTGATTCTTTATTTATAGATAAGTACATATTTCTATTAAATCGTTGCTAAGCTGTTGAATATATACTTGGATAAAATAGTTCTCTGATGTGAAAATATTTGTACATTATCCAATTACCAAATGTGTTATAATTTGATCATTTGTATTTCCTCTGGCATGATATTAGCAATTAATCTACTTTTCATATTGCTATTTTAGATTAAAAACTGCAGCAAAAATGAAACAATGGTAAAGAGCCAAAATATGATCCCCACTGCTTGCGATATATTCAGTCATCTGCTTAATCCTTATCCCCTTCGCATTGTCAATACCCATCTAATTCCACTTTAACAACAGTAATTGGCTGATGGAGTAGAAGATATAGATTTGTTTTCTTGATGACTCCTTGACTTTTTTCCTCTGGTAATACTAATAGAATTCCAAATCCGTCCTGGTGCGATCATGTCATGAGTAGGTCAACAGTCATGTCAAGGTCCTATTGGAAACCTCATAGCCAACATCTTAATTTAGACTTAGCTATCTTTTTCACTTGTATGTGCAATTGTAAGCAATTTTTTCAAGTCTCAACTCTCCATTATAACAGAATTCATTTAGTTCAAAGGGGGGATAGTTCTGCATGTGAATTATGTGGCTAAGGCTGGCTACAGTGGACTAAATAGAATATATAAAAACCTGGGAGCTTCATTCGCATAGTAATATACATGTGTTTCTTTTTTTACGTTACATAGGTTGAAGAAAAATAGGAAAAGTTATGTATTTTCTTTTTGCAATCAGTATGACTTTTATGATGTTATGAAATTTGCCCTCTTGAACCATGAATGACTTAGTTATTACCGGCCAGTTTGTCTTCACTCGTCCAATTTTATTTCATTACTTGTGACAGGGAAAATAATGCATTCATATATTCATAATAAGAAAATGCATTTTAAAATGTTAAACTATTTTGATTTTGGGGGGTGGTAGGTACGTAATACAGGCAAAGGCATTCCGATGTTGTCATATGGATATGTGAATATGTGTACATAAGTCTTCATTCATCTGTGTCTGCTCCTTTATAAATTTGCTCATAGCCTTAATATGTTTCTAGCCATTGTACTATTTTCTGCATATAAACAAACTCAATATAGGCATTGCATTTTAGGTAGAAATAGAGCATAATAACTTGAAGCTGTTAAGTTTGTATTTTTTTAAAAATTGGAATTGTGATAAAACACAAACTAACGTAGGAATCTTGGGGTAAACGATAGACCCTATTAGCTTTTGAACTTCTATAAGGATGTAAAAAAATGGAAGCATCCTGAATTATCCTTTAAAATTATGCTTCCATTTTAAATTATCCTTTAGAATTTTACATGGTATAATGTGTCCTAAGATTGGCATCCTAATGGATGCTTCCATTTTAAAATTATCCTTTAAAATTTTACATTGTATAATGTGTCCTAATATTCTTTTATTAAACTGAAAGTTAGAGCAGGCCTTTACACTGGCATTTGTTTGTTTGGTATCCTCCGAGTGTAGAGATTGTACACATCCAGGAGAGGCTTTATTATCATACTAATAGGTTTCTGGGACTGCCATTTATTTGTTTGCAAGGCCAAAGCAATCAAATTGGAAGCACATAAAGAATCAGGAACAGTTTTCTCGTGTCATGATGCATTGATTTTTTACATCGGTTGTATTTTAAATCTCAGTCACTTAGAATTTTGACCAATAAATCCAAAATTTTACTTTGGTTAAGTACGCTTGCCTTGTTTTGTCTTTTTCTCAGTGCCATTGGATTATTTTTTTAAACAAATTGATATGAACCCCGGGCGACTGGTTTCTTTCTTAATGATTTAATGTGCTAATTTTGAGAGGATCTTTAATGGCATTGTTGTGTCTTACACTTATTATCACTAACATTTAGAGCCTCTTTCCAGAACCAAGGGAGAACAAAATAAAACAGCACTTTGAATGGAAAAAACAAACAAAAAACAAAAACAGTAGGTCATGGGTTAGACTTGAGTTCCAATCTCAACTTTGCAATATCCAGCACTATGCTTTGGGCAAGACAGGTAAACATTTTGTGTCTTTATTCCTCGTTAGTAAGAAAAAAGAAGGCTTAGACTTTTGATTTTACTTTTGTCACCTCTAAATGATACAATTATAGGTGTAAAGAGCCCAAATCACTTCTCAGACCTGGGAAAAAACATACGTACCACATTTCCAAACCCATGTGAAGATTTGTTAGGAATTAGGAGGAGAAATACAGTCTTTTACATACTGAGCTTATGAGATTGGACTTTTTCTTTCCTTTATTTCTAGTTTCATCTTGACTTTTGCCTTTCTCTGTATTTTGCTAGATAAGCGTGCTCCTTGGAAACCCAAAAGACTGAGATTCGGATCCTGGTTGGACCTATCATTTATTGACTGAGTGATTTTGTAAAATCTATTGAACTTCTCTGCACCATAGCGTTTACTTTAACAAATGGGAATAATGATATTTTCCTGGAAAGGTTTATGGGAGAAGAGAGATTGAATGAATGGAATGTATGTGAACTACCTCTCAGCACGACCCGGCCTATCATAGGTGCCCCAAATGTGGTTTTTTTTTTCTCTGTTGTTAGGTCTATGATTTATCTCAGTTGTTTTGTCTCACCTTGATAAATTGCAAGGCAGATGAACCATCAGTAACTAAACACAGTCACTGAATGTCATTATACTTGATAGGCACAAGTAGAAGAGCACTTCTGGGCTTAAACTAATCTTAGAGCTCTGGGGAGTTCCCAGTCAATTCTGTCAGCTTCAGGCTCTCCATGGGACAGTTTTGGGTTTCTTGATTTCAATCTGAATTTTCATGGCAGCTTCTGGGGCTTGGGTTGGGGTAGAACTTAGGGAAAAGTACACCATTGAGAAAGTAAGACCATTGCTTGAATATACTGTGTAAAAATGTAAAAAAAAAAAAGTCATATCATTATCCTTCAAAAGACTTTTTCTTGGTCACTGTGTTTCTCTTGTCTATTTTGTCACCATCTGAGAAACCCTCTAATCTAAGAAATAATATTTCACTGTTATGTACATTGAAGAGTGATCATTATTTTATCTTAATATCCAAACTGTAGTTCCTAAAGTAGTTTCTTTCCCTTTTAAAATCATTTCTTCAGATACCATTTTTGCAAAGCAAACCGTTCTCATGTTCTCTGCAAAATAATTAAGTAAACATATTTAGTTGAGTTATTAATTGAGCTTTTTCTACAACTTGTTCTGTGAGCACAGAATCAGGCTGTTAACATTATTTGAACATATTTCTGTAGTATAATTAACAGCCAGGATAGGTTGATTCTGAAAAGGACATCTAGCAGTTTTGACACTAAGAATTAATTATAAGAGAAAAGATAGATTTGTGTTCCAGCTAGAATTAACCAGCGTTCAAAACACATACAGTCACCTTGGGTTCTTCTAACAAAAAATGACATTCCTTTTCTTAATATCTGGCTTGTAAAGTTTATTTAGACAACTAATCTGCTTGTCAGCCCAGCCTTTTTCTGTTTAATTAAATTTAGAAAATAATTCCTGTTTTTCTTTGACCACTCCAAAGTTGATGTTTGTTGAATTAAAAAAAATCACATTTTATATGTGTTTGTGTTCAAGTGGTTCAGATACTTATCAGAGGTCATTCATTCTAGGAGAAAGGGGATGACATTCAACTTAACATTTCCTCCCAATTTTAAAGAATATCTCTTTAATTAAACAGTTGAAAACTGCTTGCAGTTTGCAGGGAATGGCCCGCATGAAATGCTGTATTTTGCTGATTTTTTTTTTCCGAGTGACCACAATTATTTTAATGCTTTTAATCAACTTTCCTCATTTTGCAACAACAAAGACCCTCTTGAAATGTCTTACATTGGGTAATCCAGAGAAACACTGTGATAGTGGGTTAATTTTGAGTGCACAAAGAGCTGTCGGAGGGTACAGAGAGGGCATCTGTTGGATAAGCTTTCAATATGATGAGAGTGATAACACATCTGCCCCTGGTGCCGAAGACAAGTGATCTTTTACAGTATTTGACTTTAAAAAGTGTCATTTTATTTGTTTAAAAAGCATATTTTGGATGAATTGGTTATGAACTTCTGTGTCAGACTGCCTTTCCTCTTGTACCTTTGGATCTGAGGACAGTTGGATTTTGTTTTAACCTGTTTTACATAGGTACAAAAATTACACCTGAAATTTTTTTTTATAAAAGTAATTAAACACTGTATCTGCAAAGGCTTCTTCACACTTTTTCACTATTAACCTCCACTTTCCCAGAAAAGTAGCTTTCTCTCTGGTCCGTCTGTGTGTGTGGTCACGTAAGCACCCAGTTGTTTGGGAAGTCAGAAATAGGTCTCAACATCAGTTCAATCAGAACCCCTGGAGGCACAACCCAGACGCAGGTTTTAAAAAGAGAGATTTGGGGATTCTCACGTGCAACCTGGGTGAGAGAACCAGCGAACAAAGCGTCAGGAATGTCTGGGATTGAGTTTTAGTTCTTAATGTCTTTACTTTGGGGCCGTGGAGAAATCACGTTAGTCTTCAGTATGATACCCTTTGCTCATCAGGGTTGTCGTGCAGATTAAGGGATTATGGAGCACCTGGCATAATGGTTAGTGGTTGTTCAGCAAATACAGGATACCCAGGAAGTCTGAAAACAATAGATAATACATGTTGACAGACTGAAGTCAAGTTGTTCTTGACATTTTATATGTAAACACACACACACACACACACACACACACACGGAAGCACACGCACTTGCTTTTGTGTCCAGACCTTATGGTATCTGTGTATCATCATAATGTTTAAACTTTTGTTTTTATTTCTTTCTTGCAGTGACCTGAAATCTGCCTTCACAATAAAATTGGTCTCCTTCTGCCTTCTGGAATTACGCAGAATAAGTTAGATCCCCCCTTTTCGCAAGACCTACATTCTAATTCTAATTCTTCTACTAGTTATCCGTTAACCTCTCCAAGCCCCGGCCTTGCTCCCTATACGACAGGTGTAAAGGTGTTAGACAAATGGAGAGTAGAGTCGCTGCCAGAGAGTTCGCGGAGCTTGCGCATTTTATATCATCTCTTTTCCATGCGAGATCACATGATTTCTTTCCAGTTATTTTTCCGACTTCCCAACCTGCTCACTTTTCAGATTGCTCTCTTCAAAAACATGCCTGTTTGTTAATGTCCATCAAATGTGGTGCCCAGAGGCAAAAGACTGGAATGTATTACATGTTTGACTTTTGTTCTTGGAACACAAGTAACCTGAAATAGCCTAACAATGCTTTGTTTTGAGTAGAGGAAGCATCTTATCACATCACTTTCAGTGTTTAGGTTAATATTATATTGAGCACTTATTTGAATTTCCAACTAAAACCCATAATTTTATAAACTTCTGTCAAGGTAGAAATTTTCCCCTTTCTCTGTAACAATTAGACTGTGTGAGTGTGTGTGTAAGGTACAAGCATGACTTACTGTTCCTATTACTTTTCTTCTTTTTAGTCGAAGGCTTAATTTCATCCTGCAAGATTTTCTTTTGATTGTTAATTCTACCACTTCACGTGATCTGGTATCATTCAATTTGAGAAGCATACGGTATATTTCTTTATACAAAGACTTTCAACCAATTTTTCTTAAACCAAAGGTAGCCTGCCATTGGGAACCTGATTACAGATTCAATCCAATGTATTAGTCAATTTTATGCCCAAGGTTGTTTAAATGTCTGTTATCTTACCTACCTAAACTCTAAGTCAGCCGTAGTTTACTGCCAGTGTTGGAAGTATTATCAGTAAAGACTGTCAGATACGCTTTTAAAGTTCTAATACACTGTATTTCTACCATTCTCCCTTCAAGATAATAACTTTGCCAACAAAATTAAATGACTTTCCTTCTAGAACCTGCTCTTCATGAACCCATGCTAGCTTCCAGTGATTGTCCTGTGATGCTCGATCCGTATAAATTCTTCGTTTAATAATGTGATATAGAACTTTACCTCCAAATATTATTGTCACTGTATTAGTTAGTAGTTGTAGATTTCCCAGCTGTTTATTTGTTTGCTTGTTTTTTAAGACAGAGTTTCACTCTATTGCCCAGCTAGAGTACAGTGGCGTCATCACTCACCGCCACCTCAAACCCTGGGGCTCCCATGGTCCCCCTTCCTCAGCATCCCGAGACTGCTAGGATTATAGGCGTGAACCACCATGCTCGCCCTCCTGCCATTTCATACATAGATAGAAGATATATTCCAGTATTATACTATTCGAAATATCTTTGAATATTTATATGAGCCTAGAAACTTGAACTAATTAAAAAAAGGCTCTCTGTTTTCTCTTGAGCTGTGAGATACTTGTGGAAAGCTTTAGAGGAGAAATGGCTTTTGAACTGGGGAAAAGAACAGGGAGGAACACTAATATCCCTTGACGTGCCTCTTTTGGATTATTTTATCTTATTTACTGATCAAAGTACTTTCTCAGTGTACCGCTGCCCATGCATTTGCTGATGAAACTGAGCACTGAAGAGACTTAATGATGTACTCGATTAGAGAATTTGAAATAAGATTCTGGTTTTTCCTTTGCCTTCTATACCAACTCTCCAAACAGCGAATCTCCGTCTTCTCTGTTCATTTTCTTGCTTCGGACATTGCCAAAAATAAATGAGAATCCCATTTTTTGCCGTTGGCATTTTCTCCCAGCTCCACTTTATACGATGGACCTTGTCTTCCTCGTGGTATTCAGATGTCTGTGCTGGCGTTCGGTGTTCATCCTTGGCTACATGTCCTTTGAATGTTTGGCCTTATTGATCCATTATCTTAAACACTCACTTCATAAACTCGGTCACACACATTCCTTCCTCCCTGTCCTCACTCGCTTTCTTAATGAAGTCATTCATTATTTTTTATTCAGAATTTTGAAGGCAGTTAACACTTTTTTTAAAGACACAGTTTTAGTATTTTTTTATCCAATTCAAACATGGTACTTAACTAACTAAAAATGTATATCCCAAAACGACTGTCTCTCCCTCTTCCACCATTTGAACTGGTCTTCTGTTAAATTTTGACCACTGTTCCTCCTGTTTTGTTTTCTTTTTAAGTAATTAGCAGTGATGTCTTTTTAGTTATTAGGGGTGACCTTGGTGTCATCCTTGATTTCTATCTTTTCCTCATGATAGTTTTAGTCTACTAGTAAATCTGACTGGATCCATCTTCAGATGTATTTAAAATCAGATCCCTTCTAATCTCCTTTACCTTCACCTCCTTGTTCTAACACTACTTCATCTCTTTGCTGATTTTACAACAGCTATTGGCTTTGCCTTCATTCTTCTGTAGTCTTTTATCAAAACAGCAACAAGCGTCAGTGTTTGGATATAAGTCCCATCACATTTCTACTCAAAACCTTCCAATGGTTTCCTGCCTCAGTAGAATAAAAGAAGTTCTGCCATGTTGTACAAGACAACATCTGTCATCAGTACCCACTCCCACCTTTCTGACCTCCTATTTCTCGTCTCTGAGCTCGTTTCTCTCTAGCAACACCGGCCTTGCAACCTACCAGCCGGTTTTCAAGGTAGCTCCCCTTTGCCTGTAAAGCTGGTGCATTGGACATACGCCTGGCTCACTTCCTCACTTGGTTAGGACAGTCTCTATTTAAAAACCACAACCCTCCTGTCCTAGGGCTATCTTACCATCTTGCTTTATTTTTTCCTATCGTTCTTAACTGATTTACCATCTGTTTTTTTTTTTTTTTTTTTTTTTTTTTTGCTGTATGTCTACTCTCGCTACGATATAGGCTCCAGGAGAGGAAGATTCTTATCTGTTTTGTTCATAGTTATGTAGCCATGTATCGCAAACACTCAGTCAGTGTTGGAGTGAATGAATGCCTGCTGTCCGTACAGTTTGTAGTCCTGCACCTTAACTTACGTGTGTACTAAAAGTCACACATCTTAATTGTTTTATAACATTTCATCATGTACATGTAACATATTCCTTTTGTTTGGGTTTTCATTTTTATACTGTTATCAGTAATGCTTTTTTTTCAATTAAGTCATATACACATATATCATGAATACATTTATATATGTACAGTGTGCTGATTTTTTTATACCGTCTGACGTGCTTACATCAAACCAGTCAACATAGGTTCCGCCTCATTTATCGGCAATGCTTTGATGACCATCTTGGTGAAGAAAGGTTCTCCCCTGCAGGACAGACAGACACACAGACACACACACTCTCTCTTATTCCTTCGAGTAAGTTACTTTGATTGAATCACTTTGTTGAACACTATAGTTATTCCTAAATGTTTAAAATCAAAAAGCCTGGACCGATTTATTAGCAGAGTCTGAATAAATCTGTTTTACCAAATATTCTTCAGCATTATATATGGGCATTTCTCTTACGTCATGTATATATGTTCACAAAGCAAACATAAGAGACATAAGAGACATAAGACATTGGACATAAGAGAATATAACTTACACCGAGAACCACCTAAGGCAGAGTGCTTGGACCCTATGCATCACAGTTTCTGTGTTTTAGTGGCTTTATTCTTTATCATAGGTGATTAAAAAATGTATAAAGTATTACATTAACAATAATGCTGATCATGAATTGCAAAAGAAAGACCAATACTCTTAAGCAAATGGTAGATGTAATTAAGAGCTGCATTTGCTGAGTGATGTTTAGGTTTTATCGCTATACACTCACAGCCATAAAAAACCTTTTAGTATTTAACTAAAATAACTATGAAAATAACTATGTCATTGTGAGTCTAAAAGCCTAATCTTCCAACCACATGTTTCCCATTGAAACAATTGTTTTAATAGCACTGAAAAAAACTGCACAGTTTAGGAGTGAACCCCTGTAATGGCAAAACAGTCTACGTGACATTTTAACTGTCTGCTTTTGTGGTAAATGCAAAAAAGTGGAATTGCAGTGTTTTAATTGTGCATTTTGGAATACTTTAGAAGATAATTCATACTCTTCCCTCAACTGTGAATTTCAGTGTCACTTTTGGAGTAATGCCTTTCGTGATTTTTCCCAAAGTGATGGGAGTAATGAAGTGAGTTGAGTAATGAAGAAATACAACCAAAGGAATAGATAGTGCCCTGTATGTTTAATAATTGTATCGATGAGTTAATTTTCCATACCCTGGACATGATATCTATTTGTATCATTTGCCCAAGTATTGATTTGTATGTAAAAACTATAATAATGTCTGTCATATTTATGTATAATGAGCTGTTTCAGTACAGAAAATAGAGACCTATAGTAGTTTTGGAGCTAATGATAGAAGAATATCTAAAGATTAAGTATTTACCCTCCTCACGGCATAGGATGGTAGGCGTATTGGTCAGGCCAGGTGAGCACGGAGAGAAGTCATAGCCTTTCAGTATCTCCATTTGTTATCTTTTTTCTTTATTTGAATTGTTTTAGCTGAGGTTGGATGACTGCTCAGTCAACTGTACTACATATAAAATACATATTTGTATTAAGAAGAAAGTTCTGCTTCCAAAATGTTTTTGTAAAAACTAGCTCAATATTGGGTCTTTCATCTGATTTACTTGGAATCACTTTTTCTCTAAGATATTACATAGGTTGGATCGCATAGAAAAGCACAGAGATTTGGGGAGACCACGTCTTGTTTACAAGTTAATTATCAAGCCTCAAATGTATCCCTTAGAATAATTCGTTAGTTACTTGGAAATACTGGTCAAAATACTTAAAAAAAAAAAAGAAAAAGAAAGAAAGAAAAAAAGAAAGAAAGAAGAAGAAAACTAATACATCACGTAGACTTTGGGTCAGCTCACTGTGCTGAAATCACTGTTTAGCAATGAATCTGTGTGTCAGATGCGTGCATATCAATGTTTCGTTCCAAATTCTTTAAGAGTGTAACAGAGTACAGCTTTCCACAGCTGTATTTGCTAATCACTATTGTGATAAATGAAATAAAACTCCTGGAAAGTATTGTTTTTCTCCTAAGGAATATCCTTAAATTTCATACAAAATAGTGACTGTTAAAAAAAAAAAAATTCAGTCCCCTGCTTTGAAATATTTCTGTATTCACTTATAGAGCTAAATTTTCTTTTTTATTATTAGCACATTGATTATAAATAAATTCTACTGCCTTTATAGATTTGCGTGTTTGAAGATCAATCTTTCCTATATAGATTTCAGTCTTCTTAGACTAAAGCACTTGCAGGGGCTCGAGATTCTTAGGCATCTTAGGGCCTCTTGTCAATAGTGAATAAGTCAGTAAAACCTCAAATAATACATCATTAGTGAAATTAACAGCACCTTGTAGAGTTGACGGTAACATTTAATGATGCTCCTGTTATGACACACACAATCCCACCAGTTTCTGTTAAACATTCTGCTCCTTCTTTGTAAGCTCTTCTCAATCCTGGCTAATTATGGATGTGAGGGTGGCTTTTATATTCAACGTTTTTAGGAAGGAAACGTTTTTAATGTAAAATCTGTAAATGAAACGAATGAGATTAAGGTCTTTTTTTTTAGGCTATTATATGTAAAGCCTTAACGTAGGCAGCACACTTGTTGTTTTCCTAAAGTGAATAACTTTGTCAGTGGTTGCGCCCCAGTTGAGACTTGGCTGATATTTGTCTCTTGCTTGAGCTTCATGAGAAGAGAAAGCTCTTCTGAAAGAGATGGGAGGCAGAGGAATTTCGTGCCCTTGGTTGTTCAACACAGAAACACCTGCTGTATTATTTGGCCATAAAGGAGAGAAAAGTTGTAGCTGAAAAGGAAAAAAGCCGGACATTCTATCACATTTTGAAAATGTTTTCAGAGCGTTGCTGGAAGGTAAGCTTTGACTTAGTGATGCAATGTGTGGAGTCCAACTGAGTATTTGCTGTGCTGGAGAAAACTAATGGAAACATTCACTTGGGGTAAGACAAATGGTATTAAATGAGAAAACACACCATGAATTGCAAATGGAGCTGAGTTAATTTGTTGCTACAGTAGTGTTGCCCTACTGTTAAATGAAGGCTGTGTAATTATCTTGCTGGCAGAGATAATGTCAAAACCTCATTTCTCCTTACATGCCTCGTTTTTACATGAGGGCTAATTGAGCTGCAAGGTGACAACTGATTATATATGGCTATCATCCGGTCCTCTTGCTCAATTTGCAAATAACGTTACCCTTTTTTTAAGTGAGGATTTTCATCAGACTTCAAGTAAGGTATTAAAGAAACTTTTTGAACTCTTTGAGTAACTCTCAACATTCCTTTCTGTCTATAAATTGTTCTAGAATAAATTATCTTTCCTACACATACTTTAAAAAAAACTTGCTTTTCGTTCTTCTGACATACCCATGCGCTACAGTTAGCGACAGCAATATTTGTTTTCTTTCGACTTTCTGGAACATTATAGTTACGTTTAGTCAAAAGTTGTTTGTCTTTTATTTCTTTAATTTCTGGAAGTTTAAGCTTTGATTTTTAGGTTTTGAAAATAGACTATCAGGAGTCCAAATAATAGAAAGATGTGTACTCTTTTGTTTGTGGATGTCAATCAAATTAGCATCTCGATTTTTTTTTTCCTTGTGTATATCTGAGACTGTCCCCATTAACCTGTAAGCCTTCTCTGTCTCACTACCACGGTAGATGTTAGTACAAGGAGTGTTTGTTTACAGTAGAACCAGTCTCATTGATTTTGGCTCCATCCACAAGGAAAAGGCAGCATTTTATACAATAAAATTTTCTATTTGAAGTTTGAAGGGTTGAACAGCGTAACTGTTTTATTGTGGTTTTTATTGTTTCTGAATGTTTACTAGACACAACCTTGAGGAAATAGCTAATAGTGGCTGTATAACTGCAAGTTCAGATAATGGATACATTGTTGCTCTGCTGGAAAATCTTCTGATTTACTATAAAATTCTGCAAAGGAATTCAAGTTGGGATTTTAAATAAGGATAGCAGGAAGGGAGGTCGCCCTCACTTGTGGGATAGCTTAAATTTCAAAGTCCAGGTGAGACAAGGGAGGATTCTTGGGTATCTTAAGTGTAGCCGGGAGTTCAATAGAGAGTCCAAAGCAACGTAGTAACTTGCTTAAGGTTATTAACAGTATGAATATCAACAAAGGTTAAATATATATAACAAAAACAGTATGTTGCCTGATATTTTGTAGTACTGTAAGTTTTTTTTTTTTTTGAGACAGAGCCTCAAGCTGTCCCCCTGGGTAGAGTGCCGTGGCATTACAGCTCACAGCAACCTCCAACTCCCGGGCTCAAGCGAGTCTCCTGCCTCCGCCTCCCAAGTAGCTGGGACCACAGGCGCCCGCCACAACGCCTGGCTATTTTTTGGTTGCAGCTGTCATTGTTGTTTGGCGGGTCCGGGCTGGATTCAAACCCGCCACCTTAGGTGTACGTGGCTGGTGCCTTAGCCCATTGAGCTACAGGCTCCAAGCCTGTAGTACTGTAAGTTGTCAAAGTTTACTGCCAGAAAGTAGTAGGAGGAATAGCTAACTTTTACTGAGTATTTTTTTTCTTGTGCTGAGTATCTTAGTTGACCTTTACAAATCGTCACGAGGTAGATAATATCATCCCTTTATAACAGACGAAGAAACTGAAGTACAGAGAGGGTAAGTAACTTACTCTGGATCCCATTGCTAATGGGTGACTCATGTGATACTAATCAGGCTCTGTGTTGTGATCATCCATGTCTGACTCTGGTTTATTAATAACAATAACCATGGAAGCTCAGTGAGCCAAACAACTAGCTTCACGGAAGACCAGGGGTAAGTGCAGAGCTGTAGTTCCTGAGTGAGTGACCTTTTCACTCTGGGTTCCATGTTGTTGCTCTTGTCTGTGTCATCTTCTTCATTCTCTTAAAACCAGGCCTGGGGTTTTCTGGATGGATGTTTTCTGCCCTAGTAGCTTTCCAAATGTGGTCCATAAAGCCCCTCCTTGATTTCCCTAAGTGGCCTCAAGCCTAGTGGAGGTGCCAACACATGGTTAAGAGGGTAGGGATCCAGCCTGCCGTCAGCCTTAGGGTGCTGAGATTTTCATGAGGAAGATCTCCACTGCCTAAAAAGTTACAAAATAACATGCTCGACTCCGTGTAGCATCATTACCAGACCTGCCTTTGTCCCTGCGTGTGAAGTTCATGAAGCTGAGACTGCATTTTAAAAGGAGGGAAGAGGCGTCGTATGGTATTCTGGTACAATATGTAAGACATTGGTCTCCTCCCCAAGCACTGGTCACTTTTTAGGTCATTTGAAATCACTAGTGTTGGGCATGACTAGTGATGGGACGCTGGTGTGCTCATACTTTTACTGTACCACTGCTTAGCGAGAAAGATAGGAAGAGGTGTCTGCTCAGGTGTATTTAGACTTTACATGCCTGATTGAAGAAGTACAGTCTTCTCTGAAATTCTGTTCTTAAGCACCCGTGAAAGTCCTCTGTGTCAGTGTAGATGAAAGGCAAAAATTCAGCCAAGCTGTGCTGGGGGCGGGGGGCGTCGCTGACTTGTGCACCTCGTATGGTCTCTCTGCTTTACCTCCCGCACTCGTCAGGGGATGAAAATAAGAGTTCTGATCTGGTCGGTGGGTGCTTACTTTATGGGTCACTCAGACTTTCCGTGAGCCTCCCAGATAAGTGCGGTTTGTCAGAGGAAAGTAGGGGAGACACCATTAGCAGAAACACCAACGTGTGAAGGTAAGAGTTTGAAAATGAACTTGGCCCAAACCAAAATGTGAGAAGAATAAACAGGAAGAAGAGAAGGAGCTTGTGCTGGACGTGGTGGGCTTGCCCAAAATGCGTTAAATACACACTCAGCCCCCGATGACAGATGTCATCATAAATCTTCTCGCTGATTGAAGTGCCGCGTATTTCTCAGTTTTTTATTCTCCGAATGTGATTTTCTCTGAGTCACTGCTGCGCGTGTATTTTTAGATAAACCTACCTTCGGTTCTAATGACATCAGAGCTCCTCCTGTCACAAAGCAGTGGCGTTTGTGATTATTTTATTAAGTTTTGTAGCAGATGCAGTTATTTACCCCCATGTTGAGTGGTAATTTAAACGTCTTGTTTGAGTATGCCTGTAAGGAAAAATCAACTATATTGCAGAAATGACTTTGAACCATAGCATTCAAAAAAGGTGTAAATAATATCCAGGTTTTTCTTCTTTAAGAAAAATAAAGTGAATGGAATTAGTCACGTGATCCGAACTTTCTCTTCCAATCCCCTTGCCCTTTAAAGTGGAGATCGGACTAACTGCACTTCTATTTTCATACACTGTGAAAACTCTTACCACAATATATGGCAACTTTGAAGTTTCAGACCTTAAAAAAGGAGCTATCATAGAAAGCTCTATGAAAGCAAAAAATGAAAACTAAATGATTGGTACCTAAGAAAAATGAAAATCATTGTAAATCAGTTGTTCTTACCCAAAAGCAGTTTTGCCTCCCACGGGATATGGTCACTCTTGGTTGTTAAAAGAGGGTGAGGACCAATTGTCACTAATACAGAGAGGCCAGGGATGGTGCTAAACATCCTTCTGGCCAGTCCCCAAGGGCCGGGAATTATCTGGTTCCAGATGTCAGTCTTTCAGGGGTTTAAAAACTCTGCTGTAATGAAACACATAGAAAATTGGAGGGTCATAATTTATTTATTTATTTTTTTTGTGTGGAGATAGAGTCTCACTCTGTGGCCCTGGGTAGAGTGCCGTGGTGTCATAGCTCACAGCAACCTCAAACTCTTGGGCTTAACCGATCCTTTGCCTCAGCCTCAAGAGTAATTGGTACTACAGACATGTGCCACTATCTCTAGCCAGTTTTCCTATTCTTAGTAGAGGCGAGGTTTCACTCTTGCTGAGGCTGGTCTGGAACTCCTGAGCTCAAGCGATTCACCCACCTCGACCTCCCAGAGTGCTGGGATTACAGGCGTGAGCCCCGCTCCTGGCCCATCTCTCAGCCTTTCTCCTTCCCATGTGTGCTAATAGGTTCACAAGCTCTGGCGCTCACCCAGTTTTGGGCTCCCACTTACTGTCTGGTATCTGTCTGCAGCTCAGCTCAATCTCTGGTTTCTCTCCAAACTTGGCTGGGCTCACTTGCTCTCCTCACTCACTCTCACTTCAGCTTGAGCTCTCTGGAGAGCACACTCCCTCTTATTTTCACTGTGCCTGCTTATCGGTCTTTCAACCTTTACCTTTTTTCTGTTCCTTTGATCCAGCTTGTATTTGTGCAATGCCATGTGATAAAGGGAAGAAGAGAAGAACATGGAGTGGAGGGTAGAGAGACCTAGGACTCAGGGAGGGCAGTGGCCAGCTTTCAGTGGAGTATTAGAAAAAGGAGTTGGATTTTTTATGTCATGTGGAGAAGCCATTGAAGGATCTATATTCAAAATATATCCAGAATCAGATCTCTTCCAATATCTTTTGAAGGAAGTAGGGGGAAATAGTTGTAGTTTTTGGTTTTTTTTTAAGTTTTTGGCCAGGGCTGGGTTTGAACCCGTCACCTCTGGAATATGGAGACGGTGTCCTGCTCCTTTGAACCACAGGCACCATCCAGGAGAGATAGTTTTTTAGAATGAGTCGTGGTCATGGCATAGTATGAGTATGGTGGTCAAGAGGCATATTTTGCCATTAGCTGATCTGGTTTGAATTCTAGATTCTATACCTAAAGCTGTGTAATGTACACGTCTCTAACTTATTCATGTCTCAGTTTTCTTAGCTGTAGAATAACTATCTTTAACATCCAAGTTTTGGTGCAATTTTAATTAACTTTTTAATTGTTTGTTTAAATTAGTGTGATCACACATATTACTCAGGCAGTTTGCAAGGTGGGAAGAAGTGTGGGCTGTTAGGGCTGAGCCTGAAGTATAAGGAAGATAATGGGAGCCTAAAAGACGATATTTTATAAAATCTCCTTGAGAAAAACTATGTGCACATCAGGTTTAAGGAACCAATTTGATTTGACTCTCACCAAGTACAGCTGAATGGAGCAAAAAGGAGGAGGAGGAATTGGGGAGAACTTTTGCCTGGGCCTTGGTTGATTATTGTGTTTTATTGTAACAATGACCACACTTCAATTTTGATAGGATGGAAATGTGAAGTCTAAAACAGGGACAATTTAGAATTTAATTTTACACAATAGATGCTAAAGAACAGGAACTGGATGGTAGGATGGCTGGCGGGCTTCTTAGGCTTTGCTAGACGGGCTGACAATCACTGGAGTCCGCAGGGCTCTACAGTACACCTGATTACAGCAGCAGGTCATTAAATTTGTGCATTCGGTGTTTGATTCCGTTGTTGTTTAATGTTATCTTGGATTAAGCACTATTAGTTAAAGGTACATGAATTCACGCATATTCAATGTGCAGGCTATATTCTATTATATTACTTAGGGTGTGCTATATGCCAAGCATGGTGTTAAGTGTTGGAATATGTTACTTCTATTCTATACCCTTCAAGGTAGTAGTAGTAGTAGTTAAGATGAGGTGACTTCAGCCTCAGAAAGATAAATGATTTGGTCAAAATTACGCAGCCAGTCCTAATAGCATCCTGTTCCTAATCATTTTTTGATGTGCATGTGACTCCAAAGCCAGTATTTTTTCTATAATAGTATAAAGCCATTGTATGTAATTAGTATCACTAAAATTCATGATTGACACAATAATATGAAAATGCTTTGAAAAAGTCAGTGGATTAGAAAATCAATAATTTGAGAATCATAAGATGTGGATCATGACTCAGAAGCATTTTATAGATTAACTTGTATCCTCAGCTTATTAACTTGTTAAATGGCAATAAAGTTTACTTCTGCTTATTTTACAGTGTGAACATCATGTACTGAAAAGTTGTAGAAATTCAGAATATTATCTACAGTATGTTATAAGGGAGTATGATATTGGTGCTGAAATGGCAAAATAAACAAATAGATTAATGTGTCCAAAACAAAAACAATCAAAATAGTGTCATTTAACATATGACAACTGTAACATACTAGATCAATGGGGAAAGGATGGACTTTTTAATCATTGGTGAAGGGACAATTATCCATGTAGAGATGGATGGATATGGAAATGACATTGTAATTCCTACCTCATAGTACATGCACGGATTGATTCCACGAGGATTAAACACATAAATGAAAAGACAGAGCTATGATATTTCTAGAACAAATATTATTGGTCGGCCTCAAGGCAAAGAAAAACTGGGAAACAGGACAAAATAGTTTAAACCATAGAGGAAAAGATGGGCAGATTCAACCACATTAAAATTAAGTACTTGACATTTTTAAATGATGTAAAGAGAGTGAAACAGACACACACGCTCCCAGCCACAGATTGGGAAAACCTTTTTGTAAATGAAAGATAAATACCTGCTAGAAAAATGGGCAAAAAAAAAAGAACATGTGTATGGCAAAAGAGGAAGTATGGATGGCCTATTAACATAAATGTGTTCAACTTAATTAAAAATGAGGGAAGTATAATTAAAATCACAATGAGATACAATTTCTTGTCATATTGGCAAAAATTAAAAACAGACGATACAAATTGTTAGTACCTGCAGAATCAGTAGGAGCCCAGAAACATTGTCTCTGAGAGTATGCAGTACGCTGGTGTAGTAATTGTAGGGAAAGGGGACATCCAGTAAAGGGCACAGGCCTCAGGAATTCACCTTGGTGCCTACAAAGTATCTGCCCTGAAGAAACTTTTGCACTTTTGTGCTAGGAGATATATAGACAAAGTATCCATAGTAGCAGTCTTTGTAGCAGCACAGAACTGGACAAAAAAGCCACAGATGTGTATTAGCAAGACAATGGATAAATTATAGTCTATTAATGCAGTGAAATATTATCAATATCAATAGTAAACATGAATAAACCATTGCTACATGCGTCAACATTAATGAATTTCAAAATATAACAGTGAAAGTAAAAGCAAGTTGTAGAAGAACACATATATCGTATATTTCCACAGACATGAAGTTCAAAGATTGGCAAACGTCTAAATAACGTTGTGTAGGGACACATACATCAGCGATAACAATCAGTAAATAGATTAAATCAGAAACCAGAGGAGGGGTTACCCCCAGAAGCGAAGGGGGTGACATGGCAGCTGGGGACGTCTGGAGCATGTCAACGTTCTTATTCTTGGCCCGGATTCCTGTTCCTTAAACTGTTTATGTGTTTCTGTGCACATGAATGCGTACATAAGATAGTTCACACTTTAAAGAACAAAGCAATCGCTGGTATGGTTCTCTCCTATGGGCTCCTTCTGTCACATTGTTTAGATTCACGTTTTACAGGGAAAAGATAAGCTTTCTTAGAGAAAATATCAAGTTGTAAACCCACTCATTTCATAATCTCCAAATTCTTTGCAGCATGAAGAACAGTTTGAGTGATTTCAAAGTCGACTGATTTTTGTTCTGCCTGTGGTGTAATACAGAGTAAAGAATTTGGAGTGAGCCCTGTGCTACAGGTCAGCTTACCACTTGGCCAGGGTTATGACTTTAGAAAAATGTCTTTCCTTCCTGAGCTTTAGTCTGTCCCTCTGTAAAACGGGTGTGCTATTAATCCCTGCCTCCCACAGTGTATGTGAAGGCAGTTTGGGAACTGTAAGGTGAAGCGCAGACGTCAGGTCAAAGTGTAGGCGAGGGCAGAGTTCCAGTCCCTCGTCTCTGTGGCCGAGCGCCCCAGCCAAAACGTGAGCAAAATGTTGGTTTTATTTGCTAGTGTTGATTTGAAAATTGTAGGTGACACTTTCTCATGAACCATAAAAGTTTCCCAAATGGGTTGGAAAGAGAAGCCTTCTTTAACTTATCGTTCTGTGAGTCATTACTCTTGTGAACGTTCCCACCACGTCTGCAGGCTTTTCCCTCTCAGCTGATACTGCGGACAGTTGATCCTGTGCTGTTTTGTTATGTAGCTGGTCAGCAGAAGAGGAAAGGTGAGGGGAAGGATAGGGGCTCTCAGCATCCAATTCTCTGTAGCCTTTCACCAAGTGATAACCTAGGACACTTTGCCGAGATGTAGAATTGTTAGTTATGTTACTGTCATGCTTTTTTAAGAAACAATTTGATTAATAAGTGTCATGGACATTACCTTTTTTTTTTTAAAACTCACAATGTTCTTGACCTGAATCAAGGTGACATTCAAAATGGGATCAAATGTCATAACTTCCAGACTTTCATATCCTACGATATAAGCAGGAGTGAATTGTCCTGCTCGGGCTGACTTTATAGTCGGAGTTGCAGAAAGCTACAAGAGTGTCTGTGTGACTCCCCATGCAGATAGAGACGTGTACTTAGAACTTTGATCCCTCTGTAACCTTGTAAAATGAAACCATTGAATACCATTAGACTCTGGGGAATAAAATAAGATATAGAGAATCTTTATAAATAGTTGGGGTTTTATTTTAAATTATGATGCTAGCTTAACTTTTTCGGCTTTACTTGCCATGTCGATTTTTAAAAAGAAGACCTGGAACAAAAAATACCTATCTCAGTAAATCTTGGTTTTAGAAATCCATTAACAGTGAGACTGTAGCAACTAAGTAATGGCATAATACCAAGAAGGAAAAGATTCAGGTATCATCAGTTTTCAAGCCATCTGTACACTGAGCAATCTGATGAGTGATTCATATATTTTAGAAGAATGGAGATCGTGTAAGCTCTGACTCTCAGGAGCGCTGGCTGTAAACCTCGAGTGCTCAGTAGCCCAGGCAAAAGCTTTCAGAAAATGTCCCAACTATGTTGCAGGCAAAAGAAAAGAAGTCCATAGCTTTTTAAAAATTGAATATAGAAGAAAAGATAATTTAAAAGCGAAGAATGGTTATTTTTATTGTTGATTTTTTAAACCAACGTATTTACGTACTCGTGTAACATCTAAGTTTTTTAATATTATTAAAATACTGGTTTTGTAAAATCCTATTACGTAGTATTTATAGTATAAGATTTTCCTTCCACCTGCTTCCAAAACAGATTTACAGTGAGACTAGTTTGACTTTTGGCAGATTAGAAGATTCGACCAGATTAAAGACATGTTCCTTGTTAATGGCTTTACATATTTCTCAATCAAAACACAATGACTGCAACATTTACCAAATAACAGTATCAAGTTGTGGCAGCTCTAATAGTTTCATTATTTCTTTCCTGTGACTGTATCCTCTTAATGTTTGCTATAGAGTGGGCCGTACCGTAGATAACAGCTGAATCAATTGCCAGGCAATGTAGTATTATTAATGTGATCTCAAGAGGAGCTCCAGTACATATCGGGCCTATTTCATACTAGAAGCTGCTGTGACTTTTGGGGCTCAGTGAGGCCTGGGTTGCCCTAGCTAGTGACCTCATAATTTCCAGAAGCAGGTGGAGGTGGCAATTATAGCTTCGGCCACTATCTTGAACTTTCTGTAGTAGGTGATGAATTGCAAATGGCTAGACCCTGTGCACAACAATAAACTCAAATAAATCTTCAATGTGTAATAATGACAAGACCAAAAGACTGGCAGCTATAACAAGGCTTCTCTTGTCACCCACTTTACTGTAGCCTTGATATTCATCATTATCAGCTGGAGCTAGCTCAAGAGCTGGACAAGAAGGTCCGAAGAAGGATGAGTTGTTTGCGCTGAAGCGTCCAGTTGGTCCCATCTGGACGAGAGTAAATGGGATTTTTTTTGCCTGTTCACTAGGCCAGAGCTGTCCATCATTTTAGGCAGGTATCTGATCACTTCATGCTGTGGGACAATATGGCTTTACACTGTCTGGTTCTCTCCTGGTAGTTCAATATAACATTCTTACCCTGCTTGGAAGCTTTTGGTTACTTTTTAGTTACATAAAAATGCTGTTCTCTTTCACACAACTGAGCTAATGGCAGTTTTTTATTGTTGACAAATGATTTCTCAAATGAGAAGGTAATTTTAATACAACCTGAATCACAATGGAAATATGTGTCCTGAATCATACACATGGGGTTTTTTATGTTGAATGATTACACATTTATTGTTTTTTGGCACAACTTCCTGCTTTTAATTTTCAAAACAATGTAAACAATACAAAAAAAATTATTTGGAACTTTAAAATTATTTTTAAAATATTACTTAATATTCTCTACCTACTTAGCTATTATTTATACAGATAGTATGCATATTCCTAATCATCATAATATACCTGTGGCAGAATTGAATATTGTTTGATTTAAAATAAACCTATACTCACTTGATTCTTCAACATATTAGCTGTGTTACAAGATTAAAAAATACGACTCTTGAATTGACTGTTCTGCCTTTGAGGCACACCGATCTTTTTAAAATATAGAGTCTATTGAATGAATATTAATTTATGAAGCTCACATAATACATATTTTATAGCTTTTAATGTGACTACCACGTTCTTGAAATGAAATTTTACAAATTTAGTAACTGTTAGGCGATTGATTTTCGTAACTGTTAACCACAACCATCTTTAATAAAGATTATGAGCATCTTCTTAGTGTGTTTTTATTACTGTTTTTCTGTTGATTTTCCACCTTTTAAGGGAAACGATCATACAGCTGTTGATGTATTAGCATTGATGATTGTCTTTAAGAACGAAATCATTAATGATAGTGGAACCCTCTGACCACTTTTGATTTATGATATTCCCATTGTTATCACTTAAATATACGTTTTTAGATAAACCAATAGTTAAATAATTCAAATCCAAACTCCTGAGATGATTAAAAGGTGAGGCTTCTGAAGTTTCCATTCTCCAGAATGCAGGTTCCCTCCCAGGGTTCGGGCCAGGTGACACACCATCATTCATTCTGCCTTTCCTTCATAATAAATCTTTAAGCCTTGAGGCACCAGGCTCATGCAGATTTCTTTGCATTTTAGTGTCTTGATGGAATAACAACTTCCAATTTCAAAGCCAAAGCATATTGTATTTCATCTCTGTAGACCTAGCTTCACCCCAGTGGTGGCCACATGAAAATATATGTCAAGAACACTGTTTTCTGATATTGGAATTTAAGCAATTTGTTTTCAGACTGTGAGCAGTTTCAACCTATTTTTGGAACCCCTTTGTGGCCTGACCATTCATTCCAGCGTAATTTATGGTGGCACTGTAACATATGGACTTTTCATCACTGTCCAGCTGAAATTCTCTGTTGAACATAGAATCTTCTCCCTTTGCCCTCCTGTGGCTGCCTTGACTACTACCTTTGCTGACTCTGGAATAGGTAAACCAGCATTGAATTTTGTATTAGGCCACATGCACCTTCAACCAGATATGTCATTAAATCTAATGCTGTGAATACATTTGGAGAGTATATGTGTGTCTATGTATGTGTCGTATGAATCTGTTCAAGAATCCAATGAATAGCAATAAATTTGAAGTGTCTCTTTATATGTAAAGGCTGAACTTTAGGTGGGGTTGCTTCAGTCATAGAGTGTGTATGAGATTTGATTCATATACATCAGGTTGGTTGGTCAGTAAGTCTGTATTTTTTCTGGGTATTTCACAACTGGAGGTAGTACTTGTAGTTATGTTCAAATGAGATATTACTTAGGAATTTATGTAAATTTCTTAATAAGGCTCTTGGCATATAATGATAAGGAATATTTTCTGCAGCCTCGAAGATTGTGATAACTGAAAAGCTAAAAAATGTCCATGAAAAATGAGTGATTTGACATGACTGTAGTTTTTTGTTTTCAGCCATTTGACATTAAGCAAGTTAGAGAGCCCCTCTAAATCCTGGTTTACCCCCTTGAAAAGTGGGTTAAAAGTAGAATTTCTCTTGTAGGATTTTGTTAATGGGTGTAAGCTGTTTGACATGTTTTCTGCTTAACATAGCATAGAATTTTCAAAAAAAGTAGATATTATTCAAATACTGTATAGAATTAGCTTCATGTTCTTGAGCAGTGCATAAGAATCATCTGGATGGCTTGTTAAACTAGGAATTGCTGGGCTCCACCCCCAGTTTCTGATTCTGTGGGTCGGTTTAGGCGCAGGCGTCCTCAAACTACAGCCCACGGGCCACATTTATCTGGCCCGCAGGGTGTTTTTGCGGCCACTGCCTGTCCTGCTTAGCAGCTGACTCATCCCAGGGCCTGCAGTCCAACAGTCTGAGGGACAGTGTACTGACCCCCTGTTTAAAAAGTTTGAGAACCCCTGGTTAGGGTATGAGAATTCGCATTTGTAGCAAGTTCCCGAGTGATGCACCTGCTTCCTGGGAACACTGATCTAGAGAGATCCTTACCTTATATGACACTGACAGTGAAATGAATGAATTTGTGAGACTGCATCTGCTGGTTGATAACACTGGTGTCCAGTAGAATGCCCATGTAGGCCTATAAACAGTGTGGTTACTGACCAGACCTTTTTTTTCTGTTTTTGATCTAAGCAGATTTGCATTTCTGACTCATCCAGGCTTCTGTGTTTCATAAATGATTTCTGAAAAATTCTTGTTCTGTTTTCTTAAGAACTCAGAGTTTCTAGAAAGATTTTAATTAAAACAGCATTATTTCAAATTATGAATCTTTTTTACAGATTTTATAATTCATTAAGTGTATGAAAAATTATCTCTCCATGTAAGCAAAAATTCTTGTAAAGTCTGTGATTGTATGCTATGTAATTAGACTTACTAATCATGTAATTGCATATCTTAATTATCACATGTCTTACTTGCTTTCCTACATGTATTTAAATAATTATATTACTATAGTATATAATTAACAAAAATACAGTATAATATCCCAGATATTTTATTGCTCATACTGAAAATATTTGTTCATTAAGATTATATAAAGCAGAGGATTTTTTTTTGTCTAGCTTGTGGAAATTAAAAATGATTCTTAAATGATGCTTTTAAAATTGTTTTGAGTACAGAGTAAGCTACTTTATTTTTGGAAACAGTTTTTACTTTGTAGGTTTACAGTATTAAGGCAAGATATTAAATATTTTATTTAATCAATAGATTTTTATTAATCCTTATATTTTTAAACCAAATAGATAGCAAGAAAATTTGACTTTCAGTTACGGATGAGTACCATTCACTAAAAAGAATTTTATTTAATAATGATAACATAATTTCCATTTGCATTCGACAGTTAGATGGTTTCTTTTTTTTTTTTTTGAGACAGAGTCTCACTTTGTCACCCTCAATAGAGGGCATGGGTGTCACAGCTCACAGCTCTGGTTTCATTTTTTGATGTGTTTATAGTATAGTGGGGTCTCCCTTTGTGGGAATGACAACTTTGAGGGGAGTGAATGTCTATTTGTATCCCCAGGGTCAAATCAGCACTAAGCAGGTATCTATAAATATTCAATACTAATTATTGTCTTTTATTGGGTACCTACTCTGTCCTAGGTCTTTTGCTAAGCATTTATATACTTAATCCTCATCAGAGCCTATAAAAATAGATATTATTAACCACTGAAGAACCTAGGCTGAGAGAGGCTAGGAACCTGATGGACCCTGTCTTTCTGCTAGAGGACCCAGGCACTTGCCACTAAACCTTGTTGCCTCAAAGTCTTATATGATAGAGAATAAAATAGAAACATATACAGTATTTAGGGAAAGAAGAATGGATGTCTTTGGGATTGGCACTTAGGAAGACCGGAAACTAAAATTTGGGAACAGACAGTTGCTCCTCACAGAGCTCTCTTGTTAAAGGACCGATGAGAAGGAAATGAGGTTTGATTTTGGTTGTGCATAATTTAAAGCATTGGCGGCAACTTAAAGCATGGTATTTGCACCCAATAAAAGCAAACCTAAATGTGCAACTGGTTGTAGTGAAAATGTTCAGTCATTAAACTGTTCTGTTTTTCTAATTCCTAGGAATTTGCATAGATTGCATTAGTTCATAGATTCATTTGCCAAGTAAGACTGTTTTGTGATATTCCTTCCTTTAATGATTTAAATAAATGGACCCTTTCTTTGTTCATTTTTATATACAGTTCTGAGTAGACTTATCTTACCAAGGAATGTTAGTGTTGAATCAGGAATGAATAAAGAAAAGCATGAATGAATGAATGACAATAGACTCTAAAGCATTTCATTATTTCTCTTTGAATGAGTCTTGTATGAGCCTTAATTCAGATGGAATGGAGCCATTCATTTCTACAATAAGTCAAGGATTGTGAAGCAACAACGTATCAAATAAAGTTTTCTTCTGGGATACTAATCTTTCTACACTTGGTAGCAAGAATATCTTAAATGATTCTGGAATGTTTTCATTTCAAAGCAACATTTATCATCTTCATTTCCCAAATATTAGCTATGACTGACAATCCTGAAATATACATTCTAGTATTTGAATGTGTATATACCATATGGGGGGGAAAGCAAAGTCTATATCCTTAAGGGAAATACAGATTTGTAATTAAATTGAAAAAAAATCATGAAGTTATGTTATCATTCAGTCATTGATCGAGATTAGCAAAAATACTTCTCACATGCTGCTTAGCCCATAAGGTGTGCTCAGTAGAATGTTCTATAATTGAGCTGAGAGACTGTGGCCTTGGAGGAAAGGTGCACAAATAGAACCGAAGAGACTAAGCCAAACCAATATTTTGAAAAGGAAATAGTTAAATACTCTACAAAGCTGTACAGAAGAGGGGAAAGAACAAGTACTTATACATGAAGACGAATTTGTTTGCACCTGACAGTTAACCCTACTTAGGAGTTAACTCCTATGGTGATTTTCTTTATTTTTAAAGAGAATAAAGCACCATTACCAAACTGTTATTTCTCGGTCTACGCTAAAAAAAGTTCCATAAGAAATTGTATTAAATGAATTAACTATTGAATCCGTTATACAGCATAAAGCCGGTGAATATTCAAAGCACTCTTTTCACAATTGGTATTCTGAGTTTGCATAGCCTGAGAGAAGCAGGTGCCTGCTGGTGTTTGCGGCTATGTAATCTTCTGTTCTTTGTCATGTAAAAGCTCACTCGTTTCACAGGTAAGAACCTAAGAGTTTACATCTAATCAGACCCACAGTTCATCCAACCCTGTGTGTAGCTCTTCAACTAGGGACAATTATTGCAGTAGCATTTTTGGCTTTATACCATTACAAAGGTCTGCTCAACATTTATCCATTTACTCGGCAGCTATATATTATGATCTTGCCGTGTGTAATTTCCTGTTTGTTTGGAGCGTCACAGTTTATAAAAGACTTTATGTACTTCCCCTCACTTCAGTTTTCTATGTATCAGGGCCCCTCACAGTCCCAGTTGGGCCACACGGTTCCCTGGCTGGTTCCTGTAGGTCATCGTGCTTGGTGCCGTGAACAGCAGAGAACAGTAATACGTCGTCATAACTGCCAGGAAGCTTAGGCTCCAGGGAGAATTTCAGGCAAGCAGCAGTTAAATCAAATTACTGTTTATTAAGTGTTTAGACATTAAATGAAGGACAAAGCAGTTTCGATTGGGAAAGTCAGAATTTCTTAGGAAGATGCTTTCCTTTTGTTGTCCGTTTTGGCAAGAGGAATGTAGTAAGGATGCCCCAGATTCCAGGCGCTGCCCTCCCTGACCCCAACTGCGGCAGCCAGGGGCTCGCGCTAAGTTCCCACCTGCGCGTCTTCACCCCACAGTCTTGACTCTGTTCTTGGTGCTGCGTGTCTGCTGATGGAGCTCCTGCTGCAGACACACCAGGCCCACTGTTGCTCTCCACTCACCTTTCTGAAGGCAGAGTCCCCTGGAATCTCTGCATTTGGGCCACCTGAGCTACATTTAATGTCTTGGTCACCTGTGAGAAAGTGGCAAGAGTGTAAGTTAACACTTCTTTCCAGAAGTTGAGCTTTGAAGGGAAAGGAAAGGGAAATTGTCCAGAATTTTGGTTGTTTTTTGTAATGAAAGGCCTGGGAGAATGTTTAAATGCCAACTGACAAGGCTCCAGTAGAGGGGGAGAGAACACATGAAGAAGAGGGGTTTGTGGATTGTGTGAGTGAGGTTCCTGATTGGGGGAAGATGACAGGAGCCAGGGAACACATGGAGAGATTGGCCTTAAGCAGGAGGAAAGACGTCTCATCCATTTGACCAGGAGGAAGAGAAGGGGTGGGTAGATTGGGGTTACGTTTATAGTTTCAGGGCAGGAAGTGAAAAAGCGTCCCGATGGCTGTTTTTTATTACTAAAATAGAAGCAAAATTGTTTACTAAGATGGGATGGAGCAGGGGAGTCGTCAGAAGATTTGAAAGACTGAGAAAGTTGTAAATACCATCTGTGAAGGTTTAAAGAGAGATTCATTTCAGACAGTTGGGATCGCCTGGCTGAGCATGACTTTGGGGACTGTGTCTCAGTTGTGTGGTTTTTTCCTACAGGCAGTTGGCAGCCTGGCGGAGGAGAGGCAGATGACATACAGGTGTGTGCAGCAGTCTTGGTTTGCTCAAGATTAGGGCTCTGCTGGGCTGGTGGGCGGAAAGAGTAATTAAACTTTTTCAAAGAAGAATTTTGGCCTCTGGGTTGGAAAGGAAAGTGGAGACAGGTGAACCTGATAAATTGGGGAACGTAGATGGGTCAGTACACTGATTATTTTCGTCAGGTGAAAGAGTAAGAATAACAGAGCAATGCCTCATGCCGGTAATCACAGCATTCTGGGAGGCTGAGGCAGGAGAATCACTTGAGGTCAGAAGGTTCAGACCAGCCTGGGCAACATAGCAAGGTCTCATTTCTACCAAAAAAAAAAAATAGCCAGATATGATGGTGGGCACCAGCAGTTGCAGCTACAAGCAGGTTGAAGTGGGAGGATTGCTGGAGTCCAAAAGTTCCAGCGTGCGTGGCAGAGTGAGACCCCTCCTCTTACCAAAAATAAAAAGAGTAAGAATAACTTAAGAGGGAAAGGAATGAAATTTTGGTCAGGGGGGTTACAAGTTAGATGGCAGTGAACTTGAAACACAGTTGTGTTTCCATTATATGAGGTGCACTTGGAGCCCGTGAAAACCTGGTCTTGGAAACATTCAGAATACCTAGGCCTTCTGTTCCTTCTAGGTGAGAGAATTTTTATCTCAGTTCAGATGTCTAATAGAAGAATATCTGGAGTTCATCTTTTCAGAGCTTCATGTGGAAGTAACTTAAGTATAGCTATATGTACACTACAAATAAGGTAAATTAATGTCCTGAGCATTAACCAACACAACCTGTTAGCCAAGCGAGGCTAAGAAAATTCTTCTTGATCTTCCTTGGTTACACTTATGGCTTTTCTTGCTTGTTGGCTCTGCTGTTCCCTAAAACGATTGGGTAGATGAGTGCTTTCTTTGTATCAGCTCCTTGAATACACTTTCATAGGCCGTTTCGATTTGTGATTACCATGATTCATTTTCACCCCTTGCTTTTAGCCCCATACAGTGTGCCAAGTGTTGTAGAAAACATCCGATGAGTAACATCTTAATTATTCGCTCACTGTCCCTATAGGTCAGATTGATGCATGTTTTTATCTCAAATGAGGAAACTGAGGCATAGAACTGACTGAAACCATTCGTGTCTTGCTTTTCAATGATGTAACCTCCAAGACATAAATCTAAAGCTGCTTCTGGAGCCGACACACCTCCCTGGACTGAATTTTGATCCACTGTATTCTCTGACAAGCAATTTCTTAGTCCCTGAGGTGTCTTTCTCTCCTTCACAATATTATACAGACATGAAATAAGGTTAAGTGAACTGATGTCTGTAAAGCAGGCAGAACAGGCCTGGCTCATGGCAGGCGCTCAGCAATGCTGGCTCCTTTTCTGTCCCCAAATGCCACCTGCACCAGCTTCTCAAGCTTAGGGATGGCGTTACTCTGATGAGCTGCAGCTGACTGCCTCTCTCTAGTGTCACTACGTCACTCTGCCCTGCCATGCCAGTGAGGAAGTAGAGGAAAAAGTTGCAGATTAAGAAAAAGCAGAAAAAAAGCCTGGGGAGAAAAGAACATCTTGGCAACTCTGGGGAGGAAAGTAAACCATGGACAGGAAAAGAAGCTTCCAGTGTAGGACATCGGGTTAATCCTTAAGACTTAAGCAAAACCATCCTTAGCCTGTCTCAATGCTAAGACATTTTGAAAAAGAAAAAGACATTTTTTTTTTTTTTGACTCAGCTCCCCAAAACTGAACATACAAGCTTAGGCAATGGCATTGGGACTAAATCTTGCCCCTTCCATCTCTTGGCTGTTTCTTCAGGGTTGAGTTGATTCTTAGATAAGGTCTCCAGCTTATGGCGGGAGGCAGATGAGCTCCCAGCACCTGAGGCTTTTATTTTGTCTCTGTAATTCTCCCCCCAACACACACATGCCCCCAAAAGAAAAATTTTCTCTTCCCAGAAATCCCAAAATATGCTAGAGTTGATTTTTGATGACCTTAACCTTGATTTTTGATGACCTTGACCTTGATTTTTGATAGCCCTGAACCAACGGCAGTGAGCATGGCATACAGTGCTGCGAATGGCCAGGCCGAGGCCAGGGAAGAGATATGTTCACTGCACCTCATACCCTAAAGGTGGGAGAAAGATATTTTCCTGTGGAAAAATTCAAAACCCTATTAACAGGAGAGAGAGTAGATACTGTCACCCAACCAGTTAGGTATTCAGAGCAGTCAGCCTAAACCAAGATTCCTTAAGAAACAAAAGTTTATAGTGTATAATTGTGACACTCCTGCCTTTGGAGTATATAGCCTCCCTTCAAATTATTTATGAAAAAGTAAGTTTTCTCATCATTATTGAGTGTGAATGACTTAATTGAACCACTGGTCCTGCTAATAAGAAAGTTGGGAGGCCTGATGCTCTTATAGATAACTCTACCTCAACCCAGGGAGAATACCTGAAGTTGGGAGGCCTAATGCTCATATAGATAACTCTACCTCAACAGACCCAGGGAGAATACCTGAAGTTGGGAGGCCTGATGCTCATATAGATAACTCTACCTCAACAGACCCAGGGAGAATACCTGAAGTTGGGAGGCCTGATGCTCTTATAGATAACTCTACCTCAACAGATCCAGGGAGAATACCTGAAACATAACTTGCAAAAGAGATTCTAATGTTTTATTTAAATTAAACTTGGATCTTTTCAGCTTCTATGGAATCATATATCTGAAAAATTTGTGTTATTACAGATCAGATTATTGTGTGATGTAGTGAATTATCCAACCCATTGTCTTATTACATAGTAGATGATAAATAAATATTTGCATGGATTAAGGAAATAATTGAGTTTTTACTATATGTGTGCATTAACTATTGCCAATTTTAGGTACTTTTGAGGCTAAACAGAATATGGAAGCTTAAATTGTATGATATAATTTGTTTCTTAATATAGGCTACATTATAGAATCTCACTGAAAAAAAAAGTAGAATGAGCTCTCGTCAAATCAAGGACTTTTTATAATTATCTGGCTTTGAGAGACTCTACTTGTCAGACCCCTAGTGACTCACAACACTGTCCTTTTTAACTGCTGTGACAGGACATCTGTGCACCCTAAATGTGAAACTGCAGGGGGACAAAGGAGAACATGGCTGATTTGTCTGAGGAAGTATAGAAATCTAAGACTTTTGTTGAACATCTGAATAGAACAGTTATTACCTTGGGCCAAATTATTTCTTATTGCTGAGTTGTGTTAAGTTCAAAAGAATCGGAGATTTATGAAACAATGCCAGCTTTATTGAGGAAATAAAGTCACAATTTAGAAGAAATTGACAGGATTTTCAGTATGAGTCATGTTTTCTTTTTCCTCTGGCTTTAAAGAACAAATCTTAGGATGACAGAAGCCATATCGGGGCAGTACTCTTCAAATGAGCTAATGAAACTTAATTAAATTTGTTTATCAAGGAAAGAACTTAATACAGAAGCTGTGGATGAATACTTTTGTTGCAGAAGTATTCTAAAATTTTTGCCTTTGTGATCAAATCCTATCCAAAATTTGGATCTAGTTGGATTCCAGTTGTCATGCCAAATGTACAGGATACTTCTGGCTCTTAAATATTCTCATAAAGTCTCCAGAAAACTGAATAATAGTCTTTGCAGAACGCTGTATGTCAGCTTCCATAGGCTATACCCAAAAAAGGGAGATTTGGGGAGTAATCCCTCTTGGAAATGACTGGTCTTAAGAGAGAGATTCTAAGAACACAGACACTGACACCTTTGAGGGTTTTGTGGGTTTTTTTAACCTTCAGCTACAAAGTCCTAGGACAACTACTTTAAATGTTGCCCAGCCTGGACAACAGAGAGACAGAGAGACAGAGAGAGAGAGACAGACCCTGTCTTTATTTAAAAAAAAAAAAAAAAGAGGGAGGGAGGGAGGAAGGGAGAAAGAGACTGATATAAATACAAAGTTCCTTAATTGCTAGAAATAAAAAATTTTTTTCATGTTATGAATTTTATTAAAAGGATTATCTTGAATTATTACTGAAACCTGTTTACCACCAAAACAGTTCTCAGGATTCTCATGAAATAGATTCAGAGTTGACCCACCAGCGGTGTTTTTCATCCTTTGTAATCTCACACTTAAATTATGATGACCAAAGACAAGAGTAAAAAATAAAAGAACTTCTAGTTCTTTTAAAATAAAAGTTCAAAGAACTGTGCTTTGAACTTCTTTTGAAAATAATTTAATTACTGATCTTTAAAATTTGGCAGGACACACCTTTCCTGCCACAGCACACCAGTTGAAAATCACTGCTCTAGAGGGAAGGGCTGTTGTGCAAACGGTGTGCAATTTAGTGCGATAAAGTTGACAAAGTAGTTGTACAGTTTAGAGAGGAGTAATGTTTCTGTATTGCTAAAAGGAAAACATAGGCTAAAAGTGAATAGGCTAAGAGCGATTACTGCTATCAGTATAAAAATCCATGTTACTTTCCCATAATCATGTAGTGTTTTATTGGCTGATACGTGACTGTGATGCTTTAGGATAAATTGTTATCAGAGGGCTCCAAGGCGTGTAACGGATGGGGACAGCCTGAAGCCACACGCGGGAGTAGTGCTCAGCAGCCGGTGGCAGAGCTGGCGTCTAGCTGCTCTTACTTTCTGTTCCTGTTTTTCTTCCCTCTCTCTTTTTCTTTCTTCTTCAAATTTTGCTTTAAAGATGATTTGAACCTCTTTGTGATTGTCCCATAACCGATTTTCCTTCAGTCGTAGAAGTCAAGTACACTACTTACTTTTTAAGTAGCTACCCCCCCAAAAAACTTTTTTAATGTAAAAAGAACCTCAAAGAAATGTAATTCTAATTGAGATAGTGAAAAAAAAATTGGTTGGACCTGATATGCTAATTTTTATCCTAAACCATTTTATGTCTAATATATTAACTCAAAACTAGGAGATTATTAAAAAAGTAGTGATGATTTCAGAAACAGGAGGCATAGATGTATATTCATTAAGTTTTTTATAAATAAATATATATATAAATAAATTGTGAAACAATCAGGAAATCAAATCTTTCAGGGTTATCTATTGCCATTGTTTCCTATGCATTGAAGCCCTCACCATAGCCATTACGATAAAACGTTCCCTAAGTACATAAAGGCTCTGATCGTTAAGATTTTTATTGCCAGCCACACATACAGAGCTGCAAATTGCCTTGTTTCAGATTTATTATGTATTACTCCAGAAATTCTATAAAGATCAAAAGAACTGATTACAATGTTGACCTTTGCATTAACTCATCTGAATTTAAATTCAAGTGTTTGATTTGGGAAAATAAGTCCATTTATCATAGGTCTGCTACTGAGGGGATTGTGCAGCACTGATTGGGAGTGCTGAGACCAAATTTATTTATTGAGCGTGTGCTTGAAAATTGTTTGTAGGACAAGAGGAACAAAAGTTTGACCTGCCATTGTGTAGTACCCAGGGAACAATGTGGACATTGCCCTTTTCAAATTTCAAGTAGTTGGTCCATTTCAGTCCTATTGATAGAATCTGCAGATAGTAAATTCAGCAAATATATACTGTTTTAATCACATAAACTAGTCCTTGATTTAAAGTTAATGATCCTTCTTTTACTGAGAAAATGACTGTTTCTTCATAATAGAGTTTACATTTTGGGAGAATACTGAGATGCTTCCCATTCTGAGATTAGCCTTAATGTATTACACTTAAACTCACACTTGGCAATGTTTGGGAGTGTTTTTCGCCCTGACTTACTATGAAAAGAAATGTTTGTGGTCATGTCTGCCTCTATGGAATTATGAACTTAAATAACTTTCACCTATTGAATGACTCTATTATCAGCACACAAAATTTCTAAATTTAAAACCAGGCACTGTCCCCACAGCCACACCCCAAATTGCAAATCTTGCCCTCAGGGAGACTTTCTTATCTGCTTTCAGATTAGTAAAGGCTACGAGAAAGTGATTTCGTAAGGGAGTGATGATGGGAGGCAGCACCAGTCATTGGCAGGAATCTGTCCCTGCATTTTGACAGTATGGCTTTCATAACAAGGTGAAAAATTAGGACAAACATTGCTAAGTATCGTTTTGATGTAACTTGGCCTCTAGCAAACCTGAAAAGCCTATTGGTTAAAAAAAAAAAAATGCACGTGGCTTAGGATTTACACCCATGGTAACTCTAAGGTTCAGCTCTTGTGCTCTTCCTGTGATTAACCTCAGCCATATGGAGTGGAGAGGCCAGGGTGTTACCCATTTGCTAAGTTTCAGTGGGCACACAGGAAACAATTACAGTAGACCCTTGACATTTGCAAAAGATTTGTCCTAAGATCCTCATGTACGTGCAAATGGGAAAATCTAACACAACGGTATTATTGTTCCCATAAAATCCAGGAAAGTATGACTTAAAATATTAATTAAGTGACCCTTCAGGCTATTAACGTTCTACAAACACGAGACTAAAGTATTTTTGAAGCTATTAAAGTACATTCTGCCACTAAAATAAACTCTATACCACATAACATCATTTTATTAACATTACCCCCAAATTTATAGAATCTGGAAATCCCAAACAATGTTGATGTAATGGCATTTCAAAAGCATACTGAGATGGGAATGGTCAGCTTACCTGTCATGAACTCACTCAAAGTATGTGACTCGCATTGCAACTGCTACAGAAGCACAACTTTCGAATCTCTTGAATAACCTCTCTTGCAAAATTTCTTGAGTTCGCACTTCTTTTAAAAAAATATAAACTTCCCTGGTTTGGGGACCTACATGAATTCATCTAAGGCAGAATCAATCTGTTTTTATGATACGAAGGTAAGGCTAAGACAATAGACGCCTATTTCTTCTTTATACAGTCTGAAAATAAGGAATACTAGAAAGGCAGAGATAAGGTCTATTTTTATAATTAAAAATAAGGAAGGAAATAAGTATGTGATGTACTTAGACATTATCGTCTGTTTATTGTCTTTAAGTTTTTTTAATGGTTAAAATAATAAACATTGGAATTGCACAGAGAAATCCTTGAAGGATGAAATTCCTATGTTAATGTCAATTTGAAATTTTTGGAATTATCCAAATTACTGAATTAATGGGGAAAGTTGTATTTACCAAACTAATTAAAACATCTCCTTTTTGAAAAATTTGATCTAAATGGACTTTGAAACCCTAAATGGTTTGACGGTCCATTGATAAATTTGACCCTTTTGTTCCACCATACTTAGCCTGCGAAATCTAAGTGACTTCATTTATTGCAGTGATCATTCTTTTACCACTTCAATTTTAATATCTTGAGTAGCATTAAGATAATGATAGTAGTAAGAGGGTAGTGGGGAAGGACAGGGTTTTATAAATATCTGTTGTTTGTGCAAAGCAAATAGACTTACCTGTGTTTGCCCATCTCAGATCTCTTAAATGAATTAATTTTAATTTAGCAAACATAGTGAATGCCTACTATGTGCCATATACTGTCTTAAAGAGACAGGTACAAAGATTAATTGAAATAGGCCCTATTGTCAAAGGATTTGCTACATAGCAAAGTAGACCTGAACTTAACATAATGTGTTAGGGTAAGTGCTTTATTAATGGAAGGAACAAAGGGCTGAGGAAATACAAAGAAAAGGAATAGCCCCAGAATACTCGACTTTGATTTCTAATCTATATGAAAATGATCTACAAGCTCAACAGAGAATCACATTAGGTTTTTGATTTTAAGGAGTTTGGAGAAAATATTGAATTTTTTTAACAGATTCAGAAATTGAGGTCTCATTACAAAATAACTTATCAAAGGTCATACATTAGGTTTTTTTAAAGTGTAATTATTGATTAAGGATTTAGTATACTCAGACAGGTTACCGTCTAGGTTAGCGGTTCTCAACCTGTGGGTTGCAACCCCTTTGTAACAATGAAAATACATCCTGCATATCAGGTATTTACATTATGATTCATAACAGTAGCAAAATTACAGTTACGAAGTAGCAAGGAAAATAATTTTATGGTTGGGGGTCACCACAACATGAGGAACTGTGTTAAGGGGTCATGGCATTAGGAGGCATCAGGAAGGTTGAGAACCACTGATCTAGATAAAACCTTCCTAATGACTAGACAGGAGTAAGTTCAAAACTATATAATAGTCACCTTAATTGCAATTAGATTTCAAAAAATAGAAATGTAAACTGATATAAATGGAGAATGCTTTATAGAATACATCAGCTAAATGGACCTTGTGTATCTCAATAGATGGAGGGTATCAGAGCATAGTATGAGTCAAAGAAAGGACAATAAGAGGCCAGGGTGAACTTGAAGTATCAGCATGACTGTTGCTGATACAGAAGTCTTGATAAGATACTCCGTGTGTGGCCTGTTGTGTGCCAGAGTGTTGTGGCTGCAAGTTTTGCCTATGTATTTTCTCTGTTCAATCCTTAAACAAAGTCTATGAGGTCAGCATTAAACCTAATTTGTAGAGGAGACTACTGAGGCACGGGGCAAGTTAATTCACGCCACTAGGTGGTAATTAATGTGTGGCTGAGCCAAGGTTGTGTCTCTCACTGCACAGCACACATCGTTCTTTCTTCCACACCATGCTGTAAGTTAGATGATGCCCCACATTTCCCACCTGTGAGACTAGGAAAATATATATATTTTTTATTATTAAGGCAGAGTCTCAATTTGTCACCCTTACTAGAGTGCTGTGGTGTCACAACTCACAACAACCTCAAACTCTTAGGCTCAAGCCATTCTCTTGCCTCAGTCTCCCAAGTAGCTGGGACTACAGGCTCCTGCCACAACGCCCGGCTATTTTTGGGGTCTTGCTCTAGCTCAGCCTGGTCTAACTCATGAGCTCAAGCAATCCACCCACCTGGGCCTCCCAGACTGCTAGGATTGCAGGTGTTAGCCACTGCGCCCGGCAAGGAAAATGTTGATATGGGCCGGGGGCTAAATGTCAGTAAGTAAACAAATAGAAGCTAAAAATTGGACTTCAAGAAAAGAAACTGATTTGGAAGGAAGCATAATGAATTTATTTGGTTGTGAGGAATTTGAGGTGATTCTAGCATATGCAAAACGAGACAAAAGGTTACTGGAAGTAGGTAACTAGTTGGGAGTATGGAACTTCAGATGGGAACAGGTGTATGTGTGTGAGCAGCTGATGTAGAGATGATGGTTGAAACTAAGAGAATTAATGAACTTTCCACAAAAATGCATGTGTAGCAAAAATAATGGCTGGCAAAGGGTATCACTCTGGGAAATATTTCAATATTTAGATAAGTTAGTTCACAGACATGGTACCTCCGTCTCACTGTCTGACAAGGTTGTTTTTCTTTCTTTTTTTTTTTCACTAATATATCACTGTTATGAACTACTGCATCTTTAATATATGTATTTTGATATCTTAATATACGTATTTTAATATAGCACCTGCTTTGCTCTGTAGTCAAGCAAGTTGTTCATATATAACGATACACATGCGAGTTTGTCATTTTGCCAACTATATAAGGAAGACTCAGCTATGAGCCATACAAACAGAAAGCTCTGCAGGGTTTGTGGTAAATCATAGAAATAAAATGTAAGCCCCAAAATCAGCTTAAATGATTTCAGGAATAAGAAGGGATGGGTGAAGCCAAAAGGAATTAAAAACTTTGAAACATTTTTGAAAGCTGAGATCAATAGAGGTGATGAAGTGGATCTGTTGCTGGAGTTTCTGGTAGGCTGCTCCTTCCTTCTGTGCTGGTCTTTAGTTCCCAGTCCTGTGTCCTGGGCACTCCCCTAAAACCTGAGTTAGTTGTCTGTTTACTCATTCAACAAATATGCAGAATACGATCCATTTTTGGACAGTCTTTTGAACTTTGACTTAATCTTTTACATAATCCTGAAAAGAAAATAATACAGAGCAAGTTATTTTTTCTATTTCAATTGATTAACTCACATGATTGGAACTAAACCAGCAACGAAAGAATGAGTAGTTTTAATTCCTAGTCTGAAATGAAATATCCAGCCTGTTGGTAAAGCAGATTGGGGTATAAAATCTAGATACGCTACTATGAATAAAAACTAGCATTTATTGAGCCCTTACTATGTGCCAGGCATTTTTCCAGGCCGTTCATATTTATTAACTAATGTAATCCTAAGAGCACTATGAAACGGGTTTTACCATTATTGACCCTTTACACATAAGGCAACATAAGAGAAACGAAATGACTAAATAGTTAGGAGGTAACTAAGTGTGAATTTGAACAAGACAGTGTAACTTTAACACCCCTACTAACCTCTAATTATTTAACGCCAAGTTTGCTAAGTAACTGAATCAGGCATCCATAATACCATGAGCTGACTGTAGCTGGTACCTTTTCAACTTGTGTTGCAATAAATTTTGTACCCTATCCAGCTGTATGATCATGTGGCATCTGGTCATCACCCTCTGAGAATTGGGAAGAAGCCAAATGATACCAAATTTGAAGAGGACAATTAATTATTATTTAGGCCAGTTTGTGGTGGGTGCAGAAGGTCCTGACTGTGACCTCTTCTTATCTTTAGATATCCTATGTGTTTTTTTTAACAGACTGTGAAGAGTTTAATGAATGGAAGAAAGAGATTAGAGTCAACATATTGTTATCCCCACTGTCACTTACCGCACATGTGTGTGCATACATATACATTTATGTATTCAGTAAGCAAAGGCCCAGTGAAAACATGTTTGCCTAGTTTCAGTTATATGTGCTTGAAAACAGATATCTGGCGTGACCTTTGTGGACATTTCAATGCAATATCAAGATAAAAAATACTTAAAACAATTGGATATTGTTTTATTTAATATCTACCATGTGCCAGACACTGAGCAATGTCCAAGAGAAACACAGTTGAATAAGACATGGTTCCCAGCCTCTAGATCCACCTTTTTTACCTCACAGCACATTTGAACCTGTAGTTAAACTTCCACAGGACACTTAAATTGTGTCGATTAAAAAAAAGTGAAAAAAAAAAAAGTATACTTACTGTGCAGTGAACGTCTATTAAAAATAATTTAATTAATGATCTTTAAAAATTTCTGTGGCACACCTAAGATGCTCGTGAGAGTCATGAGCACAGCATTTGAAAATCTGTACTCTAGATGCTTGTGGTCAATGAAAGGTTCAGATGAGTAAAGAGCTAATTAAAATACACAGTTACATATAGTTTTTAGAACATACATATATATATGGATATATACACATAAGAAATCAAAATATTATTTGGTCCACAGTGACAGTTTATAAATGAATTAATCAAAATATTAATATGTACAACCACATGAACTCATTTGTGTGTTCCTTCGTACCACTTAACAAGGCTTGACAAGGTATGTGGAGTTATTTATGGGAGAATTATTTGTGAGAATGGGGATTGTTATTCAATAAATAGGACCAACATGGGCTTGGCTAGCACCTTTGTTACCATGTGTTATTTGTGTGGATTCATATGCCTAAGAAGATTGTCACTCACACACTCACACTCTTTGTGTCATTAACTCATGAAGATGGACGCTTGGCTTTGCCACTGTGCGTATTTGTACAATCTCCCAGTATTTCCAGTTGTGCCTTTTAAATTTCCATTTAGTCAAAAAGGCGTTGTTGAAAAGTAACTCACCCTTCTGCTGATTGTCCTTGTTGCAGGGTGATGGTTGTTACTGTTTTCTGCATTTTGTTAAGCTCATAACAACCATTTTTTGCATATTTTAAAAGCATTTCACATAACCTTCCTGTTAATAATTTTCCCACTTTATTCCGCCTTCTTCAGTAATGGATAGAGCAGCGGTTCTCAAACTTACGAGTGTGTCCAAATCACCTGGAGAGCTTTTGACAACACAAATGGCTGGGAACCACCCCTAGAGAGTCTAATTCAGTGTGTTTGGGGCAAAGCCCGAGACTTTGTATTTCTGTCAAGTTTCCAGGTGACACTCATGCTGCTGGTCTGGGAACCGTTCCTGGACAGCCACAGCATCCATCAGTGCTTCCCAAAGTGTGGTCTGGAAGCCTCAGGGAATCCACAAGGAAAAAATCTGTTTTCATAATACTAGAATATTATTTGTCCTTTTCACTCTTATTTTTTGCCAACCATGTGGTAGTATTTTCCAGAGTCTCCAGGAATTGTGTGCTTGCCTATTCGTGGGTTTAAAAATTAACATAGTTTTAATTTCCAATACAGTAAACATCAGTAGTTTTAATCCATATAAATAAAAACTCTTTTGAGTCCTCAATTATTTTTAAATATATAGTTTCAAAACTGCTGGTATAAAGAAAAGAAAACAACTTTTTTAAAATTAGGGCCTCCTGGATGGTCTGGCCCCTTTCTGCTCTGACCTCTCACTGTGGACCTGTCTTCCCCCGATACAAACACTTCCATCCCAGTCTTTGAATGTGTTAACTCATCCTTGCTTCCAGGCCTTAATAGAGGCTATTTTCCTTTGACTAGAACTGTTTCCACTTCTCCTAGCCTTTGCTTGGCTACTCTGTCTCATCCTTCAGGAGTCCGGTCAACTGGGGTCCCACTTCCCCACTACCTTCTTATTTCCTTACTCATGTGACTATAATACAGTGCTCTTGTCTATTTGTTTATTTATTCATTGTGACTCCCTATAGTAAAATGTCAATACCATAAATGCAGGGGCCTGGTCAGTCTTGTTCACCAATGTATCTTCACCTCTTCCTTGATCGGGACACATAAAAAGGGCTGAGTAATTTTTTCTGAGCAAATGAACCACGTATTTCTGGACTGAAAGAATGGCTTTGCTACTTGTTAGGTTGGAAGCCTTAGGTGAGTTGTTTTAATCTCTCTGAGTCTCATTTGTAAGATGGAGATAAATAATTAGAATCTTGCAGAGCTGTGAACATTAGAAATATTTCATATGCAGCTTCTGAGAGTCCCTGCCACCTAGGAAGTGCTCAATCAATGTTTGTTGAATCAATAATAATGGAAACTATTTACTGAGCACATACTGGGTTAATCACAGAGGACAAAAGGGAAGGGTGAAACACTATCTCCACTCGTGGAGTTGCTGACAGCCCGGGGGAGCGTGCTACTTGGCATTCTGTTTGTGTGCCCCATCCAGCAGAGTTGAGTTGCGGTGACATTATGTCAGCGTTCACAGGCTGACCACGAGAGGAGAGAGCTCATTGTTTCAAGTTCCATGGTGTGGTTTAACGTCCACGGAACTCATAGTTAATTCTGTGGAACAACTCAAGACATAATTGGTGATTTCCATTTCTTAGCTATATTGATGCTTAGATGCTTGCTTTATGGGCAGCCTTTTCTAGAATAGATTTTAAGAGGATTTGCCATCCTACCGTAGTCTAAGAGTAAAATGCTGGTTCTGGACAGCTTCCTGTCTGTCAGAGCATCCTTTTAACAATGCGCCACCCAGAAAGATAATTAAGAAATATTTCTCGTATTCTTCTTTCTCTGTTAATTTGGACCAACTTGTGGGACAATGATCTAAGCATTTAATAAGGACAGTAGCAATAGCCTCTCTTTCATTTTCTATATTTTAAAAATTACAAATAACTCTTTATGCAAAACATCTAGAAAAATGTATTTATTTAGTCAGTTTATTCTCTGCATACTGCCAGGTTGGGTTTTTTTGTACTATTGAATTTTATGGAATTGGTTTTAGAGTAGTTTTAGTTGGGCAGGTGGCAGCGCACTTTCTAGAGCACACGTACAGATTTTTGAAAGGCTGCAGTATTTCCCTGTTTGTGAATTACTTGGGGTATACACTGAGGTTTGTGACTGTCACAAAATGTGACTCAGCTTCCATGAACAGTATCTATGCTTTGATGTATCCAACATGGAGCTCAGCGGAGGCAAATGTGCCAAACCCTGACGGCAGTACAGCAGTGAATCAGCTATGGCCTGTTTTCGAGAAGCATATTATTCCAGATAAGACAAATGAACATACATATAATTTAACATGAGGAGGTCTGTTAGGGGATACAAGAAAGACACAAAGAAATACAGAAATTAGGGCGGCACCTGTGGCTCAAAAGGGTAGGACCTGGTCCCATGTGCCAGAGGTGGTGGGTTCAAACCCAGTCCTGGCCAAAAAAACCTCAAAAAGAAGAAGAAGAAGAAGAAATACAGAAATTTAAAGTGCAGAGAGAAATTACTTCTGTTGTGTGTAGTCAGAGAAGCCTTCTAGATTCTCCATTGTTATTCTGTATAAACTCAAGAAAGGGTGTGTGTTGTGTGTTTTGTGTGTGTATGTGAGAGAGAGAGGGGGAGAGAGAGAGAGGGAGACAGGGAGAGACAGAGAAACTAGGCATCGGAGGCGGCTGCATGCCTTTTAGTCCCTCCAATACTGTGTATATGACTGGTCTGTCAGTCAAAGTTTCTTTCAGGCCCTTAGAATTAGCCAACAAAAGCAAATCAGCTGTAAAACATTCAATTTAGAGACCACGATGATAGATAAAATACTTAACTCTATTTTATTTAAACTCATGACCTTTACACTAATTGAAAAGCATCAGAATTATCCGCCAATACAGTCACTAATAACGTCTTTGTGGAAATTATTGAATTAAGTTTTGTGATTCCGTCTGAGTCCAGTGAGGTTTTAACTTAGTTTTAAAAGCATTCTTTTACATTCAGTCTGTTTTGTAAACTTAATATGTATCTGCATTTCTAGTATAATGAGAAGCAATTATTCATTTGACTTTTATCAAACCTAACCACGACCGTTTCAGTTAACACTGAAGAGAGTGGACATGGCCCCTTAGTAAACATCTTCCCCTGCGCCATCCTTCTGCATGTACCCTCTCCTTGCTCTCAGGCTTGCCAAGCCGGTCATAACTTCTTCCTCTTGCTTACATCTGTCCTAACAGTCCTTGTGTCATCTTGTTATTGAGATTATGTCTTGCATTGAAGTGTGAAACCTTACAAATACCGGTAGTTAGTAGACACCGATATAAATGCAAATGATCTCATTTAACTTTCATAACAACTCTGTAAAATAGGCCCTTTGAGCCTCCCCATTTTATAGATGAAAAAATTGAGACAGCCGCAGAGGTGAAACGTGGAGGAGTTAGGATTTGGACCCAGGAAGTCTGGCTTCAGCGCCTACACTCGCACCACTGTGCTGTTCTTAAGAATGACTTTATACTGGAGAGAAGAAACCGATGAAATCCACAAATCCCACTTTATTTTGTCACAGCGGGTGGATGCTGTGTGTCATCGTGAACCCTGCATTGTGTAGCACGTATTACTGCCAGGGCTCCGTGTAACTTTGTTTTCTAGACTTATCACAAAAGCTGTTTCTTCGCCATAGTTGATTTTTGTAACCTATGGATCGGAGAGTATGATATACACTAAGTGTTATTTTGCTGCAGAACAATGACAAAGCTTAAACTAGTACTTACTGCTTTTCTGCTTGCTATGGATCACATAGATTTCCATCCAGTCTAAGATAAGGATAATTCTTCTATTTGTGAGTATATTCCTTGGGGTTGATATCAGTTTGTAAATGTAGTGGGCAGAAAACTTAACACATCAGCAAAAGAAAATGCGGCTTTGTTCTTTCCTACATCTGACAGTCTCATGAACTGCCGCTTACTGTAGGTGGGTGTGGAAACAGTAGGGGAGAGAAGTACACGGAAGTGTCTCAGTCTGTTCTGTGTGGAGATAATAGAATACCCGGGCCTGGGCAGCTTGGAAAGGAAAGAGGTTTATTTAGCTCCTGTACTGCAGCCTGTGACGTTCAAGGCTGTGGCCTTGGCTTCTGGTGAGGATTTTGTTTGAGGAGAAGGTCAAACAGACACAGGTACATGTGAAGAGAGAAAACCCAAGGAGAGTCCTGGCTTTACAACAACTCATTATCTGGGAACTAATCCACTCCCAGTAGAACTAATCTATTCTCACCAGAGTGGGAAATCAGTAGCATGAGAACAGCACCAAGCTGTTTGTGAGGGATCAGCCCCTCTGACCCCAAATCTCCCACTAGGCCCCATTTCCCGCCACGGCCACACGGGGGTCAAAATTTCAATTTGAGTTTTGATGGGGACAAAAAGACCATATCCCAACCTTAGCAAGAAACGAAACAGATTTGCCTATTACAGTTATCTGACTGAGCTGTTGCCCTGGACAACTCAGCCTCCCCCTGTAATCTACTTCTCTTTGAGGTGGCACTGAGGAGCATGTGTGCCTGGGGGACCTTGAGGGCTCCGTCACCTGAGGCCCATGCACCATCCTTCTCTGGGCACCATGCTCTGCCTTGGTGATTTCTACTCTGTCTGGTCTGCTCTGAACCCTGGGGCTGTGCCCACTTAGTCAAGGCTGGTTCCAGTTCACCTAGTGGGGTGTTATGGGCATCAGTGACTGATGCCCATGGGTCACAGTCATTTGCCTCTGTCTGATCCTCATGGCCCTGTGCTTCCTTGCCTCTCAAGACTGTCCTCCCCCGAGATTACAGAATCTGTTGGATCACCCGCCTAGCACACTTAGGCCTCGGAGAAACAGCAGCATTCTCTTAGTTATCTGTCTGGCCGCCTCTTCCATGCTGCCAGTCAAACACAGCATTTTTACTGCTGTGCCATGTTGGGCAGCATACCAGCTCACGTGTGAGGCCTCTTGTGGAGACTTGCCATCCCTCTCTCCTGCTGGGCCTCAGTTTCCTTGGAGGGCCGGGTAGAACGCTGGTTTCTGACTTACCTCCCCTACTGCAGCCTTAGTTCTTTGTCCTGCATTGCAGGAGCAAGAGGCGCGTGAAACCTCAAGTCGCAGCCATCATAGTCAGAAGGGCTTGCCTCTTCCTGCCCTGCGTAAAAGAAACTGTACTCTGAACCCTCCAAACTCTTAATACAGGAGCCGGAAAGCAGCGAGGAATAGGGATTTACTGAAAGGTGAAAATACAGAGATTCAGTATAAAACTGTCGTCTGTCAGCCCATCGTTTCCTCCCTTCCTTTCTTTCTTTTCTTTGTTTTTTGTTTGTTTGTTTGTTTCGTTGTTGTTGTTGTTGTTGTTATTTTGACTTGGCCAACGTTTTCTTAATGGAGTCTGATGATATCAACCAGTCAGGATAATCTGATCTAATTTTTAAATACTTGTACATAGATTATTTTACAGGATCAACAATATTCCTAGATTTCTGAACATTCACTGTTTCACCATTCACACTGCTTATCCAACCTAGCTACTTCTAATCAGGTTTATTCCTCCCTTTCCTGTGTGTGTGTGTGTGTGTGTGTGTGTGAGTGTGTGTGTGTGTGTACATATGTAGGTATATGGCCTTTTGATCTATAGCTTATTTATGCATATATTTGCCCTCCGGCCATCCGCTTAAATCCAGCCCATCTCTAACATCCAGTTTAAGTCTCATCTCCTCTAAAAAAACGCATTTAGTAATTTGTTTTTGATGATTTTTAATGATCTTTTTTAAAATGCCTATTACAGTTATGACTAATGCACACAGTTTAGTAATGACTTAGTCTTCACTGATTGTGTCTATTTGAAGCTTACAGCATGTTAACTAGTAGGATGTATGTTACGCGATTCTGCAGGACCTTGCATAGCGCCTCGCATAGTGCTAGACATAAAATGTGGGTGTTCAATGTCTTCTCACTTTCTACTGGATTCCTGGTCCCCTGAAGGGCATGTTGTTTTTTAAGAGTAAAGGTATAATTTATTAGGTATAATTGACTTTATTATTATTAGGGGGATTTTGCTTATGTAACGAGATATTCAGATAACACTGGCTTGAACAAGAGAGGGTTTAGTTTGGTTTTTTCCCTTATGACATGGGAAGGTTTGTTGGCTTGGTTACCCAGATAGAAGATGTCAAGGTGAAAACCTTTGTTTCTTTTGGTCTTTCACTCCTAGTCAAAAAAAGTGCATGTTATTGCCTCATCCCAGGTACCACGAAGTTCAAGGAAGGGACAAAGCACATGCCAGCTAAGTAAATCCCCCTTAAAGAACTTTCCTTACAAGCTTTACCCAGTGGCTCCACATACTTCTTATCGGCCAGAACTGACCTTACCCATCCACTTCTTGCTGACTGATTCTGTTAAGCACTTAGAGTTGAGATAAATGTTTACTTCTATGAGTTTAAAGCTAATTCTATTAAATATTCCAAAAATATGAGATTCACATTATTGGACTCTCAAATTTTGGAGTATTTAATCATTGAATTAGCTTTGAACTGGTAGAAGTAATTATTTACTTAAAATGGATATTGGCAGCTTGGCACCTGTAGCTCAAGTGGCAAAGGCGCCAGCCTCATACACCTAAGCTGGCAGGTTCAAACCCAGCCCCAGCCAAACTGCAACCAAAAAATAGCTGGGCATTTTGGCGGCCACCTGTAGTCCCAGCTACTTGGGAGGTGGAGGCAGGAGACTCACCTGAGCCCAGGAGTTGGAGGTTGCTGTGAGCTGTGATGCCACAGCACTCTACCCAGGGTGACAACTTGAGGCTCTGTCTCAAAAAAATAAAAATAAAAATAAAATAAAATAGATATTGGCCAAAGGATGTTAAAAGTCACAAGTTATTTTGGGGGGGAGGGGTTGTTGCCATTCATTGAGTACATATAATACACCAAGATTACTACTCTGTTAACTAATATTTAATTTCCTTTCATTTCCTCATTCACTCATCTATTTATATCTTAAAGAGTAGTTTGCATATGTTATACTTTTGTACTCACCCCCTCCCTTCTCAAGTCACACTTACAAAATTATTTTTAGTTATAGAAATTTTTAGTGGAGTTAACATCATAATCGGGTCTTTAACTGCATCACACGTGATGGAGTGGCTACCTGCATGTTACTTCAAAACAGCCTACAGAATACAAGATAGTAAGTGTTTGATTTGCTAACTATAATCCATATTGAGTTATCAGTCTTAAATGTGGAAACTATCGGCATTTCTCTTATAAATTACTATCAATCTGTCCTTGAGACTCTTAGAAACAGTCTTTTAATCATCAAAATGAGCTTTACGTGTTTGCCCTTGATGTAAATAAGATTTTATAAAACACATTGTCAGGTTAAGGAAGGAAGAAATTAGCTAGTTTATAAAAACAACTTGAAAAACAATAGGAATAATACGCAGTTTTAAAAGTTGTGTGCCCAACAGATGATGTGATACATTGTTAAATAAAGTAGGAAGAAAATAACTTTAGCTATGGAAATGTTGAACATACGATCTCGAGTATCAAAATAATTTATAAGTAAATGAATTTTTCAATGTACATGGAGAACATTTGTCCAGAAAGCTACCTTATAATTTGTTATGTCCTCAAGTGTGTTTGCTGGGTCTCATCATTATCATTCCTGCCATGTCACCCACGGACTGCAGTAACTACCAAAAAAATATTTCAGAAGAACCTTAGTTTTGCATGTATCAAGCTTCAATATTTTGTAAACCTCCTTAGGAATGAAAACTATTAAGTATCACTGCTCCTTTTTAAATCTTCTCTTTATATAATAGACTCTGTGTAACCCAAGCTCCAGGGAGAAAACTCTTTCTGGCTTGTTTTCTGTGACTGTTTCTTTGTTAACTTCTATAAAATTATGGGAAACAGGAATGGATGCTTCAAACATATTAGAATTTTTATTCGTTCAGTGAAATTCCTTAAAATAGTTGAGCATTCCTTTTAAAAGTATTTTAAATGTCCAGACAGATTAAAAGATTTTTATAAACAAATTCCTCGCAGGGGCTACGTTACGTGCTATGTATTTCAGGCTAATCATAAGGGCTTACTGTGGGTCAGTGTGTCATATCCCAGTGGTGTCGAGTGAGATGGAGGGTTATCTTATATGTCAGCTGGATAACCCTGGGAACAATTTCAAGCAGGCAAGATAATGGGGCTGAATTCTGAAATGAAGGTTGAAATATAGTGGAATATTGTTTCATGTAGGAAGGATAATTTTTTAAAATAAATGTAGTCACCTTTTAACATCTTTAGGCATATTTGATAATAATTTTAATAGCATATATTTTAGGTGACTAGATTGGATAAAGGATGAAGAATATATAATTGTATGTTTAAACTGACAAGTAAAAAATTACAAATTCTCCTAGGCCCGGAAGATTGTATTAATGGAAAGCTGCTGAAAAAAAATTGAAACATTTTTTTCTCTATCATGAATACTAAATTAATACTTCTTAATAACTGCAAGGTTTTGTCTTCTTAATTGCTCTTATTTCAAACTTGAAATTATTTCAATCTACACGTAAGTGCAAAAATATAGAAATCTTTAAAATTGTTTTCAGTTTCTACATTTCTAAGGTGATATTTTCATAAGATATTTTATAAAGTATTAATCCTTTAAAAAAATTACAAGTTCTTTCAAAGGTTTTTAAGTCCATTTTTGTGTTTGCTTCCAAAGTACATTTTCCAGGCCTAAATACACGTGTAATTTTGAGAATTTCTATGTGTATGTATAAAATGAATCCCAAGAAAAGTTATCTTTAAATATAGTCATTTCTTTGTTATGGATTTCATGAGAAAATTTACATTTAGACTATCATGATATTTCAATTAGAATTTTAGGGAACATACAGATTCCCAGTATAATCCAAGCATGTAGCAGTGGGATGAAATTATAAGGTTTTTGACACCAGTTTATGTATACTTGATTACCTTGATGTTTACCATTAAAAAAGGAGATCTTCTTACACAATGGATTTTACATAAACGTACACTGACAGGCCCTTATTTTCTGGAAACTCATAATATTGCAAGCTCCACAAACAAGAGATTTAGGAAGCCTGTGGTCAGCCAGTAGAGGCCACTCACAGCTTGCTACTAAAACTGGACAGCAAAGTGAAACTTCCTTTGCTCTCACTGTGGGGCGACATTCTGAGCAGGCTAATTTTTAGTTTCTTACTCAAAAAAAAAATTTACCATGCAGTGGTATGAAAAAAGTAGTTGCTATATTTGTTTTTGAGTTACTCAGTGCTTAATCTTTTCTGTGCAAGCATTTAGATCGTTCATTAGTAATGTATACCAGAAATGAGAATTTATGCACTTAATAATTAAAGGTATTATTTTTCTAAAAGCCAATAAGTCTAAATTTTTAATTATTAATGCTGACTTCTTTTAACTGGGAAAAAATTGTTTGCAGTGAAGACTTAAAATAATGACATTGTTTAGTTTCAGGTTAAAAACATAACAATTGCTAATGTTGTACTGGTAAATATATATGCGTGTATGTATTTCTAAACCAGGTCAGTTTAGTATAATTTTCATTCCGTTGATTCTTAGAGAATATCTGTGCTCCTATTACTTGAAAATGTACTAAGATTACTTCAGAAATTACCTGGAGTCTATGTCTTCATTCACTAGTCACTGTGCTGCTGGCAGCCGGAAGGTTAGCGTCTTTGCTGGGACATAGGTACTGATCCCTGCTGGCAAGGCTAATCCTCAGTTGAAAGGAAAGCCTTGTGCGTCTCTGCGGCTTATTTCCTATGATTTAAAAAAAAAAAAATGTTCTTAAAACTTTTCTGGTTTAAAGCTGTAATCAGACATTCAGATTGCTATCTCCTTTGGAAGGAAAAATACTCCAACTCCTGTAATTTTCTCAAGTTCTTTCACGTATTCACATGATAAAGTGTTTTTGCCCCTCCAGGACAATTTTGTTGTGCTACTTTGGCTGTAGTGATCAGTCTCAGAGCTGTCTGTTACTCTGTTAGTCTGTCTGTAACATGTGCTAGCAACCCTGTTCAGTGATACCATGCACTGTCTTGCCTATATTTAATTTCTTTTATTTATTCAATTATTTTTTTTAGAGATAGGGTCTTACTCTGTCACCCAGGCTGGACTGCAGTTGTACAATCACAACTCACTGCAGCCTCTTAATTCTTGGACTCAAGTGATCCTCCCTAGTGTGTGACAACATCACCACAACTGGCTAATTTTTTTCTTATTTTGTAGAGGTAAGGTCTTGCTATATTGCTCAGGCTGGTCTCAAACTCCTGGCCTTAAATAATCCTCCTTCCTTGGCCTCCCAAAGTGCTCACTCATTACAGGAGTGAGCCGCAGGACATGGCCTCTTGCCCGTATTTAAAGTAGTCTATATGCTCCCTTGAAGTCATAGGCAAAGTCTTCAGTGTTGTTAGCTGAAGATTTTCCAATCGTGTGTTCTAGATTCAGGCCATCATCTTCTCCCGGGGCAAATCCCCAAATACATAAAACACTTGTTTTGGTATATTGTTTTATTTTTGTAGTCTACCTGCGGGGGAAAACATACTAGGTAGTGAATAGGATGAATTAGATTCAAATCTAGCTCTGTTCAGATTCTTTAGTCCAGGCCATGTGCCCCCCCCAGCCCCCTGCCCCAGCGTTAGTTTCTTCCTGTGTTATTTGAGAATACTGTTACTTCACACTAGGCACCTTGCTTGTGAAAACACTTTGTAAACAGGCAAGAGCTATAAAGAATACAAGTGTCATCATCACTACTGACACAAGTACTATTTCTACCAGTTGTATTAATTCCCGGTGTAGTATTTGTGAATACTGTCACACATTCTTTGTTGGTTTTTCCATGCTTGAAGCCTTCCGAGAAAGAACAAAATTGGAACAATAAAGATGCACACAACAGTGTGGAACCTTTAAACTTCACTATCAGGTAAAAACAATTAGGTTGATTGGTTTTAAAATATTCACCCACTGTGTTATAGGCACTATACTATAATATAATCTGAAGGCTGTGAATACGGGGTATCACATAGATCCCAGTAAAAAGTTTTCCCTAGCGTCATGCCAGTGTATGACAAGAGCAACACTGTGAGCACTGGTATTCTTAGCCCGGGATATCTGTATGTCATTATTAAGTTTTATAAAATTCCAAATTTTAAGGCTTTTATTAATTGGAAAAGCCAGTTATATTATATAAACCTATAAATATAATTATACAATAGTTTACTTAATTAGTTTTAGTTAATAGTATTAATAGTTTAATACCATAGTTTTTGGAATCTCAGGTAATCCAGTTGTCTTCATTCCTGAACCTTCCATCCAGGAGGACAGTGTCTGAAGCTGAAACTCCTGGTGGGTAAGGACTAGCAGTGGCCTCTCCCTAGTATCATGTACATTACCAGGAATACATCAGACATTCTTCACGTACCTATGATTTGGGAGGGTGAGGGTTGTGGCAAATGAAGATAATTTTTCCTGGTCTACTGTATAAACCCACGTTTTGCTTTACTAGGAACCCATCTTTATTTTTGTGGCCAAATACTGTTCCATGGTATACATATACCAGAGTTTATTAATCCGTTCATGGGTAGATGTGCACTTGGATTGATTCCACATCTTGGCGATTATGAATTGAGCTACAGTAAACATTCTACTGCAAATGTCCTTGTGGTAGAATGATTTTTTCTTCTGGATAGATACCTAGTAATGGGACTGCGAGATAAAATGGAAGGTCCGCTTTTGAGGATTCTCCATACTTCTTTCCATAGAGGTTGTGTTATTTTGCAGTCCCAACAGCAGGGTGAGTGTTCCCTTCTCTCCACATCCACACCAGCGTCTGCTGCTTTGGGATTTTGTGACGTGGGCTATTCTCACTGGGGTTAGATGACATCTCAGATTGGCTTTGATTTGCATTTCTCTGATGATTAGGGACAATGAGCATTTTTCCATTGCCTTTGTTGGTCATCCATCTATCTTCAGAGAAGTTTCTGTTCAAGTCTTTTACCCATGTATAAATGGGATTGTTTGCCCTTTTCTTCTTGATTAGTTTGAGTTCTCTGTAGATTCTAGTTGTCAGCCCTTTATCAGATTTTTTTTTATCACTTTTTATATTTGCTTTAGTTGTTGTACCCTTGGCTGTGCAGAAGCTTTTTAGTTTGATCATGTCCCATTTATTTATTTTTGGTGTTGCTGCAGTTGCTTAATAAAGTCTTTTCCTAGGCCTATAGCATCAAAAGTTTTTCTCACGCTTTCTTCTAGAATTTTTATTGTTTCATCTTAAACTTAGATCTTTTTTTTAGCAAGAGTCAATTTTTGGAAGTGGTGAGAGGTGTGGCTGAGGTTTCAGTCTTCTACATGTGGCTAACCAGTTCTCCCAGCACCATGTTTGTTTATCAAAGATTAAATGGCAATATGTGGCTGGGTTTGCCTCTATGTTCTCTATTCCATTCCATAGATCTATATCTCTGTTTTTGTGCCATTTAAAAAAATGACAAAGACTTACCTGGATGGAGTTAAAGCACATTTTTCTTAGTAAAATGTCACAAGAATGGAAAAGCAGGTATCCAGTGTACTCAATACTAATATAAAACTAATAGATAAACAACTATACCCCCACATGAGAGAAAAACATAATTGTATTCAAGTGAAGGGGGAGGAGGGTGAGGGATTGTTGAGCTCTCACCTAATGTGTACAATGTAAGCGTGTACAGCACACTTCCTGGATGAAGGGCTCAACTACAACTTGAACTTTCCCTTAGAAACACAATGTAACCCAATCATTTCTACCCTCATATTAATCTGAAATTAAAAAAAAAAAGAAATCCAGACAGCAGAGGTAAAATATGAATTATCACTTGGATTGTTTATTGATATTATTCTTTTTTTTTTAATTTGAGACAGAGTCTCCTATGTCAACCTCTTAGAGTGCTATGATATCACAGCTCACAGCAACCTCAAACTCTTGGGCTAAGCAATTCCCTTGCCTCAGTCTCCCAAGTAGCTGAGACTACAGGCACCCACCACAACACCCGGCTATTTTTCTGTTGCAGTTGTCATTGTTGGTTAGCAGCCCCAGGCCAGGTTCGAACCCTCCAGCCTCGGTGTAAGTGTCTGGAGTCCTAACCACTGAGCTACGGGGCACCGAGCCTGTTGATATTACTCTTAAAAAAAAAAATAGCAATATAGCTAACAACATAGCTAACATCACCCAGATGAATAGGAACATGCATGGTTTATTATATATTAGAACATAATTTTATGATACATTAGATTACTGTTAAATGTTTGTTGAATCATACCAAGTAACCAGTATTGGTTTAGAACAAGGAGCACTCAGTGGCTGCATTAAGTGCTGAATCAAATTGGCAAGTAGGGTAAGGGTCAGACTAAGGAGAGCCTTGAACACATATCTCATTAGTTTTCATTTTACTTTCAGTGTAGAGCCATGGATGGCTCTGGAAGGTTGGCATGTGAAAAACTGCAATTTACAAAGTTGAAGTTGGCAAGTTAGGGAGATGAATTGTAGCAGGGGAGATAAATTGCATACAACTCCCTTCTTACAGGGGATTTTTTTTTCCTTTTTTATGCCTCTCAGCTCAGATAACTACTATACTTTGCTTCCTTTTAATCTTATAAAGGATATCCAATTTATGCTACTCGGATTATCACTTTTTGTGTTTGCTTTAAAAGTAATTCTAAGGTAATTTTTACTTTGTTTGTATGTTACTTTAAAAGTAATCCTAATGTTATTTTCTCAAATATGTTTCCCATCCCCAAATAGATTGTGCCTTTTGTGCGTTGTGAGCATTTTGTGGTATTGTGAGAAGACAACACAATGCAATGTTTTATGCATTCCCACAACTGTCTTGGAACAGAACTTTTAGAACACCAATATAAAACCCAGGTTCCCCTCATTTGAAATGCTTTCGGAGAATCTTCCTCTATTCTTCCGTGTGGGGATGAAAGGTAAACATCCAACACATTCATTTAAATAATTAAAATTAATTATCGCAAAGCATGTAGAATATTATTTTCTTGGCTTTAATTTTAAATGAAGATAAATTTATAGACGAGGACGCTAAAATAGGTGTCCTTTCACCTCTTTTCCCTCCAGCCTTGAAAGACATACTCTTGAACCCGTATTTGTGAGTGGTTTTCCTTATTATCTATCATACATACTTGACTGACGCATTTGTCGACCATACTAGGGGCCTTCCTGCAGAGTCTGCTCAACTTTAAAGGCTTGTTCTTTCTCCAGGGAACTCGAGTCAAATTAATAATTGCCATAAGATAAGCAGGAAACTTCTGGGTCTTGACAAACTCACAGGGAGGTTCAGGCATTGCCTCCCTACAGCCTGGAGGCCTGGCAAATTTGATTGACCAGTCCTCACAGAGTGGAAAGGCTGCCTTCTGAGTGGCAGCCTGCCACCCTAAGTGTGTGTCAGTGCGGGCACTGAAGTAGAACAGCATTGGAAGGCAAGTACAACGTCGTTGGAAATCGGAGCATAGTTGAGGGAGAAAAGCTGTACTCACGGGAAAGAAGGATGATGGTTTTCTGTATTTATGTGGGAACATAAAACTTTATTAATTTATAGAAAGAATCTTAACTATTGAGCAAATACATAGGAGATCACCCATATTGAATAACCTCTCTGTTAATTTTCCATGATGGTTTATCTCAGAGACGTTTACCCAATCTGGAAGTGATTTGTTCAACTATGTAAGTGAAAACATTGGTGTTAATACATGCGTGACAAAAAGAATAAAAAATTGCTTTTAATGTGTCTGATATTCTTGAGAGAATAGACGTTTTGTCATTGATATCATTTAGCTGATTGGTACTTACTGACCTTATGAATTGACGGTGGTACTTGTATAGCTTGTGTTAAATTTCACCTCTTGCCATGACATTCCTGTTTTCTGAGGCTGATAATTTGGTGAGAAATAACAGCAAAAACTAAAACCTGTGTGATCTTTTAGCATTAGAACATAAAGCTGTGTTCTCTAGAAGTCATCTGTTCCTTTCCAGCTTTGAATTTACTTTTCGAGAGTTTGTGTTAGTAAGCGTAGGTACTGAAAATAAATATATAGTCATTGAAGTAGTAATATTTAACAAATGACTCATAAGAATTCAGGGCGTGTCCTGTGATGTCTAAGGTTGTCGTCACTAAATATTTGCTAATTACCTAAACGATTGATTGTCTCCAGAGTTTTAACAATTGCAAGACTCCGATTGTGGAGACATGTTCTCAAGAAGGGCAGAGTGTCCATTCCCTATCTAATCTTCTCAAATAATTTTTTTTTCTACTAACTTTACCATGTGAATATTTTATTAGATATTTAAAGTGATATGACTTTTTAAAATAAAATTGTTATTTCTTTATAAAACATTTCTGAAATTATCGAAAGGCATAAATTGTAGAGAATAAAAATATCACCATATTTGTTTATTAAAAAATGATATTTTGATCTGATGTTTAAAACTGCTTCAATGTATTTTTTTCATTTTCTTTTTTATTTTTAAAGATTATTATCTGCCCAGAATTAATGATGAGACAGGCATAAGTTTTCAGAAAGATCATTCCTTAAGAATGTTTCTTAAGTTTTATAATATTTAAAGTATTCTATTAACAGGTCATATTAAAGACATTCCGAATTTTAAAATCCACTGGACCTTCAATATAACATTGCTTTCCACAAGCTGATTACTGTATTAAAGATATTATTCTCAAATTTTAGGTAAAGGTGTCTAGTTGACGAGGTAACAAAAGGTTCCCATGATAAAAACATTTTACCCTTGAGGCACACCTCTGACATTGACCCTGATAAAGATCATCATGCCTGGATCTCAGTATTGCTTTAATTCATTTTTCAAAAATTCTAAATTATACCTATTTTTAATATCTTTGAAAGTAAAACAAAAATTGACAAAGTAACAGTAAATGATATTTACCTCTGTTTTTTAAAGTGCCAGGTACTAGATAAATATGTAAAATCATTTAAATATCAACATTTGATACTATAAATCTTTTGTGGGTTATTTGCTACAATTGAATTGAGCTTACAGCTTTTTTGTACATATATAGCTGAGAAATACGTGGTATGATTGTTTCTGACTAGAGTGAAAGCTTACATTTGTATTATGGTATAAATTAGTTATAAATTCTGTTTTATTATATTCGGCTACATTGTTTTCATCAGGCAATTTATCACATAGGTGTATGTGAAATTTCTTCATTTATTAAATTTCAGATTATCTATTTCAGGCCAGAACAAGACTTAAACATTTCTCCCTAAGTATAGCTTCAGGTAAACAAGCAATTTTAGTCCTGAAAATAGCTTCTGCTTCTGTCAACACGTTGTTTATTTTTTCTCTGAGATAAAAAGTTCAGTTTTCTGATATTTGTACCAAGATAAAGTCAGTAAACAAGATTAATATAGTGTGGAAAAGGTTGTCAGCAGCTCTGGCAAAGGAAATAAGTTGCCTGTACGTAGAACATACTGTAAACTGAATAAAAGTGTCAGGTCCACCATGAGATAATGTGATCATGAACCTCTAACAAAGCATGACATAGGCACAGTCGGCTTTTCTCATAGCCACAGTGTAGAAAATGGATTACTGTATTCCAGGGATACCCACTGGAATAGCATGAAAACCTCATTTTGAGGTGAATGCAGGATGCAGTCCTGGAGTTGAGCCACATGTTTACCTGTGGTGCTCAGACCATAGGGTTATTACTGTCATCATCTGAGCCCTGTTGCAATATTTGCATTTCTTAGAAGTCCAGAGTCTATGCTGGCTTCCTCGTTAGCCAAGTGGTGCAAGAAGAAATAAATACCTGAAAATGTCAGTTTCTTTTCAGAGGCATCTTACTGCTTCATTACGCCATTTTGCCCCCCCCCCCATTCTGTTCTACGTAAATGGCACTTCTATAATTACAGAAGGACTTTTTATTACAATAAGGCATAACTTAAAGCCCTTTGCTGTAAATTTACGCCTAGTCGATTGTGATGGTAGATGCGTTCATGGTGGTGCTGTGTTTCTGTTCCCTTTGAGAACCTTTTGTAAAATGGGAAAGTTGTGAAATTCTAAGAAAAAATGGAGGTAGCTTACTTCATCAAGAAATCATTTGAACTTTTCTTTATTAGATTTTTAATTTTATATAGAAATAAAGGGAGTATTGTTCTCTCTGGTGAAATTACATGTGGTCATATGTAAATCCACAGCTAACTCCTAACTTTGTGGCAAAACTATAAAAAGGACTGTTCATGACTTCCAAGACCTAGGTTTCTGTACGCGTGTTAAGTGAGTACATTACACAAATAATACGTGGTATTTATATTTACAAACTAACTACAAATACATTTGTCCTTGCAAATCTCTGCTCAACACTAATTAAACCTTTTTTTCACATAAGATTAAATATGTGCCCAGTTGGATTATATTTGAAAATGAGAGTTACTGCCCTGTTTCTTAAGAAAGAGGTTTAGACTATTATAAAGGTACCTTTAAAATAGCTGTAGAATTCTAGCAGAGAAGCTACACTAGACCAAAACAAGTTGAGTTTTCTTACAAGGAATTCGATTATCCTTTTGGTTTGTGCGCTTTTGCCTGAGATTTGGGAATTAACATTCTATCCTCCCTTTCAGAATCGTGTCCGCGATAGTTATGTTGCTGTTCTCCAGGGTCTTCTCACAAACCCATCCGCGACTTATTTTTTCCTGCTTCAATCTCCTGTTAGGTGCCCACTCCCGGCCCAGTCAGTAACAAGAGGATGGTTCACTTTTCCCCGGATTCTCATCACCATGAGTGAGTAATCAGTGGGTCTATATAACCTTGTCCAGGTGCTCTACCTATTTCTTTTGGAAAATTGTTAGCTGTTCCTAGTAAATGTGCCTTAATTTGTACCTCTCATTAAGAAGAGAAAATAATCAATTCTAATGCTGCAAGAACAGTTTAAATGAGAACATAACATAAATTTAAATAGAGGTTTTTATTCCTTTATTGAGGACAGAATTTGAAATTCCTAGATTATTAAAATGCAGGTATTATCTTAAAACACGTAAGTTTTCTTTACAGGGAGTGGTGTCACATTCTCCTGCTCCCTCTGGGCCCCAACCCTTCAGCTGCGGCTGTAAAGAGGAAGAGACGGTTCTTCTCATTCCTTCTCTACTCTCTATTCCTGTTCAGCATTTGGTAATAATAGTAAAGCACTGTTAAGGGACCAGATTTAGCAACCAAAAGAAGAGACTGATTTACTAGATGATTTTTAAAAATTGTGTAGTTGGAACTTTAAGTTTGGTCAGTCGTTAGTTGACTGTCTAGTCAGTGTTTATCAGCCTTTTAATCTCATGCACACTTACAGGCTTCCAGAGCACACTTAAGTCATGTCGAGCAAAGCAAAGAGTAAAGAGAAAGAGTATTGGTCCCACCTACTTGGGAGGTGGAGGCAGGAGACTCACTTGAGCCCAGGAGTTGGAGGTTGCTGTGAGCAGTGAAGCCACGGCACTCTACCCAGGGGCTCAGCTTGAGGCTCTGTCTCCAAAAAAAAAAAAAAAGAAAAAGAGTATTTTCTGGCAAGCAATATAAGGTCCATTATTTTCTATTTTTTTCAACTCTACTCCTTAACAAATACAAACAGAAATTATTGTTCCTATGTAGCAGAATGATACGATAACCTTCCTTTCTGTCTTTCCTGATTTCATTTTTATTATTCCGTAAGACCTCTCTTTTTTCCTTCAAACAGAAAAAACAAAAACAAGAAAAAGTAAAGCATTGCTTATCTCAGAATGACACCCAAAAGTTTGGTATCTGTTCTTCCTAATTTTCTGTTCTGATTAAAAAAAAAAAAAAAAAAAAACTCAAGACAAGTACATTTAAAACATTTTTAAACCCAAAATTGCGTTTGGCAAAGATTGTAAATGCTCTCGGGGCAGACAAGTGCTGTATCTCTTTATCACCATGTTGATGTCCCAGGGCTCGAACAGCTCCTGGCAACTGCACAGTCAGAGCAGTTGTTGACTGGATGAAGACGTGAAGGTGTGAATTGTAGATGGGACAGACTGGACGATGCCAACTGGAGTATCACTTCCAAATTAGTAGTCTTAACCCTTACTGTAGTCTCACCTCCTTGGGCCCCAGTCTCTACACTGGTTTGCAGTCAGTTAAACGAGTCACTGCAGGTGCAACTCAGGTGTCCGTGTTGCTGGAGCTGCCCAGGTGATCCCGCTGTGTATGGATTACCATGCTGTCAGCACTCAGGACAAAACTGTGGTGATCATTTTACTCCCTGGCATTCTCCATGCTGCTAATCCAGTGTCTTTGGTGCCCCCTTTCCATTTCCTGCTCCTTACCTTCATTAAAGCTGTTGTGTTTCCTATTCCAGGATCCTCGTGGATCTTTCTGTCTCTGGTTTCCATGTCACTACATACTACCCACTTCTGTGACTCAAGTTCAGTTCTGATCATTTCATTCCCTCACGTAAAATCTCCAGTACTGCCTGCCGCCAGTGGAGAAACGTTTTAGCATATCACTAAACACCCTCCACAATCTGGCTCCAGTTGCCTTTTTACCTTATTTTCCTTTATCTTTCCATCATAAAACCTTTGCTGTCTGATATAACCTCTCCTTCAGTGCCCTTTGTATCCTGGGATTTTTCTCCTGCATTCCCTCCTACCTGTATGTATCAAAATCCTGTTTGTTATTCAAGACTGATCTTTAAAAATCCATTTACCAGGCTCAGTGCCTATAGCTCAAGCGGCTAGGATGCTTAGCCACATACGCCAGAGCTGGCAGGTTTGAACCCAGCCCGGGCCTGCCAGACAACAATGACAACTGCAGCCAAAAAATAGCTGGGTGTTGTGGTGGGCACCTGTAGTCCCAGCTACTTGGGAGGTGAGGCAAGAGAATCACTTAAGCCCAAGAGTTGGAGATTGCTGTGAGCTGTGAAGCCACAGCACTCTACCCAGGGTGAGAGTTTGAGACTCTGTCTCAAAAAGAAAAAAAGTCCATTTACCAGAAAGTAATAGGTGCGATTAACAGAATATGCAACTATCAGGAGGTCAAACCAAGAGAGTATTTTTTTTCTTACTTGAGAAGCCCGGAAGAAGGGCTTGAAAGATGTTACCAAGGACCACATTATTTCTGTTTTTCCACTTTCTCTGTTTTTTTAATTTACTAAAGCTGCTATGTCAAAGTACCAGCAAACTGGGTGGTTGAAACAACAGAAATTTGCTCTCTCCTAGTTTTGGAGACTAGAATTCCCAGGACCCAGGTGTCGGCAGAGTTAGCCCCTCTGGAGGGCTGTGACAGAGCCGGTTCATGCCTCTTCTCCAGCTTCTGAATGTTGGCTGGCCGTCTTACTGTTGGGGCCCCGCTGCAGCACACCCATGTCTGCCTTATCCTCACATGGTGCTCCAGTGGGGGGTGTGTATTTCTACGTCAAAATTTTCCCTTTAGGTGAGGGCACAGAGCTAGATATCTAAGACCATGTAATAAGGTCATACTGGATTAAGGCCCATCCTAGTAACCTCATCCTAATATGATTGCTTCTATATGGAGACCTTACTTCCAAATAGGGTCATATTCTGAGGTACGGGGGTTAGAACACCAACATATTTGGATGACAATATTTAACCTTATTTTCTTTTGTCCTCATATTTATTGCCTCATGGTCTCAAAATGTCTACTGTTGGTCCACACATCTCACATCTGTTTTTTTGTTTGGTTGGTTGGTTTTTTGCAGTTTTTGGCCAAGGCTGTAATCCCAGCACTCTGGGAGGCTGAGGCAGGTGGATTGCTTGATCTCAGGAGTCCAAAATCAACTTGAGCAAGAGTAAGACCCCCATCTCTAAAAATAGCCAGGTGTTGCGGCAGGCACCTGCAGTCCCAGCTACTCGGGAGGCTAAGACAAGAGAATTGCTTGAGCCCAAGAGTTTGAGGTTGCTGTGAGCTATGACACAACAGCACTCTACCAGGGGTGACAAAGTGAGACTCTGTCTTTAAAAAAAAAAAAAGAAAGCTTTTCAATAGGCCCATTCTCTTTGTCAGAGAAATCTATATGGTGTGTGGTACATCTTTTAGGGGCGGGACACAAGTATAAGAGGGTCTTTATCTAACAAATTCAAGTGTAACCTGGTTCTTTGTACCCTCAATGAATCCCCAGCAATTAAAAAAAAAAAAAAAGAAAGAAAGAAAGAAAACCTACAGAGAGGTATTGAAAGCAAATTGTAGACTAGAGCTGTAGTCACGTCATGTGGCTTGTTAAATCTCACTTCCACACCACTACCTGTTTCCATTTAGGGGTTCCAATGTGATTTTCCAAACAGAAATTTCACAATTATATGACTTTCATTCAAGGTAGTTGTATTCCATAGGCTGTTTTAGCTTGTCAAGAGAAACCAGGAGAAACCACAGGACACTGCGGCATGAGAATTTTCTTTTATGCTGATGAATAAGTACTCAGGCAACTTTGTATAGACAGACATTCACATTCACACATGCGGACATACAGAATCCAGAGTCCCAGATGGATTGTCTTAGGTTGGCACTCTGGTGGGGACTGGCCTGTCTCTCTGCTTTAAAACTGACCCCATCTTGCCTCAGTTTGTCTCTTGTAGGTTCCTAGGAGGAAAACCCAATATTTGAAATTTTCCTGTCATTCTATTTAACAGAAGGTGGTATATGGTCAGTGTGCACTGTGGGGCCAGAGAGTTTGAGTTTTATAGACTTCAGTGATTTTCCAGCTGGAATAAATGGTTCCATTCTGCCTGTTCCCCTTCTTCCACTCATACGGCTCCTCTAGCTGATACGTGTAACTAACGCTTATCAAATTCAGCATCTCATAGTAGAAAAAACAAGGTACTCATATTCATACCCGACTAAGGTTATGCGATTAATTGTTAGGAAAATAGTGGTCACCAGTAGTTTTAAAGGGGTCAATTTTCAAATTGCTTGCTTTCATCTATAAACTTCTTCCCAGAAAATTATCAGCCACAGTTAAATTTCTGGTTCTTGCTTTTCACAATTGTTTTTATCCTACTTTGAGAAAAAAAAAAGACGCTCCCATCAATCCTAATCTCATTTTGGTGTATAATGTAAAATCCTTTTAGGTTCCAAATGTTGTACTGGTATTGCTGTTGAGAGATCGTCTAATGACTAAGTCGCAAAGCATTTTGCAAAATAGGAAGCTAGTTTCTGTCGTTCTTTTCGTTCAGTAGTGAGTAGATTGTTAAAAATATTCCCTAATCTGGAAAGTGTCCTGTGACTTTCAGCATAAATCTCTGAAGGAGTTCAAATAATCAAATGACGGCTAGAACCAAATTCCTTTTATTCCAATTTATCAATTTGTGTGAACAAGGTTTCTGAACACTCAAATCTATAAAAATAAAATATGGTAATATAATTGATGCCAAAAGTAATATCCTTCAAAGTCTACATGAACTAATTTGAGTGGGAAGCTCATTAATGTCTTTCTAATAAAATTGTACTTTTTATGTTTTACATTATCAAAATATATTTGTGCTAGATTAATTCATTGAATACTATTCGTTTCGGTTTCAGACCCTAAATGACTGATTGTTATCAACTTCCAATAATTGTTAATCAGCATTTACTGACACACCTTTCAAAATAATTTTTTAACTAGTCTGAGAGTCACAGAGATTTCAGAAAAATACACACATGCATATTTTTTTGCTACAGAAGAATATGGTAGGGTAACTAATAAAAGGCTTCCACAAGCAAAAAATTTACTAGGATAAATTTACGTGAAGAAGTGACTTGGTAATATGAGTTTAGGAAGAAAAATAAATTATACAGAATTTTCAAGATTGAAAGACAATGTATGTCTGGTTGGGGTTTTGTTTTAAGTGGATATTGGAAAATAATCAAATCACAGTGATATTTAGATTCCAGTGTATATAAAATAGAACCTCCGTAGTTGATCACCTTCCTATACTGACCACTCCTTAAGTTGACCTAATTTCTGTAGACTGGACATGCACCACATGTACTCAGTCAATGGAAGCCTGACTTTATATACTCACCACCTCTGTAAGTTGCATCTTGACCACTGTAACTGTAACATACAGTATTAATTTGCCATCTATAACTTGACTGGTTGAATCCACCCTTTAGTTGTATCATTTTTCCTTTAGTATAAATTACTTTTTTATTTTTTATTATTACCACATGTTGGTTTACACCTATTGTTTATCACATACTGCAGAAGACTTTTTCAATGTGAAGGACTATCTGAATTATAGGCACATCCTACAATTACTGAAAAAATTGATAGTTGATTGAGGCATGGTGGCCCAAAGGGAAGCACTCAGAAAACTGAGATCAAGCAATAGATTCATCTGCATTTTCTGGAAAGCAGCAGCCAAAGAAAGACAGAACATTTTGGTGTGAGCAAGACCACAGTTAGCAAAATCTGGAAATATAAACCTGAGTGCTTAGAGAGAGAGATAGGAAAGAAAGCTGCTTCTCCTACCGAGGACAAGTGGGAAAACCTCCCTCCATGAAGTCAGTGAAGCCACCATTAAACTGGTTCAAACAAATGAGGGCAGTAGTGCCCGGAACTCTGGACCAATAACCCAAGAAGTTGCTAAAAAATTCTCACAGGCGCTTGGGGTGGCAGATTTCCAAGCAGCACGTGGTTGGCTCCAAAAATTTAAACTGTAACAGGAGATCTCCCAGAACGTCTTGTGCAGTGAATCCAAATGAAGTTCCGTGGAAGTTCAGTGAAAGAGTTCATCAAAAGTTCCCAGATGTCACCAAAAGCTTCAAAGATGATGGTGTCTCTAATGCTGACAAGGGTGGAGTCTTTCTTAAGGTGAGGCCCACTGGAGCCTCAACATGAAATGTAGGAATAGAGAACTTTCCAAAGACTGTTTCTCAGTTCTGCTTTATAGTAGCTGAACAGGAGAGAAACTAAAGCCTTTGGGGACTGGGAAATTGGCCACACCACACACATTCAAAACCTGAAGCCTGAAGACCTCCCCCTCACTTGGAGAGCAACAGGATGACTGGTGCCCTGTTTGAGGAGTGGGTAGCTGGTATCGACGGAGACGTGAAGAAGAAGAAACAGTTTATTCTACTGATGGTAGGCCACTGTCCTGGCCACCCACAGTGAATCATCTCACAGACGTGACACTGAAATTTCTGCCTCTAAACATGACCTTAAAAATCCAGCCTCTTGTCATCGAACATTTAAAAGGCACCCCAGCTCCTGCAGTGGGTCATTACTCAAATGCAAACCTGTGGTTACCTATGGAGGCAGCTTTATCCACTGCACCAGTTAACTCTGCATGCTGCCCTCTGGATGAGTTCTGCTTGGAATACGGTTCAGCCAGAAACAATGTAGAAGTGTTTAAAGAAAGCTGGATTTGTTACATCCTAAGAGCACAGTATTTTGGTCCCATGAGACAGGCCATTTCGCAGGGCAGAATTCAAAGTAGCAGATTTTGAAGGTTTTGCTGCGATGGATGATGAGGTGGCAACCTGTAATGAACCCGATCCAGAAGCCGTTTTCCGAGCAATATTGACTGAAGTACAGATCAGCATAAAATTACACGAAACAGCTGATCAAGTGGAAGAAGCAAGTGAGGATGACACAGAAATTGCAGAGACTCCAGAAGAGGAGGATGTCAAGGATCTGATAATCCGTTGAAATGATTTGCTGTGGGATAATGCCCAGGTGTGCTGAGAGGTGTAGCCAATGTTGAGCTTTCTCCACTTACGTTTGTAATAAGGAAAAAACCCAAATTGACTCTTTTGTTCCAGCAAGAATGATTAAACTATGAGAAAACAATAAAAGTATTGATTTTAGATGGTACGAAATGCAGGATTGTACTGCTTTGATCATGTATGATTTTGCATGTCTAATAAGAGCTAAAGTAAAGTACACATACGTCCCAGTACAGTAGGCCGAGTTCCTCATGTTGACCAATTTGTTAACAGTCCTTTGGGTGGTCAGAGGTTCTATAGTATTTAAATGAGTGATTCAACAGTTACATTTTAAAATATCAATATAAAATGGATACAAAATTAATTTTTTGCAGCTATTCAAGTTTATATTGAAAAATTTTAGGTGTCATCATGAAAAATATTTGAGAGATGTCCAACCCATGGCCTACATGCAGATGATGAGGGACTTTTTCACTTGTCTGTGTTGGCAGATATGATGAAAATTATGCATGGACCTTTGTTTTTGCTCATCAGTTTTCATTCCTGTTGTGTATTTATTGCACGGCCCAAGACAAGTCTTCTTCTAAAGTGGTGCAGAGAAGCCAAGGGTTGGACACCCCTGAATAGTAAAGACCATTGTTGTAAAGAATGTTTTCAGGATAAAGTAACAGAATATTCTACAAATACTGGTTTAAAGGAAGAGCAGCTTGGTTTAGAACATCACCAGAAATCTGGAGGTAGGCAGCTGCAGGGATAATAATAGAGTCTGCCACAAGCTCCTTTTAGGAATGTTTGGTATTTTCCCCCAATTCCCAACAGCAATTCTCTATACCTCCCATATTCTCTCCTTGGCTTTTTTTTTTTATACTTGATTATAGTATTTATCACATTATTTTCTGGAATATAATTATAACATACATGTTTTATTCCCAGTAATGGACCCAAATTTAGCAAAGTTGGAGACTTTGTCTTGTTCTTTTTTTGAGTCTCTTACAATGTAGAGCATAAGACCTTACTAGCAAATCAGAGGCTCTCAAGTCAAAGTTATCAAGTTCTCCTGTTGGGTAGTGATGGAAAGTGTTTATAAAGGGACTGACTGAATACTCGTTGAATACAATGGACACTTGGCAGGAGAAGCAAGTACTTGAGCTAGAGTGGATTTCAGACCCTATCCTGTCCAGTCTCCTGATCTCTGCAGATGAGAACTTGAGGCTCAGAAAGGCTAAATGACTTGCTTCAGTTCACAAACTTAACTGTCAGAAGATATAGAATAGACCCCCACCAGGAATAAGCACAAAAGTGGCCATCCCTAGATGATGGGATTGGATTGTAGGTTGGTTTTATATTTTATTGTGGAGGTATGAGGTAAGAGTACATTTTGATATTTTTCACACTTTAGTGGACATATTATTTTATATTTAGAGGGTGTGGAAAGGCACAGTGAAAATTATTAAAATAATGATATACTTTTATAGTTCTATTGCTTAGCATTTTGAATATGTTAGCTGCATACTATACCCATATCAGCACTGCAAAGTAAGCAGGATATGGATTATGAGCCCTGTTTTGAATGTGAAAAAACTAAAATTCAAAGTGGCTCTGCCACTCATTCTGGGTCACGTAACTGCTAAGTCATGGATGAAGATCCGAGCTTGTCTCTGTGTTCCTCCTATTACACCTCCCAGTTACGGTGAGGATAGTAAACTCCAAGACCGCACGGTCGTGCTTTGTCACCATATCCCTGTATTCTGATGCTCTTACATCAGTTCTTCGGTCTTTGACGAGAATAATCAAATCTTCAGTTTCTTCCTACCATTTTACACCATCACAATCTGGTCATTGTCACAGTGAAAAAGGAACAGAAAGTCTTCAGCCTCGTGTGTTAATGCAGCTAACGAGTGGTCCAGTTTTCACTGTCACATTAACTAGTTGTCATCAATGCACCCTTTCCTGATGCTTCCACAAGAGTACAAGGGAAACACAAATTAACCATGGCTTTGTGTGAACTTTACTGTAGCTCACCTCAGAGCTTGTAATAAAGCACTCGGAAGAATTGCAAGAAGTAGTCACTAAATTACTCAATATTTAGAGACTCCTAGTTGGACAGTAAGCAGCAACTACTATTTTCATTCAGTTAATGATTCCTCTAAGTCAACATTTGTTTTGCTTTGGAAAATCCCCTCCAAAAATGGTTTGACGTAGGAATACTTAAAATCGTTTTCACTTGTTAGAATTTTAAGCTTCAAAATAGAGCAAAGTATTTTGCAGGCTCTAATGAAAGAATATTAAAGAATTTTTGGTCTTGAATCCATGTGATTAGATGGTTGTACCGTTAACAAAGTTCAGTGGAGGGCAGCCTAGAAATTACTGATCCAAGAAAATAGAGCTGCTGAACTGGGGAAGGGAAGAAGACGGTTTCAGGGTCAGTAGAACAGTCCCCAGTGTGGTGCTCAGGGTGGAAAAGCTCAGCTCACCAGATGAGATGAGTGGATCAGATCAATAAAAATGTAGACTGTTTCTATAGAAATAAAATTTTAAAATTTAAATTATAAAAAACTAAGTACTTATATTAATTCAGTGTTGGAATATGGAATCTCGTTTTTAAAGGTAAACTAACGTGTTCTGGACAAATATTGAAACGCCTTGCGGAGTATCAGAATCATGAAAATGTGATCATTTTAATAAAATCACATAACATTGTACTAAGTGTTAAATATCATCTACGAATTATTTCCTTGGAAAACATATGCTATATTTCAAGTCCAGTTGTCAGTAGATTTTCTTTTAATAGGAAATTTAATTTTTGTAGATTTTCTTTAATAGGAAATATTTAACACAGACAAGTGAAATATTAAGATAACTGAGTTATCGTAATAACTCAAAGCAACAGCAGGCTCAATCCAGCTAAAACAGAGAAATTAGTATCCAATTTCTGAGTGAAAATAGCCTGTTAAGTTTTGAAATTCACATTTGATTATTCTGATGACTTTCTAAAAATTCAAATATTAAAGTATGAAAAATAAAATTAATTTATGGCTACATTTTGAAAATACATATGTAAGCATAAAATGAGGTTACTTTTCATTGATTCGGATTCTACTTATGTACTCTAAATGACTCCTGAAATTTTTCTTTTCTCTTTTTCTGATCACTTATGAGATATTTACTTCTAGAGATAAGTATGATTTATTAATTTACTTTGAAATGGACATTTGTATTTTGCTTTTATTTATTTTTAAGATATTTACCAGAGGAATTGTATATAAATCAAACTTATTTTAAATGCACCTGGGTAACTCATTATAATCCTATGCTGAATTCCTTTATAAAGCAAATATTCACCCCCTTATTTTATCTTTTGTGTAAATATCGAGTTTGCTTAAAGCAAGGTTTGCCTGGATTAAAGGTCATGTTCACTGGGAATACTTTTACGCTTTGAAATTTAGCATCTAGTGCTTTATAGTGAAAGTGGCCTTAGCTCTAGATAGAGATAAATAAGAAATAGGGATCAATTCCTCCTCTGATTTACTGTGATTCCCTTAGGTAAGTCATTTAGCTTACATATGTCTTAATTTTTAGTTATGAAATAAGCATATTACTGGTCCTTTCTCATATAAAATACAGAAGGATTGTTAAATTAGTCACAAAACATTGCAAAATGCTGGGCATGGTGGTGATGGTACTTTATATTATACAGTGTATTTTATTTTTCAGGCAGTTTTCACATGCACCACTGTTTTTAATGTTTTTTTCTACCTCCCTGAACTAAACAATCGCTAAAGCAGAGCGAGCACATGGTGTGAAGCAAGAAAGTGTAGCGTGGGATGAGATTGGAGAAGGAAAGGCAAGGACCACATGGTACCAAACCTGGAAGGTCGCGTTAAGGAGTCTTTGTCCTAAGGAAAACGGAAAGCCCCTGGGTTTGATTTGCCTGTGTTTATTTATTTGGTCATTTGAAGGGAATGAACTCTCTGACTTTCTATAGTGACAAATGTCCCTTAATCGTTTGGCATCCTCAGTTATTTGCTACCAGGACCCAGGTCTTCCCTAGCCACCTGGCTGCTTACTGCCTGCCCTCTTTCCCTGATGTTTATTTCCGTATCTTGATCTACCAAGCGCTGTTTTAGGATGTGGGGTTCAGAGTTTGGTGCATGTTTCTACTTCTCTGTCCCCTTTTCCTCTGTCTGTTACATGCTTCTTCATACTTGCAAGTTTCTTCAATAAAACAGTTAGGGTTCACAGGAAAGATGTTTATGTAGAAGATTGGTTTCAAGCTTAGTTTCCAAACTTAATTTGGATTATCTTCAGTGATGATCCGTTTAGACCAGTGATATCCAATAGACTCTTCCCAATAGTAGAAATGTTTTAGATCTTCACTGCCCATTGTGATAGCCAGTAAACCACATGTGCCTTTAGCCCCTGAAATGTGCTATTACAACTGAGAAACTTAATCTTTAATATTAATTGAAACTTAAATTTCAATAGTATATATGGCTAGTGGCTATCATATTGGATAGCACAGCTTTTGATCATTTTATATAAATGAAACCCACTATTAAATAAAATAAAATTATGCTTCCAAGTCCAAAAATAGAAACTAGTCTCTGGCAATAACAATCTGTGTCATAAGCTGCAATAGCTCTTTCCTTCTGAAAAGTACATTTGAGGAGACGTCAGTTAAGTATCTCTAGGTTGGTTTTGTCCTTTTGCCGAGATCTCATATTAATTGACTTCCCATGAAATCGTACACGTTTCTGCTGCCTGTTGTTCAACATTGTGGGTGGAGAAAAGGGATTAAGGGCCAATGAGAAGGAATTAGTGTAGAACTGTGCATCTGCAGAGATTTTAGTTTTAAGAAAGCTTCCCTAAGTGTTTATTTTCTAGTCATGCCAACGAAAAGAAAAAAAAAAATTCCTTCTGCTTCACTTACCAACCACAACTGCTCTACTGCACTTAAAAGACTATTGTAATGAGGGCTCCATAGGTGATGGCTATTCCTGTTACCAGCGGAGCTCTGATGAAAAGTAAATGAAATTCTATGTCAGGCTTAGTTCTTAGACATGCCTAAACTGCCTCTGGATCTTAAAAGAGAGACCTAAACTCGGAAACCACATTCAAGGCCTTTGAATTGTAAGAACAGTGTCCTTCAGCCTACCCCCTTCTCTGCGATTGGTCAGTTTTAAACTATTCTGTGCTCCCTGTTCCCAGATATTTTCTTTCACTGTTAGTATTTCTGTGATGCCTTCTAGAATCTTGGCTTCCGTGTAAAATATGTATAGAGAGAGTGCCAAAAAAAGGTATACACCTTTTACGCCAGGAGAAAATTGTATTATATTTGTAATACTCAAGTCCTGTTGGACTTCTGCAATTACAAGGGGTACTCGTAGGGTTGGGATTCATCTTTCCTTACTGGCATATATTACAATTTGAGCGCAGAGTTTATCCTTTCGTACAATGTGTATTCATTCTTTGGCACCTTCGCCATGTGCGCTGGTGCCCCGACACCTCCCTTCTCTTTCAGGGCATTAGCCCTCCTCTGCCTTTACAGAAGCGTGGCTCTTTTAGGGACTACTTCCTCTTTATCTTCTCCTTCACTCATTTTTCACTGAAAAGTTAAATAACTTTTTATTTTCCAGGTATTTTGCTAGGTTCTGAGAGCACCAAAAAAAAAAAGTACCAACTCTGACCCTCCTGTCCAAAAACATGATGTTAGGCAGCAAAGGGGGACTTTTGGTTAAGAATACAGTCTGTGGAGTCAGAAACCCGGGTTCAAACTGATCCCAGTATTGCTAGCTTTATGACCTTAAATAGCCATGGGATTATTTCATAGAGTTATTCTAAGAATTGGATAAGATAATCCATGCGTGGTCATGAGTATGGCACTCAGCACAGATCTAACAGTCTGTGAGTGGTGGCATTGTTTTTACTGCATTTTCTAAAACTATTACCACTACTATTATTGTTATTATCGCTTTCTCAAGAACCTCTGATTTATTATCAGCACAAATGAACTACACAGTATATGAATGTAACTGCTTTAAGGGAGATATTTGTGAAGACATTGAAAGTCTAGAAGAAGAAGCACCTAAATCGGCCAGGATGAATTAGACAGGGTGCCCAAAGGAGGTGTCTCCAGTCTTGTCTCATTCCTATAAACTCGAGGACACAGGGACAAAGAAGCCACCGTTTTCCTACCAAGGCTGATTCTAACACCTGTGTTTATGATCAAAAGGAGTTTTCTTTTTCTTTCCAAAAGCTTTTATTTCAACCTCTTACTTTACTTTTCTTTAACCTACCTGTCTTTTCTCTGTCTCATACTTTGGGAGCCAAATACTGAAAAGTGTGGATTACATATGGCCTCTTCTGCACCCAACCGTGAGATTATAAGCCTGATTTCCTCCCACATCACTTCCTAGGAACTTCTCTGGACACCTTCAGTTATGTTTTTCAGTCCCTCTTGATTTCTCCATATTTAACGCCAATGACTACTCCCGTCTTTAAACTTTTTCCTTCCTGGCTTCTGTGATTCCACTGCCTTTTGGCTTATTTGACACTCTAAACATCTATTTTGATTCTTCCTACCCAAACCCCAACCTTACTAGAGAGAAGGAAAAAAGTGGTATAAGACATCCTATCAGATTTTAAGACTTACAGCATAGCTATACTGTGGTATTCAAGACTATGTGTTATTGGCAGAGGGACAGACACATAAATTAATGGAACAAAACAGAGAATGCAGAAATAGGCCTCAACAAGTATGACCAGTGGATCTTTGACAAAGGTATAAAAGCAATTCAGTAGAGGAAGAATAGACTTCAGCAATATTTTAAATTTTTGTTCTGGAAAAATCCTTTAAGAGGATGAAAAGAGGCCAGGCGTGGTGGCTCACGCCGGTTGTCCCAGCACTGTGGGAGGCCGAGGCCGGTGGATCACCTGTGCTCAGAGGTTCAAGACCAGCATAAGCCAGAGTAAGAGCCAGAGTGAGACCCCGTCTCTACCAAAAATTGCCAGGCGTTCTGGCAGGTGCCTGTAATCCCAGCTACTTGGGAGGCTGAGGCTAGAGAATCACTTAAACCCAAGGACCCAGGGGTTGGCAGAGGTTGCTGTGAGCTATATACTCTACTGAAGGACACAAAGTGAGACCCTGTCTCCATTAAAAATAAATAAATAAAATAAAATAAACAAAAAATTAAAAAAAAAAAAAAGGATGAAAAGAAGCTACAGATGGGGGAGGGGGAAATATCAAACCAAGGATTAGAATACATAAAGACCTTTCAAAAATGTAACAGTGAAAATAGTCTATTAGAAAATAGACAAAAGACATGAATATCCATTTTATTACTAAGGAGGATACACAGATGCCAAATAAGCACAGGAAAAGATGTTTAGCATCATTATCCATTGGAGAAATGTAAATTTAGACCAAAAGGAGGTATCACTATACATCTATCAGAAAAGCTGTAATAAAAAATAATGATAACATCAAATGCTGATAAAGATGTGGAGAAACTCGCTTGCTCATAAATGGCTGATGGAGTTATAAACCGAGGCAGCCATTCTGAAAATGTTCACTTTCTTACGAAACTAAACATGCACCTACCACCCTACTCCTCAGGAATCTCACTCTTGGTGATTGATCCTGCAAAAATGAAAATTAGGTTCACAACAGCTTTATTAGCCCAGAAGTAGACACAGCCTGGATGCTCTTCAATAAGTTAATAGTTAAACAGGCTGTGTACCTCTATACAATGGAATACTACTCAGAATAAAATAGAAAAAGGTGTTGATACATGCAACATTTTGGTTGAATTTCTAGAGAATTATGCTGAGTTTAAAAAAAAAAAGCCATTCTAGAAAGCTCATACAAAATGTAACAAAATTATAAAAATGGAGATGAGGTCAGGTGGTTAACAGAGGTTAAGTACAGGAGAGTGAGGTTTGAAGTGGGGGTGGCTATAAAAGGGCACCACAAAGGATTCTGGTACTAATGAAATTTTCCTGGTCTGTGTCAGTGTCAGTATTCCAGTTGTGATATTACACTATCATTTTTCAGATGTTATCATTTTTGAAAACTGAACAAATGTGCACTGAGTATAACTTCTTACAACTACACATAAATCTATAATTATTTCAAAAATAAAAATATAATTTAATTTAAAAATTTATAATTTGCTTAGCAAGTAGAACAAAAAAAGCAAATTTTAGGAGGGAAAAGAAAAGCAGCAGATCAATTCAGATGATCCAACATTTACTTATTAGACATTCCAGAAAGAGAGAAAAGAAAAAAAAAAACAGGGAAGAAAAAATCAGAGAAAAGAAGAAGCAAATTTTTACATACTGAAGAACTTAAATTTCCAGATGGATAGGTCTCACCCAACACAGTAAATGAAAAAGGCATAGCACTAAAGAAATTTAAACATCTAGGCTGGGAAAAAGCTAGGTGGTTCTGAGAGGCCATGGGGGATGAAACACTTGAGGCCAGGAATTTGAGACCAACCTTGAGACCCCACTTGCACTAAAAATAGAAAAATTAGCCTGACTTCATGGTTCATACTTGTAATCTCAGCTATTCTGGAAGCTGAGGCAAGAGGATTGCTTGAGCCCAAGAGTTTCAAGTTGCTGTAAACTATGGTGTCACTGCACTCTAGCCAGGGTGAGAGAGCAAGACTTTCTGTCAAAGAAAAAAAAAAATGAAAAGAAATTTAAAACTTAAAAAATCACCCAGAGGAAAAAATACAATTACATTCAAAAACAACAGAAACAAGTATTGGATTTGTCTACTTGAAAACTAAGCACATGATGAAGAAAATGAACAAGGACTTAAAAAAGGTCAGTGTAAACAATGTACTTCTATTTGAGTAAGTGCTTCAGCAAAAGGCGGCAGTGAACTTAGAAGCTGTGGGACACAGGAAAGAAGAGGTCCAGCCACGGAGGGAAATGGCATGAACACCCAGTGAAGGCCAAAGAAGCTCTAGAAGAGATCCGGATGAGACCCAGTGGACAAAGGCTTTGAGATGGAAATCTCTGGAGACTGAAGGGAAGAAGGAGGAAGGGATAGATAAATTTTCAGAAACTTTTAAATATTTGGAAGCTGACTGTGATAAGGATGTGACAGCTATAATAAAGAAGGCTGGTGGGTACCAGAAGGCTGGTATAGAAAAAAATAGCAAAGAGGAAAAAACAAGGCAAATATCAACTTTAGGAGAAACGAAAAGTTGAGCAGCAGAAAGTGTTCGTACAGCCACAATAATGTCAGTATTCACAACTGACTAATCAAAAACAGTGTTATCACTGGAAATAGGGAGTTAGGACTTAGAGAAGAGCTAAATTTATGATAGTGGGACTCCAATCCTCAATATCTAAAATCAAATAAGCACGAGCCATCAGTATAATCACATTCTTTACAAATGTAGTATTAAATACCAAAGGAAAAATCTCAAACAGTGGTTTCTCTGAACAGAGTTTAGGAAGTAAGGACAGATGGAACAAGAGACTGTTTTTTGGTTTGTTTTTTTTAAATCCTTTAAAGGGACAATCTATGACAAACTGTGAGGGGGACTGCAGTGAATAATTAATTTGGTAGTTAATCCAGATGTCATTCACTAATACCGGTAAGTGTCCAGTCTCATATCAGTGGTGGAATCTGACCTGCTAAGGACCTTCACTGTCTGTGAGTTTGAGAAATATTCCAGTCAGAGCACAGACAGGGCCTATTAATGGAGGGCTGTTTATTAGTAATTTTGGTATTCTCCCGAGGCTAGAGAATACAGAGAAGTTTTAAAGAGTCCCAGGAAGTGTGCCCGCTCGACCTCCTTGTCCCTCTGTAGCACACCTGGGACAAGTAACCTCATTTCTGCATCTGGAACCCGAGGATAACTTTGTAAGGTTTTATGAGCATGGGAATTAAAACACGTCATGTGCCTTAGGAGTACCTAATACATAGATTTACTTAGTATTATGGGTTTTGAAATAATACACAGCATTAATAGTATTATTAGCATCACTCCTTATGATTCTGGGCTGCTAGTGGTTAATTCATCACAATCGCTCTCTCGATTTCCTGGGCCTTGGTGTTTATGATTAGTTTTTATTCAGAATCCTGGCACAGGGCTGGGCACATAGCCAAGGATGCAACTCCCCCTGCTCACGTTGAAAAGCTGTTACCCACATAGGTCAGTGTTGAGAGTTCCAGGAGCAGCTGAAGCAAAATGGGCTAGACTGGGGTGTGTGAGAAGGCAAGGCTTTGAGGGTGTGGTGATTTCTGGGTTTTTAATTGAATTTGTTGAATTTGTTCTCAGCCAGAGTCTAGGCTGTTATAACTGTGGGAAGAATGGGTCCAAGGTACCTTCCGCTGACACTGCAGAATTCCTGTCAAGGTCTTTGTGTGTTGTTCCCGGGGGCATAACCGGAGCACGTAATATTCTTGTATTTTTAACATTTGTTTTTTATAACTCCAACGATCAAGAGGTCATAATTTGTTGTAATGACGCTATAATTAAGTTGTGGTAAATGATAGCATTTGTAGATTTGATAACCAGAATTGATTCATAGAATGAATCCGGTCCCAGCAGTTTACATTCACATAATTAAATGGAAATGTAATTCTAACAAGGTTTGCTTCTTAAATTGAAAATTACCGGGTTATGAGCACTCTTACATTTCTGTCAAAATTGGTCTAACTCTAGAATTACATGAAATATCCATTAAAATAAAACATATTCAAGGCTCCACTGCTGGTGGCAAATAAATTTCTTTCCAGCACAGGCAGACTGATCATGTGAGAGCACGTGCCTAGTTAGGTCCCAGCTAACTCCTTCTCTCTTTCCTCTACAGCCATTGGTTTAGCCCTGGGGCTAGGACTGAGCATGACCAGGTAAGGAATGTTCTAATACACGAGGAAGTTACTCAGTCTCTCTCAAATATTTAACCTATTTAACCGTCCCCCTTCAGGGCAGTGGATCAGCTTTACAAGAAAGGATATGAATGCCCAGTTTACTTTAAAAGAAGTTAATTGTGCCAGTACTTAATACACTGGCCAAATAAAAGCTCCTCAGTCAGCGTCGAGGTTTTCCTTTACTGCCACTGACTCAGTCACGCCTGTCACCTCCACGCAAAGACTCTCGTCCTTCCTCACCTGTAGGACCTCCCTGTTTATATTTCTTTTTCACAAAGTTAAAGTATCAGAACAGTCCCTCTGCTTAAGAATTAATTTGTATTAGAGATAAGATCAGCCAGCAAGAGAATATTTTTATCTGTGAAGTTGAAAGGATAGTAATGGTTTCTTACAAGTTTATATCTCATTATCTCTAGATGAATTGTTTAAAAAAAAAAAATCTCTTCCGGGTGTCCATGGATGCACAAGGAGTGGACTTAGCAAGGACTTAGCATTCATTCCAGCTACCGTTCATATAGTCTGTTTGTCCCTTGAAGTATTTGCTCTATGTCTGAAGCCTGCTAAAGTTATTTAGAGCTTAAATTTGTGATAAATGTTTTTTTCATTGTGGATGATAAACATTATTTTTAAAATTCAAGGAAACACTAAACCTCAAGTCCTCAGGGTCATTGCTTCTGAGGGGTAGGGAGGGAGGGAGGTGGGGAAGAGGAGTTTGTACTCAGTCAGTGGTACCTTGACTCTCCTGGGATGTTTGATTTCCTGGATTGGGAAGCAGGTTCATAGTCGGCTATTTATATCATAGTTTCTCCTCCTTATAAAGGGAAGGTGCCATATATTTCATTATAAATTACTCTTTATTTCTTAACACACATGCACCTAATTAAAAATATCTTGTGAATTCAGTTTTAATGATTTTTTTTAACTTGCCTTTTTCCACGAGAGTGATTTGCCTCCTTAAAGGTAGTTCTAACATTAGTAATAGAATATGGACCACTATTTGTATAGGTTTAGAAATTATAATAACTGGCTAAGTTACATCTATCATGTGGTCATCTTATTATTTAGAACGAAAAAAATTAAACTTTCTGCTTTCCAAATGGTTCATATCCCTTTATGTGCAATGCTTATAATAAGATCATACTTCTAGTATTAAGTTTCATCAGGATTATTTTACCCTAAAATAAAAAATTAAATTCTTCTTCCCTTTAGATTTTGAGAAATACTGAAGTATTTCTATTTTAGGTTATGGCAAATCTGGTTGCTTTCAGCCAAGCTTTATTGTACAGTTAAAAATTAATTTTAATAGCTAATGACTGTTAAGGAAGAGAGTGGACCAGTTCTTTTTTATTTTTTAATTTTTGAAATCTTTTTGACCAATTTTTGAATCAGCCTTTTGCTTAAACTTTAGTATGCTATTTCGGATTTTATCTTGACTAGATAGGTTATCAGTTATGCATAGTTAATACTTATTTCCTGGTGTAGTTATACTCTATAAAGTCAACTCAAACACTAAATTATTGAATATGGGGGATACAGAGTTAGGTTTCTTTGAGCCTTTGGTCACAATGATCAATACATGGCCTGATTTTGTGTGTGTTTCTGTTTAAAGACACCTTGTAATACCTATTGTTAATTCATCACAGTGAACTCACAGCCGACACTTCTATAACTCTGTGCCAGAACAAAGATTATCTAAAGCACTTTATTTCTCTATGAGGCCCATCACTACCTTCCTGCACCCAGGAACGCTGGACAGCAGTTCAGCACTATGCTTGTGGCCATTTTAAACAGTGAAATTGCCAAAAAAGGAACAATGATGCCAAAAATATAGCACCAAGTAGACCACAAGTACCAAAAAAAAGGTACTTGTTCACACTTTGAGAGCTGAAACAAGGCAGAGTGTCACCTTGTTGGACCTCAGCTAGCAACATGTGTTGCAGGCTGCTCAAGTTTGTATCATTCTACCCACTCATGTCTGCAAATGACTGCAAAGCACTGGAAGTGTTGGTTTGGTGTTACAAATAAATTTCAGCAAGTAGGCGAATTTGCAAATGTGAAATCCGTGAACAAAGGGGATCGATTGTATGTGTATGTACGTGTACAAATATACACTACTTACATTTTGAGGGATAATAATTTCTTAGTTCAACTTAGATCTTAGATCTAACTACAGCAAAGTAAACTGCTGGTTAAACCTGGGTGCAAATGATGAAGTGCAAACCCGTGGAGAGGTGTAAACTCCTTCAACGCATCACTAAGTGAGTGACTAATTAGCAGGCCTCATTACCTTTTCTTTTTCTCACACCAGCTTGGCAACACAAAGAATCAGGACTATCAACTCCACTCCTCATTACTTTCCCCGTCTTATGATTCTTCTTTCTTGCTTTTTTTCAGTCCTAAATCCCATTTCCATTTATGATCCATAGTGATCACGCTTTTATTATAATTTACTAAATAACTAACCTACCAGCCATTATCTATTTGGCACTCTGTGTTTTTAGCAAAAGAGATATTCGTTTAAAAAAAAAAATAGCTTTTCCCCTGAAGTGATTATAGTCTGGGGTGAGTAAATAGTAATTAGGGTATATTGATAAATATTTAAGAAAACCACACAGGAGCATAATAAAGACCTCAAAAGAGAAATGTCACAGTTAGTACAGGGGTGGAAGGAAGGGCAACTATTAGAAGCATCTTTTTTTTCTTTTTTCTGTCTTTTTTAATTCTAAGAGTTTGCCTCCATGAACATCTTATGGTTTGACTTTTTGACAGAGTTTATAAGTATCTTAATGAGTCATATTATAGTTTAGATATTATTTAGTTCTTTTAAGATTGAGGACACTGAGTGTTGAGTATGAACAAACCTAAAATCATTGTGCAGATTTATTTTTAAAATATAATTTTTAAAATTATTTTTGCAGGTAATTTCTTTGAGGAATTACCTAAAAAGTGACTGCCAGTAGAAACGCTCCCAAGCTGGAATGCCTTCTGCATGTTAGTCAGTAAAGAGGGACTTCCATGGAATAAGAATTCTTCTCTTGCTTCTTCCTCTTATGATAGGGATTTGAGACTTTTAATAATCTTGTAAAAATGTCGTGAACAGAAATTCTTAACTCCCTTTCTGTAACAGTAAAAGTCTTTATTCGCAGAGAACACTTTCTCTTCTGATTTTTTAAATTTTGTGCCTAGCTTTTTTCTTTATTGGAATTTAATGTAATTCTTATATAAGTTGTTTTTTAATATACATCTGCAGGTCACTAAAAAGGGGATTGTACCTTCGTTTGGCCTAAGTCCAGCAATCTGAAAGTTGGAAGGTAAGAAGCACTTCGCACCATATTCAGAAATTTTGCTTTTAATCAGAGTTGAGATTATTGAGTCAGAACCCTGAAAAGTAACCTCACTTGTGACACTGATAGGAGTCCAAGGAAATAGAAAAATTATCAATAAGAAGAATGAAGAATTTCTCAGAATCTGGTGAACTACTCTTGTTTTATTATAGAGCAGGGATCAGTGAGTCTTGTTTATTTTAGTTTGAATTCATAACCTGACTTCTTTTTTAAAAATAATGTTGGGAATCTTTGAAACACAAATATATTTTTTACTGTTCTAGTAATACCCTAGATTAATTTTATCATCTTTGTCTCTTAAAAAGATCTGTGTTCATGTATTAACTCAGTAGATTCATGATCCAGAGCTCTGAGTCTCGGTTTTTATCTGAGCTTCATTTTAAAATTACAATGGAATGTCCAGATTTATAATTGTATTGATAAAGAGAAATATAATGATTTTGTCATGGCCTTTTTAATGTAGATGCACTGCATGAAGTAATTCCAAAGTTTGTCTCATTTTTATGTACAAAGACTGCCAAAATCATAAATTTGAAGAAGGAAACACATTGTCACATGAATCTGACAGCAGGACCTGTAACATCAGAGAGGGTCCTAGCTCATTTAAGTTCATCCAGGTCGGTGGCCTCTCTGAGAACTACCCAGACCTAGTAGGTACAACCGAATGTTTATTTTGGGCTTTATATTTATATTTTTCAAAGCTAAGAAATAGAATTCTTTTCTTATTTCATTACTTTGTATTGGGAATTTTGAGTTCTTCATTTGAATTGTTTTGATACAAACCTCAGGAATAGTGTTCAAATAATCCTTTTATCTTAGAATTATTACATCTAATTAACTGCTATTAATTTAAAGTAGAGGTTGAGATTTCATCATCTTGCCTCTAGCTATCTGTGTCACAAATGTTGGTTTGTATATATATTTTTTAAAGGCACTAGACTTAGAAATGCCAAAGTAATTAAATTTTTTTTTTCAGAAACAATTTAGGGTTCATGGTACGAAGTGTTTCTAAATTGAAACACTTTCAGATTAATGGACTTAAGATAAATGGTTGCTATTTTCTATAAGTAGTAATAATGAAATATGGCTTCAGCTACACATCAAATACCAGATCTCACTCCCTGTCTCTTTATCTCATTTATTCACTCATTCATTCATTTGGCAAATATTTATTGAGAACTAAACATATTCCAGACACATTGCTGAACTCTGGAGATGCAGGCAAAGTTGAAAAGCTGAAGCAAAGGTCCAGAGATAAGTGAGATCGTGGTGTATACCCCAAACCATTAACAAAAAGTTCAGTATGGCTGGGATTTATATTATAATATAGAATTAAGGACATTAGGTCTGGGACAGGAGGAAGCATAATAAATTATGAGTGATAAATAAATAAAGTACAAGTTCAGAGATGTAGTCAAATGATGAAGGTCCACGAAAGCCTTACTCAAGCTTTTGGGTTTTAATGCAAAAGAGAAATACAATTATATTAATTTTAGAAAGCTCATGCTGATTTCAGAATGAAGAGTGGGCGAACGGAAGGAGGGCTAGAGGCAGGGAGGGCACTCGGTGGGAGTCTGTTACAGGTGGGAGAAAATGATGGTCTGGACTAGGATGGGGAAACGGAAAGAAGTAGGTACTTAAGAGAAAGTTAAAGCATACTTAGTTAAGATATTCCTGAAAGAATATTCTTGGCGATCTAATAAAGGTCTAGTCAAAGACAGCCAAATAAACTAATAATTTATTCTAAATGATGTCATCAAATATTTCAAAGTAGTTATCCCTCATTAAAAACTATTGATACTGGTCAGACAATACTCACTGATAGCCAGGCTCATGAGTTGTAATCATAACTGTAATTGAAACATTTGAGCATTTTTTGTGTTCCACTCTCATAGTGCTAAGCGTTTTACATGGTTTATCTTATTTAATACGCGCAATAGCCTCACAGGTGGATTTTATTATCTCTATTTTACAGATAGAGACTGGGGCTTGAGTACTTTGCCTAAGGTCGTCAACTTGTAAATGTAAAGCTGTTACTGGAACACAGTGACTTGTTAGTTACTTGCACAGCTGGGACTAGAACCCAGACCCATCCTGCATTATAACTTTTAAGACTTCTATTTTTGTTGGGGTTAATTGCTGATATTCTGTACAACTTCTGGCACAGACTCAGATTTCTGCATAAATAAGATAAGCTACAGTTAAACACACAGCGAAAAGTATTGATGATTTGTTTTTTTCTTTCCAATTAGTTAGGGTAAAACAAGTGTGAAAGGAAGTGAATGGCAAGGCATTTTGAGGAGGCCATCAAATACATATTTTTTTCTAATTATATATTTCCAAACCAATAATTTCTTTAAAGAACAATGTTTTAAGTTGTGTGTCTTTACCATGTTAGACCAGTAGGTACAGAGAAATTAATATTAGCTCTTCTATGTCAACATGGGTGACACAGCCGCAAAGACTTCCCAGCTGAATGCAATGAGAGGCCATTGACAAGCAAGTGAATTACTCACTTACATCACTTTAACCAGGGCTACTCCAGAGAACCAGGGACAGAACTGATTCTTACCTTCCAGTTTTGGCTCCATCTTCCCTGACTGTGAAAGTGGTTTAGCTGTCAAGGAACCTGGCGTGCTAGTGCTGGCATTTTTTAACGGTGATGATGGCATCTCCAGCAAAGGTGGGACCGCAGACTTTGCTATAAGAGAAACCAGTGGGAGAAAAAGCAGCGCAAATAAATGAGTAGTATCCCTTTGAATGAAGAAATATGTTCTACTTGCCAAATAATATAATGAAAATATTATTGTTTCTACAACTTTGTCTTAACATTTTACATAGCATCAGCTTCTGAGAGATAACCGAGCGGAAAGAGGACACAAGAAAAATTGCTCTGTGAAAACAGCCAGCAGGTAAGCGTTTCAAAATCACTTTGAATTCTCATTCTTAAATCCTGTGCCATTTTCGTTGATACTAATACGAACGTCATGAATTGTTGTCAGGTTGCCCTTGGTTCTAATAAGTTGGCCTGACATAATATTTTATGTACTATTTATTGGACTCTATTTCAGAATTACTAGTAATGAATAGAAAGATGCCATTTGATTTGTATTTCATAAATGTGGTAAAAAAATAAAAAATGAATTTTAAAAAATGTTCTGTCTTCCAAACTAATGAATTTTAGTTTAGCATGTAGAATAAGTATTTGCTTTTTAATTTAACAAAGTGAATTGATCTTTTCCTCCAAACTTACACCATTCTCAGACCTTACGAGAGAACAATATGTGTATCTGCTCCAATAACACTCAGATGAGTAAAGTCCAGGAGCAAAATACTCTTCTGTGAAAAATTATTTTTATGTTCTTGTTCATTTTATGTTGCTAAGTCAATATTATTTTTTCCTTGATACAAGAATTAGCCCTAGCTTATTTTTTAGCTAATATATTTTTAAATTTCATATATGATATTTCTTTTCTTCTTTTTTTCCTGCAGTTTTTGGCTGGGGCCAGGTTTGAACCTGCCACCTCTGGTATATGGGGCCGGCGCCCCACGCTTTTGAGCCACAGGCGCTGCCCTGTATATGGTATTTCTAAAGATTTAATTTTTATTTAGATGAAAATAGCTATCCTTCTTATTGGAATATTGATCTGAACTATTGCCCTGAGATTTACATTTATGTAATTTTTACAAAATGAGGTAAACGACCTCCACAGTCCTCCCTGCATCTCATGACTTCCTAGGGCCACAAGTTTAACACTCCCAAGCAACCAGAACTAGCTGTATACCTATGGTCACCAGCCCAGGCCAGGTACCAGTACGGTCTGCACGGCAGGGTGAGTGGTGGCAAGTGAGCAAAGTTTCATCTCTGTTAACAGCTGCTCTCCATCACTCGCATCCCTGCCTGCATTCTGCCTCCTGCAGGTAGACAGTGGCATGACATTCTCATGGAAGCATGAACCCTACTGTAAACAACACCTGCGAGGAATCTAGGTTCTGCCTTCCTTATGAGAATCTAATCCTGATCTGAGGTGGAGCTGGGGCACTGATGCTAGGCTGAGACTGTCTAGTTGCAGGAAAACTAACTCAGGGCTCCCACTGCTTCTGCGTTATGGTGAGTCATATAAGTATTTCATTACATATTATAGCGTAAAAATGATAGAAATAAAAAGGGATCCAGGGATCTAGTCTGCACACGCTTTATGACAGGCTAAAGCTTGATGATCTGCAGTGTGGATGGAATGCACTTGAGTCATCCTGGAACCACCCCCCACCCCCACCTCCTCCAGTCCATGGAAAGACTGTCTTCCCTGAAACCTGTCCCTGGTGCCCAGAAGGACTGGGCACCGCTGCTTTAAAGAACCATGTCGTACAATCTAATCCCAACTGGGATTAAATTTAACCCACTGGGTAGCAGTAGGTAAAGGTAAGTAAATGCAAATCCTACCTAGCATACCTAATTTTGACTATCAGTAATTGCCAGACCTAAAATAAAATACCCTCGGTGAGAGTCAACATAAACAAGGATCAGACTTAACCCTGAGAATGCCAAAGCCAACAAACTATCAGACCCAGATTGTAAGATAACTATGTATGAAATGTTTATAGAAATAAAATGAGCAAGCAACAGGTCACTATTAAAATCAAATCAAGCAGAAGGCAAAGAAAACAAATGTATATAATAATAACGAAAAATGTGATTATCAAAGGGATAATGAAATGGGAGATAAAGCTGAAGAGTAGACTACAATAGAGCATCAAAACTCATGGAAATAGAAGACTTCCTCCCCTGTCGTTACGATCCAGGATACATTCAGTCAGAGTCCTGGATGCAAAGTGAAGAGCTGGAAAAAACATGGCATTTGATGGGATGTTGGCTAAGAATTCTCAAAACTAGTAAGAATTATAAATCCATGGATATAAAAAGCCCAGTGAATAGAAAGCAGAACAAATGAAATCCACACCTAGTAATATACTATAGCACACCAAAGAGAAAGAGAAGATCTTAAAAGAATCTACTGGGAAAAAAGTCAAATTATCTACAAGGGAATAACCATGATGCATCAGATTTCTCAGTGGCCACGACGAAACCAGAAGACAGTGGAATTGTCTTTAGAGTAGAGCATGAAAATAAATTGTCAGCCTAGAACTCCGTCCCTGGAAAACCATCTTTCATGTAAGAGGATGAAGTAAAGTCATTCTAAAATTTTCTAAAACTGAGGTTTACTATCTGCAGACCATTGCTGGAAGAATGTTTAAAGGACATATTTTAAGAAAACAGTTTCCCAAGGGAGATCTGAAATACAAGAACTGCTGAGCCAATAAATAAAGATGTCAGGCCGGTGTGGCAGCTCACGCCTGTAATCCTAGCAATCTGGGTGGCCAGTGCAGGTGAATTGTCTGAGTTCACCGGTTTGAGACCAGCTTGCGCAAGAGCAAGACACCATCTCTAAAAAAATAGCCAGGTGTGTGGCAGACACCGATAGTCCCAGCTACTGGGGAGGCTGAGGCAAGAGAATTGCTTGAGCCCAAGGGTTTGAGGTTGCTGTGAACTACGATGCCATGGCACTCTACCAAGGGTGACAAAGTAAGACTCTGTCTTTAAATTTCATATATGGTATTTCTTTTTTTCTTTTTTTCCTGCATCTTTAAAAATAAAAAGATGTTTATATAAATAATCATTGTTTATGTAAAGTGACAATGGTAATAATGTGTAATTTGTAGAACGTTTTTTAAAGTGAAATGTAAAACAATGAACAATAGCATGTTAAGTGAGCAGTCGGGGGATTATAGTAAAGTCCATCTAAGGTCTTTGAATCCTGGTTCGGATCTTTACATTATTAGTTAGTCAAGAAATTGGTACTTGATAAGCTAAAGTATTCATCGGTAAAACATCAAATTAACTATTAAGTTAGTAGAAATGGAGTGTACCAATAGAGCAAAGAAATGGAATATTGCCCCCAAAAATCCATTAAAAATAGCTAGAAAAAGAACATTGAAAGTTTCCAACACAAAGAAATGATAAACATTTGAGATGATGGATATGCTAATGACCCTGATCTGATCATTATTGTGTAGCCAAACATCATTGTGTATCTCATGAATATGTGAAGTTGTTATTTGTCAATTTAAAAGAATAAAATTGGTTAAAAGTGAAGAAATAAGCTTTGAGAAAATGGAACCCATAGAAAGCATAAAATTAGGCAGCTGAACCAAACACATACATCAGTAATCACAGTGAATATTTATGGTTAAAGTTGCAGCTAAAAGCAGAACTGACTAGACGGGGTCTATCTTTAATCCAGCTGTCTCTTCTTTATAGAAGGCACACCTGAAACAAAATGACAGAGAAAGTAGAAAACGAAAGATGGAGCAGGACATACCAGAGATCCTACTATTTGGAAAAAGCTCTCATACCAAAGTGACTGAAGAGAAACCTTGACAGCTGATCAGTTATTATGTAATGATAAAATATTCAGGTTACTCTAAGATCAATAATCTTATTATTATACGCACTCAATAAAATAGCCTCAAAATGTATAAAGCAATAGAGCAACTCACTAACCCATTATCTTGACAATCCCACTTTAATATAACTCTCATATTATTGATGGTTTAAGCCATCAGAAAATTTATAAGTGGAAAACTTATGTAACAAACCGTTAGGAAACTTAAATTGGTGATACTACTTGCATCTGAACAAGATACATAGAACTCTTCCAAAATTAATCATTTAACAGGTCATAAAGCTAGTATCAACAAATTGTAATGAGTACCTATCATAAAAATTACATTCCCTTTCTGGCGCATCATTAAGCTAGCACTTCTTCTAAAAGTTGGAGTTTAGCTGGGTGCAGTGGCTCATACCTGTAATCCCAGCACTCTGGGAAGCCAAGGCAGACAGATTCCTTGAGGTTAGGAGTTCAAGACCAGTCTGAGCAAGAGTGAAACCTCATCTCTACTGAAAGCAGAAATAAACAAACAATAAAAAATAGCAGAAGTGGTGGCTGGTGCCTGTAATCCCGGCTACTGGGAGGCTGAAGCAAGCGGATCACCTGAGCCCAAGAGATTGAGGTTGCTGTGAGCTATGATTATACCATGAGCCACTCTACTCAGGGTGATAGAGTGAGAGTCTGTCTCTAAAAAAAAAAAAAAAAGTTGGGGTTTAAAAAGTGCATTTCTAATGTCAAAAATAATTATGATAACATTGAAACTTGTGGGTTGGAGTGAGATGGTGATTAGAGGAAGTGTTACTGCCTTGAATATTCATATTAGAAATTTGGTCTCAGTTCCTATTACAGTCAAAATTCTGAACTACGAAATTGCTGCCACCCTTCCCCAGGTTCAACCCAGGAAAAATTTCAAAAGAGAGAATAAACAGAAAACTGCAAGAAGTCCTTGATATTACCGGGGCAATTCTGAACTAGTGTAAGTGCGGTGCTGTGGCTTTGCCCTAAGGCAGGAATCAGTCCATTCTGCCTGAAAGAGAATAACATGTGAGAGGAACCTTTGGGGTTCTATACTTGCTTGCCATTGGCCTCCAGTCCAAGTGTCTTCAGGAATAAACTCAGAAGAGCTGGTGGTTCTCTGTTTTTTGAGTTGCTGAGAAAGCTGGATAAAACTTTGTGGTAAATTATCATGTCTTTGCTCTAGCACAGGCATCCTCAAACTATGGCCTGCAGGCCACATATGGCCCACCAAGGACATTTGTCCGGCCCACCAGGTGTTTTTGCCACCACTGCCTGTCCTGCTTAGCAGCCAACTCATCCCGGGGCCTGCAGTCCAGCCCTCCAATGGTCTGAGGGACAGTGAACTGGCCCCCTGTTTAAAGGGTTCGAGGACCCCTGCTCTAGCACCTCTAAAGCCCAGAGCTGGAGGATTGCTATTCTCCTTCTCTCTTGGAGTAAGGAGAAGGAAAGGGTGTTTTGCTGACCAAAGGAGGTCTTCTATGGGGAAGGGGTGATGACTGTGGTGTTCCAATGCCTGGGCCTTTCTATACTCCAGCTAACAACCCCTACTGCTAACTTTCTTAGGGCTGACATAGATGACTGCCCTCTCCCTGTCCACTACCTGACAGAATAGCAATATTCTCAGAGAAAAATGAACTCTCAAAAGAGAAACAACCTGTTGTATTACAGATTCCATCAGAAGCATAAATGTTAGCACAAATGAGTCCAAAAAATTAAATAAAAATTAGCATAATACATATTAACTAAAAGAGACACAGGAAAATTAAATAAGAAAAGAACACGTAATTAAGAACCAGATATTTATTTAGGTCTTAAGACCTACATACCTGGAGAGATAGACCTTCAGACTCAGTACTATTAAGATAAGTTCTCTCCAAATTGTGTATAGATTAAACACAATCTAAATTAAAATCCCAACCGGGGCCAGCTACAGTGGCTCTTGGCTGTGATCCCAGCTACTCAGGGGGCTGAAGCAGGGGGATCGCTTGAGCCCAGGAGTTGGAGGGTGGTGCAGTGAGCAATGATGATGCCCCTGTACTCTACCCAGGGCAACAGGACAAGGCTCGATCTCAGAAACAAAATCCTAGCAGGTGGTTTTGTAGAAATGGACAAGCTAATTCTAAATTTCATATGGAAAAAAAAAATGCAAAGATCTTAGAATAGCTTAAACAACCTTGAAAAAGAAAAATAGACTCAGAAGGCTAACGCAGTTGATTTTAAGACTTGCTATAAAGCTATGGTGTTCAAGACAGGTTAGTACAGTCACATGCAATTTAATGACATTTTAGTCAGCTGTGGATTGCATATACGGATTGCAACGATTGACTACGATGCTGTATTTTTACTGTAACTTCCTTTATATTTAGGAATGTTTAGATGTCTACTGTCTCTCATTTTTCAGTAGTTTTTTCTTTTCTCCTATTATTTGAGTGTTGTTGCACCCTTAATATATCCTCTAATTTTTAAAACTTGTCTCCTATACATTCTTACCTTCTTGGAAGGTTTCTGGGCATTTTTCTCAGTGCTATGTCCCAAATCATTTAATGATTTTTAAAAATTCCTTTCTACTTTTTCTCCCAACATCTCTTCTTCTGTCTGAAACATTCCATTCATATATTCTCTCTCCCTTAATTTGTGGACACGGCGTGCTTTCCCTTCTCTCGGAAGCCACCGGTTGTGTTAGGCACAGGGCAGCGTGAAAAGGTAAAATGAAAATAAGGAACGACTCAGGTTTTATTTTTGTTACAAGTTTTATTAAACCCAAGGTGAAAAATCTTCCGTTCCCTATACCAATATGCATTTTCCTGTGTTCCACTCTTGAAATCCATTTCCTTTCTTAGTGTGTTTAATATTACCTTGACTTTTCTTACCCCTTTTGGATGAGTGACTGCACTTCCCTTTTCAACTTGTGGAGAAACAGAAAGGTTAGAGAAGAGAACTGTAATGCATTAAATCAATAAACTGTAGGATCATTTACTCCCAAAATATGCCAAGCAGGTGAGAAAAGATAAATGTACAAGTGGTCTGCTGTTAGTGACTCAAAGAGCATGACTGTGCCATCCCTCAGAGTAGGCGTCCCTCACAAAAGCCCTGAATGCAGGGCTGTGAGTACAGGGCTGTGCAGGCTCAGGGTTAGTCTTTGGAATTGAGGACATCTCACTCTCAGCTCCACAGGGGAATTTTCCACATCTCTGTAGAATGGTTTTAGGCGTGTGTTTGCCAGGGCCACTAAGCATAGTACGTTTGGTAGTGGTTTTCTGGGTAACAATTGATGCCTTTTCTCCCTTTTTGCCACACCCACTTCAGTGTTTATCCACAATAATCAAGAGTGCAAAAGAATTGCCTCCCACCTCTTAGATTGCTCTGTGTCGAACCAGAGAGGAGCCTTTATGATCTCCTTTAAACAAAAACCCAATTTAGTCATTTTAATCCATTCTATCAGGAGGTTCGACTTCATTAATAACAATTGCTGTGTCCCTGAAGGTGCCCTGCACTTCTGCCTCTTCATAAAAGGGCAGGGCTGCTTTGGATTCTGAACTTGCTTCTCTGTCCTCACTTCCTCCTCCCGGGGCTTCGTTACTATCAGCAGTGCTCATGGTAACCCGCCGTTCCAGTATCCCCTTGGGGCAGTACACTTAAGTGTTTTTCAGAGAGAAATACTAGTGACATCTATATTTGTTTCTTCAACCCCTATCCTTCTCTTAAATTCCAGACTTGGTATCTGTGAAGCAAGTTAACTGTGTGCTGGTGATCAGCTTACCTGAGTCCACACTCACACACAGGGGACAACAGAAGCGTCTGCTCCACGGTGAGCAGGTCCCCAGAGGCTCAGCAAAGCTTCCTAGGGCTGGTGGAATCTCTGCCACATGTGCCCCATTTGTACCACAGTTGAGGGATCTGGACACATAGCCTTCCCTGAGTTACACACCTCAGGAGCAAGATGACCCACTGTGCCGGCGAGATGAAGAACTGCTCTTCTTTAGGCAGCACTGAAACAAAGCCCACACTGTTTCACCCAGTTCCCACCTGCAGACGTTACCGTCCCAGTGCCTTCCACGGTTATTCTTAAAATCTTCAGGTGAGCAAGGGGGAGGAGCTGGGTCTATTCACAACCACCCAGAGAACCGTTCTGCAATATCCAACCTTTTTTTATTTGATATTTCAGTATTTGAATATTATTTTGTGCTTCTCAAAATTAGAACTATTTTGCCCCATCATCACCTTATTTAGAGCTACAGTTAAATAATTTCATGTGATTTCTCGTGTCAAAACTTTTGATTAGCACTAGAAAGTTCACAGTAGCCTTCCTTAAGGAAAGTTAGTTGAAAACATACATTAAGCAGTGCTTGGTACTAAGTGATACTTCATTCTTGAAAAGATCTCGCTGTTCTAATCCCTTCTTCTGCTTATGATCAATCTTTAATGCTGTAAGAATCCATGCAACAAACTTCATAGTTTGTGGCAGCTTTAGAATTATTTAGATGTCACAGCATTTCCTTTTAAGTCTGGTTACCTCTCTTTGAGTGGCAGGGCGGGGTGGGGACGTTTGGATTTGCTCTGCTCCCTTCCTTGCGTGATTTTTATCATCTACCTTTATGAAGTGGAAAGGCCAGATCATCTAGTAATCTGATATGCATTTGAAATCAAACAAAAACATTTTATTTCTCATTGTATTAAATGCTACTTGAAGTAGAAACATGTGTTTGTTAATTCACTTTCACTTAGTTCCTAAAAGCATTCTGTTTTCATCTACTTGGTGTCACTTGTTTTGATAAGCCATGACTCCTGTGGGCTTTAATGTCTTATGTTATCTATTAATAGTGAGAAAAAAAGAAAGAAACATTTTTTGGCCATCTTCTGACTGATTCGTAATAAAAAGAAGTTTTCTAAAATGAAAATAGTAATAGATTTAATCAGAGAAACAAAACAAATCCCATCACGTTCACACACACGATTCACGTCAGTCTTCAAACATCAAGTTAGAAAGAACATTCCTCTGTACATTTCCACGGAGCACATTCATTTTTGTGTGACGATACAGATGTAACAGATAGAATTACAGCTGTTCTTTATTTGCTCTTTTAAAGATCCAAAGATGTTGGAGGATTCACTTTGCTCAGTCTTCCCCACACTGTCATTTGTTTTTTGAAATGGAGAGCTAATTTATAACAGATACAAAACTGTTTATCATTTTGCCGGTTTGCCAAAAATAAATGAAACTATTAATGACTACATTCTTGAGCAGCTGTTAATAAATTGGGATAGGATAACTGTTCATTAGAGTACTGCTTAATGACATGGGCTGCATTTGTTCAATGTTGCTTTTCATAGAAATGTATCAACAAAATTAAATATATCAGCAAAAGTAGATGATGCTTGGTTTTAATATTTAGGATGTTATTTATCTGATCTTAGCCAATTCTAGATTTGAAAGCTTACCCTTTGCTGTGTTAAAACTAATGATTTCAACATATTTTGAAACAATTATGTCACTCATTTTATCTTTCATGTATTTTATATTTATATGCCCAAAATAATGACTTGAAACTGCTTTTAAATACTAACTTTATCTTTTTTTTAATGTATACATGTGTTTATTTGATTTCCACTTTTTGCCTTCACAAAATTAAAAAGGCTTAAAAATTTAATAACAATAACAATGTTTAAGATAAGGACTAGGAACAAAAACCTTGTAAAGAACAAATGAAGATAAATACATTCAGAAAAGAAATCTAACTTTCAGAAATTCTAATTATTGTTGAGAAATACTAACTTTAAAAGTAAAATTTCTACACACTTATCATTTTTCTCTTTCCAAACCTAATATTAGTATTATTTTATTATTATAGAAAAGTTTACTTGGTCCTTCAGATAGAAAAGCATCTTTTAGATTATTTTGATTTATGATGTATGCACGAATGAATAGAAAATATTCACATATTCCCTTTAATTAGAATGTATACAGTCTATATTTGTTTATTGGGGTACATTTAATTACATATTACTCTAATTAAAAAGAGAATTGGAGTACCTTCTAAGAATGGAGATACGGAGAGCAGAATAATTGGAAACATAACCACATACACTACGTAAGATGGTTTTAAGGGATTTAGCTAATTTGTTTTACTCTATGCAACCAAATTACAGTATTGTGTTTTGTAAAACTACACTGTTCTCAGATTGCCAGTTCCCATGGCTCCTGTCCTTTTGGCAATCCTTGCCAAGATTTTAAACTAATAATCATAGAGGGTTATTTTAAGTTGTCATTATACTAAATACAATTAGTTATCAGGTGATTAGAACTTTGAAAGGCTGCTTTTCAGTATAATATAAAGAACACACAGAGGGAGAAAAAGGGAATTTGCCGTTTGGAAATGCATAATGTTTCTTATGGGTGGTAAATAACACTTTTTTTTTTTTTTCAAACTCAACCATCTACCCCCTCATGAACTCTTACTACCATATCCTTTCTTTGTCTGGTAGATGAACTAAGTGTTTTCAAATGACTACAAAAGTATACAAAAACCTCTCACCTGTAAGACTGCCATTGAACTTGGCCATGGTCACTAATGACAGAAAATAGTTAGCATGTGAAAGCTGTTTCGGTGACCCTTCGCTGAAATGAATTCATGGTCTAAAGTCCATTTCCTTAAGGACAGGTGTTTGTTTTACAGTTGGCACTCTCCAAATTGGTCCTGTGATTAAATGGGCATGGACACAGAGCTAACCTTTAACTCCCAGAGATGGTTCTCCTAGGAAATGATTCAGGTACACCCGCAGGGCCCCAGCACAGCAGCTTGTATCACGACGGCAGCCTGGGCTAGAACATCATTAGGGGCACGTTTGGGGAACTGTTACTCCAACGTCCATGTGCCGGATGATTTCCAAAACAAACAAGCGGTGCTGATTGATTAATAAGAGAATCACTACAAAAATCAATATTTTAAATTAGCAAAACAATAAACAAAAGCTGTTTCTTGGTAATTTGTACCTTACAGTCCCCAAAATAAACCTACTAAATTTTTCTGCTACATTGAAAATACTTCCAATTTAAAAGTACTATTTTATGCCTACAGAACTGAAATCATATCCATCCTCACTGTTTATTGTCCATCATATAATAGGAATTATCCTGCAGTCTAAAAATTTAATACATATAGAAGCATAATTAGAATGTTTTTCTTAACAATGTATAAAAAATATCCAAATCGTAAACATTTGACCTACCACCCATTTCAGATAATTTTCATTTCCTTTCAATTATGAGAACAATTTTAAACTAAATTGTAAAATAGTGAGATGATGTTCCATAGAGTTAGAACTGCTTTCAAAAGAATCAATTTCTTTATAATCAGAACTTTACCTTTTCTCTTTAGAAATAATTGTTTTTCATCATTCCTTAGTGATTTGTTTGTATACCAAGATATTGGTGGGAATTTACCTTTGTTTATTTCATATACTTCTGATCAATTCCAACTCATGCCCAATTATATTACACTAAATTAACATAATTCAACAGATGTTGATATTTAAATGTTTTCTGGCATTCAAATCTTGGACAGCTGTCATCGAGCTTGGGGAAAAGGCAAACATTTAGAGTTAAATGCTGAACATATGCTTAAATTACTAATTAGAAAGATGGAGTAAAAACTATGCATTATCCTTTCTAAGGACAATAAACCTCAGATAAAGATTTTTGTAATCTTTTTACATCAAGTTATAGTCCAAGGGTACTACAGTTAAGATTTCATGGATAACTTAATTTAACTTCAAATTTGGGCCACTTAAAAATTATGAATAGTCTCTTCACTAAGCCTGAAAAAAGCCTTATTGACTTTATACCGGCAATCTTAAGGATAAAAAGATACTCTTTCATTTGCATTATCAAGGTGGTAAAATCAGTGTTTAACAGTATCTTATTGTAGAAAAAGTTATTATGTACAGAAATAAAGAGAAAAATATAAATTCAATGTATTTATCAACTGGCTTAAATATCATTGTATAGCCAACCTAGTTTGTCTATATCCCCACCCACTCCTTGCTTCAACCCCAAACCCACCTATCATATTATTTGAATTCAAATGTGTATGTCTCTTCACAAGATAACAGCCTCGAAAAGGTTGCGGTACTGTTATCACCTCTATACAAAATAACAATTTTTAATAAATACTAATATGTGTAAAATCCCGTTGATATTCACATTTCCTTGATTGTTTTATTGCTTTATCATCATCTCTAAAATTCTTCTTGATTTTTAAATTCCTCTTTTCTCTCTCTCTTCTCTTTGAAGAAGTCAGGTTGTTTGCCCTATAAAATTTCCTACATACGAGGGCGGCACCTGTGGCTCAAAAGGGTGGGGCGCCAGCCCGATAGGCCGGAGGTGGCGAGTTCAAACCCAGCCACAGCCAAAAAATAAAATAAATAAATAAAAATGTTTTTAAATTCCTACATATGGCAAACGGTGCTGATTTTCTCCACATGGTATCATTTACCACATTCCTCTGTCCTCTGTCTTTCCTGTAAAAAACCTGGGTTAGATTCACGTTTGGTGCTGTTTTCTGTTTAGCAAGACTGTCTGAGAGGTGATTTTGTACACTTCTCCCACTTCTGTCTCTTTCTGGGATTGACTAGCCATGATGATCATTTCCCAGATTCCTTCATTACTGGTTGCAGAATGGTGCTGGGCTAGTGTTATCATTATGTTCTTGTTATTTCTGTTCAAAACTTTCCCTTCTCCCATTGTTTGATTACTGAAAGTACCGATTTTTCGGAAAAACAAGATAAATAGTTGAATCTTTCCCTTTAATTATCAGTTTTCAAAATTAATTGGTTCCTATCGCTTTCCAAAGGTGAACGCTCTGATTTAAACACATTTGATGTGTTTCAGTCCATTAGTTATCGTCCTAATTGATGCTAAAATTAGCCCATCTGTGGCCAAAGGGAGATTATTTAAGATGGTTCCTGAGCGTGTCCTTTGCTGCTAGACTGTGCTTTCTGGTATATTTACATTTTCTAGGCTTGTCTTAGACCTTTTCCAAAGGGCAGCCATTTCTTTAAGAAGTGCCGATTCCTTTGCTAGGAAATTGTTTCAGAAACCACAATTGTTTCAGAAACCCATTGTATCTGGGTGTTAGGGGTGTCATTGTTACTACGCCTTTTCAGAGAAATGAGTTAAGACTTTTAAGAAAGTACATATTGATTCATACTGATAGTTGCTGTTCAAACTCAAGGCTTCATTGTCCTTCCCCTCCATGATTTTAATCTCTTTCTTCAACCATATTAAAAATATTACATCTCAAAGACAAGCACATAATTTTCCATTTTATTTAACCCATCATACACAGCAGCCTCACAATCACCTTACTATGATGACCAATAATCACTTTAAAAGAGTTTCAGATTTTACACTTAGTATATCTTTCACTAAGAATATGCCATTTCCTATGTTTGAAGGCAAACTGAAGTAGTTTCGAAGTGAAGATACGCTAATGTATAACTTTATACTTTATTTTTCCTGTATAGTTTTTTCATCTAATTTTAGTTACATAAGAAAATATATTTTTGTTGATGCCTACCAGATCATAAGTCACTGCTTCTCTACTCTTTGTGTTTGTCTGAAATCCATTCTCTAGTTGATTCCTCTGGAAGTTCTCACTCAGCACTATCCTTTGAGTGCTTATTAATAGTTTATGCGTGATCTGTTGAAAGGTCATTTTGATCAGATATGGAATCCATGGCTGATGTAGTCTGATTTTCTGTCACATATAAGTGAGTTAGTTTTGCTTGAACCCTCAGTATACACTTGCCTTTTCTTTAAAGTCCGAGAGTTTGGCTAGACTACATTCTGATGTCGGTCATTATTGTGTTTTTTTCCCCTTGGGGATAAAGTATGCTCTTTCTGTAGGTAGTTTTTCTTATTTTTAAAATAAATTTTAAGATTTTCTTTAATTATAATTTCTTATACTCATTTTGTTTTATAGCTTTGATTTTGTTGTTTCAAAATTTTCTTCATTATACTTATACTGGATCTTCTTTGGCTGTCTTCTGTAGCTGTTATTTACTAATCCTTTTAATTGTTTTCCTTTCAGTTTTTAAATTTTTATAGTTAGCCTCTTCCATTTTGTATTATATTTTCATACTCTACTTCCCCATCTCATTTATTCGCTCTGGGGCTCCTTCTAGTTTTGTTTCATTTCTGAAATGATTTTCCCTTGTATCTTTAATTGCTTCCTGAGTACTCAGCTCTCATTTTAAATCTTTTTACCCAATCCCTGCACTTCTCGGCTTCTCAAACCGTGATTGATTTGTTCTTTCATGGATTATATCATTTTCTTCTTTTCCTTTAGCTTGTTTTAAAATAATCAGGTATGGTTTTTGATTTTGTGGACTTATCTTTCTCTTAAAGTAAGAGTGCTCTTACGGATTCTAAGAACCGTATTTTTTCTTTTACTAATTTTGCATGGGATTCACCTGTGCTATTTTTCTGTTGGTACTTTTTTTTTTCCAGATAAAATGAGGTTTCCTATGCTTTTAGGAGGGAGACATGAGAAAAGACAGCATCCTAGTTTCATGGCTTTAGAGCTCTTTATTCCAGTGTCTTCACAAACCATTCAAAATTTAAGGTTCATATTTTCCATAATCTGCCTCTTCTCTTCTCTCCCCGGCCCCATTTTTGCCCAGACCTTCTGTTTCCTTTCTTCCTGTGGTCTATGCCTTGCCCCATTGTACTTCCACTATAGCTGTTTTTCCTTAATACGGGATTCTTATGCTGGGAAATAGCTTTAATTTTCACTTTTAAGAATACATAGCATCCAGCTAATCCTGCACCCCAACTATTGCATCTTGGTTCTCTGGCATCATGGACAAGCTGGATCCTTCAGAATACCTCTCAGGTTGAGCTTCTGTTCTCATCTCAGATCCCTGCCTCCTTTCTATTGAGTGTCTAGTGGAGCTTTGGGGATTTTCCTGAACTTGGGGCCATTAGAAGATTCCTCTGCTTTTTCCTGCATACAAGTTGACATGGAGTCTCATAGCTTTCAGTAACGTACACCCGAACACCTGATTGGGAGTGAGGAGGGCAGGGCTTAGGGACTAAATACCTCATTGGCTAGTTATTGGTGTGCAGGGATTTTTGATTATGCTATATGTTATTATATACATTCAGAAACAGCACTATCCCTGCCACCATCTTCCTAGATTATTCTAATTATAACATTTTTTAAATAATTGCAGGATTTCAGGACTTCTACATAGCACGATTATCTTTAAAGTGGGGAAATAAGTGATTACAGTGTTAAGTGGTTAGTGTTGTATTTCTCTGCTGATAAATTTAGCATATGATGATGTTTTAGTCTTTTAGTATGGTATTGTCTGTGTTTCTTTTTAAAAAAATGATGTTTGGGGGTGGCACCTGTGGCTCAAAGAAGTAGGGCACAGGCCCCATATGCCAGGAGGTGGAGGGTTCAAACCCAGCCCCTGGCCAAAAACTGCAAAAAAAAAAAAAATGATATTTCATGCACGCCATTAAGGACTGAGTATAGAAAGTGCTGGGCTAGGTGATCTGTATGGAATCTAGATCCTGCCGAATCTGCAGTCTAGTCAGAAAATGGGATACTGTCCTTCACTTCTTTCAATCTCTCACTCTCGTCCCCTTTATTCATTCTTCACACCGTAACCAGAATGATAGTTGGAAAACTCAAGTCTACTTATGTATACTTCAAAAATTTTAACGGATTCTCTTTGCCTTTAGGACCAAATCTTGCATGTGGCTTGCAGGGCCTTTCCTGGCCTAGCCTTTCATGCTTGTTTAGCCTCATCTGCAGTTACTCCCTGCTTCGATCTCTATGTGCCAGCTGCAGTGAGCATGTGTGAGGTCCTCCAATAAACCACCTTCTCTCCAGGGGACTTTAAGACTCATAAGAAAGATAAGAAGTGTAGGAAGTCAGCTTGAGAACCCATAGTTTGGTATGCTGTGTTCTGCTGTACTGGCGTAAATGGCGCAGTCTTATTTTAGTCTGTGGAACACATTCAGACCTTATTAGCTACTTACAGATCTTCTGTATGTCCCGTTTGTATCGTATCAACAATTATGGTCTTGGCCCCAGTTGCAACTTCTGATTGGACAAAAAAATTCCAAACTATGTAGTGTTCAGTTTACCACACACAGATTTCCTCTCTGGGAAATTATAGGACCCACTTTTGCATACTGTGGGGCAAACACTCATTTACTCTTCACAGCAACTCTGTGAGACTGGTTCTGTTATCATCTCCACTTTATACACGAGAAAGGCCAAGCATAAAAAGGTTAAGTAACCTGTCCAGGTTCACCTGAGTTGTTAAGGGAGGAAGCAGGAATTGAATTTTATCTCTGGGTTCCAAAATCCATACTCAGAGCCACGGCGCTATGCTGCCTCTCGGGGTAAGTGGATAAGGAGGGGTGAAAAGGGAAAGAGAATTTAAAATACACTGTTAGTGCCTTAAAGAAAAAAGCTTCCCTAGCATTTTTATAGTTAATAACATAATCGGTAAGAGTCATTGAGTGTTAATGATATATTTTAATTCATTTAACTTCCAAAATACCCTGAGATAGATATTCTTATTATCCTTATTTTACATAAGAGGAAACAGAGGGTTAAATAACTTTGCCAAGTCAAATGGTGGGGTAATTTATACAGCAGTGTCTTTTTTTCAAGTCCTTTCTTTCTATGCTATTTAAAAGTTAACTTCACTGCTTTCTGAAATCCTTTATCTTGCTTTTAAGCAGAATTGTAAATTCTTCTAAAATAGCTATCTTAAACATTATTTGACTTGTTTTACTTATGTGCAAAGAAAAGTGGCAAGATTCTGAAATCATGACTATCTGATCACTGTTTGATAATTTAGAATTCGACTTCTGAAATTTAAAAAATACAGGGACTTGTGCGTTTTTCTAAAGAAATGCATTATAGAAATGAAAAAAGGAAAGAATTCCCCTTAGAAACAAATTTTCAAAGGGCAGCATTTTTTTCATGGACATTTAAAATCAGTAGACATTTTTTAAATATAGTAACAGACATGAATTAACAAAATCATAAAGGATATTTGGTTTAAAAATCTCAGTGGCAAAACTAATCCTGAATATAAGCTAATGCACCAGTTACTTTAATTGAATTGAATTAGGAGAATCCTGAAATACTCTTCCTTATAATTATCAAGCACTAATGTTCATAAACTCATCACAAGCCTCCTGATATCTGACTATTACGGTACATTTTAGAGTCTAGTAAATATTTGCTAACAAGTCTATAAAATTTTTATGGATATAATATTTATCTACCAAAAGCTATCACGGAAGAGGACAGACTGAAAGCCTTTTTTTTCATAAAGTTACACTTAGCAAAATACAAAACTATGCAGAAAGGGAAACACTTCAGAGTTAAGGTCCATGCATGTACTGTACGCACCGGCTTAAGTGAACAAGCTTGATTTTGCAGATATTTACATTCCTAAGCCCAGGAAATGTACCAAATAAGTTTTTTCACTTTCTATTTTTATAAGTAAGCACTTATACTTAAGAAATTGGAACTCCAATAAAAATATTGATTATCATAAAGAGAAGTTACTATAAAAACTCTGGGATGCCTTGTTAAATTTCTTTCAATAACTATTCAATAAATGCCTTTCAACACTGGGAAGGCATGTAAGTGCTAAGGGAAATGTACTTAAAGAAATATACTTACTTCAGGGCCTATACACTCTAGCTGGAGTGTTACTAGTTAATGTACTTATGTAGCTATAGTTTAAGGTAGAAAACCCAGTTTTCTCCAAGGAATGAGAGATTATTTCTACCAGTAGGGTATCTGAAAACCCAGCATAAAGGAGATGGCATTTCAACTGGCTTTCCAGTTGAAGTATACCAATAAACAGTAATAGAACTTAAAATAAGTTTGTATTTATGTGATAACACTGTTTGAGATATTCCAAAGTAAAAGTATGTATTTTAGAGATTTCAGACATTATGACACATTATCAAAACACCCAGTGGGTATTATATTCTCAATATGGAGATAGAAGCAGCAACCACATTTTTCTTGGTTCTTTAGTAGACGTACTCAGCAAATGTACATTACAGCATGTAGAATTATGACATTAAAATTTTCACTTCATGGGACACTGTACGGAAAACAAAAGCTGATCTCAGTCTTGAGCCTCTTGCCAACTCAATCGTGCAAGTAATTATAACCTCTGTTGAATGAGTGAAGCCTCTCAACTCCAAGAGCTACCCTGGAAGTGGGTCCACATTTGACTCCATCTCTGGGGGAAGCAGTAACTTCCAGAATTATGTCTGCAGAGAATTATGGAGGGGACTCTTTCCATTGAATTCAATTTGTCAACTTGTTTAAATAAACTGATTATATAAACTAAATAAGCAGTTTATTTTTTTTAGAGAATTTAATTGTGAGTAGACAGATTCATTGAATTTACTGAAACTGGTTGTATACAAGGAGGCATCATCTCTTCCCAGTGATTCAGATCTTTCCGAGTTCCAGTCATACTGAATTGCTTACAGAGTCCCAACTATAGCATATCATGTGTTATTCTAATGCTTTTATGCGTCTGCAAGGCTGTTCTGTCACCTAGGGGCCTAGAATGCCCTGATGTGCTGATTCAGAAAAAAGACAGTTGGGTTGGAATCATCTTCCCACATGATTGGTAGACTTGACCCCCTAAAAAATGAACACTACATCTTTTTTATTTCTCAGTAAGAATATATTTTCTATCTGATGGAATAGAGTATAGCATGCTTTACATTTTCAGTAGAGGTGTATTAAGTTGGGTATAAGAAGCTAAGTGGAATGAGGTAGTAAAGGAGAAAAAGTAATTCTTTCAGTCAAACATTTCCTGCTACAAATACAATAACTTCATTTTCTGTTCACGTGATCTCTGACAAGTAACTGTTTCTCTGGACCTCAGATATGAAGTGGATCTTTATGAGAATTAAACAGGATAAAGTATGTAAAAATCTCTGGCGATGATGCCTCTATGTAGTTAGAACCCAGTAAGTAAGCCCAGACTCTCCTGGTAGTTCAGATTATAAACTCTAAGACTTTAGAAACCAACATGTATTCAAAGGAAAAAATTAAAATTCGCACATATATATATAAGTGCATATAAATCCTTTATTAAAAGGATTTATTCTGTAAAATTTAGATTCAGTCATAAGGCCACACTCAAGGATCTTGAAGGCCACGTGTGACTCTAGGGCCACAGGTTCCCCATCCTTGGTGGAGTCTCTGGCGTGTATCAAATAGGAGGACACAGTGAAAGGTCAGCGCAACAGACATATCCAAATGTCATGTAAGTAAGTAGATGAAGTAGATGAAAAATGGGTAATGTGTGGACTTCACTCAAAAAAGGAATATTATGAATATCTCATATTTTATTAATAAATATTATAAATGGTAATCATACCATCCTAGGAAACGTTTCATAGTGTCATTAAGAGAAAGAGAATGTGGGTTTGTAGTCTGATGATTTTTTTATTTAATATACAAGGCATTATCAAGATCAGCACCCCAATTTTTTAAATATAGACACATATCCTCCTGCTTTCATGGTGATTTCCAGAAGAATCATGCATAATTTGAGTAGGTTTTTAATCTCTTCTAAGAATCAACAATAACCTTTTAATCAGTTTTAAGGAAATTACAATAAACTTAACTGTTGAAATTCTATACCAAGTATCAGTGATAATCAGATTCCAGAAATGTATATTAATAGCTTGGAATCAAGTAAATGAAATCAATAGCAGTTCACTAAGTGCCTACTATTTCCTAGGTACTATGGTGTAAGAATAAAAGAATACTCTAAGATGCCTCAAATATCTTAGCTTCTACCTGGAGAGACAATATCTAAGTTTGAACTCGGGCTAAATGAACTTTCCTCAATTTGCCCAAAGAGGTGGTCTGGCCACCGTAGCCTTGTGGATTTATTACTTTGTATAGTAATTTCTTATCCATATATGTTTACTCTATTAGGCTGTGAACTTCTGGAGGATGGGAGCTGTCTTGTTTTTTTAATTCACTTAGCATCTTGTAGAATGCATGATAGTCAAATATTGTTAAATGAATATTTTTATAGTGAATTTAAGTAATAGTTCAAGAAAGAAGTGTTATTATTTTAAACAATGCATGATTGGTTGGCAAAGGATTGATTGTAGAGGCAGCAAATGTTATAGAAGTTAGATTCATTTTAGTCCAAAAACCACTTCTTACACTTCTAGTACATGAAGAAGCGAAGTTAGGTTCTGGAAATTAGACGTGGCCCGTGGTCTCAAGTTGTTTTCATGTATTTAATTTACAGTCCCCTCTAATCTGAAAACAACTCCAGTCACATACTGTACTATATGGTAAGATGTGAACAGAGATGTGTACAGCTTGATAAGGAACTACAGAGAAAAAACACAGAACACATGGAAGGGAAGTGAGAATAGGAATGTTTAAAGAAGAGAAGGAACATTTAGCCCTGAGTGCACTGGAGAACTGTGAAGGGAGGAGTGGCAGACTCTAAGCTGGGCAGAATTAGGACACACAGAAAGGCTGTTCTTCCAAGTGGGTAGAGTACATTGCTCTGGTGTTAGCATATATATATATTATATATATGTATATAATATATATATATTATATATATTAACATATATATATATATTAACAAAAAAATCTGAAGGAAATTGGACAAACTGGGAAGCATGATGTCAGCATGCTATAAGCGAAGGTGTAACAGCAGTTCTCCCAGATAAATTTCCAAAACCCCATTGAATAATTTCCACTTTGAAAAGGCTAACATTCATCCGGATGTGAATGCACAGATGTTCTAATAATTACCTGAATTGCACAAAGCAGTCCCCACCCTTTTCAGGTATCATTTGGTAGACTAAGGAAAAGACAGAAAAAGAGGGAATATTTAACTGAGCTGTTTAGGCATATGGAAGCGTGTGTTTATGAACCCACATTAACACATTCAAGGAATGAAGTTGTTAGGACAGCAGTCCCTCTAGGCCTTAGATAAAGCGTAGAACATACCAAGTGAAGGACACAAGACATCTGTGAAGCAGGAGGCACCAAGCTGTGGCCAAGAGAAGGTCAGCAGCAATGGGCTGATGTGAGAATATCGCTGGGGTTCACTTTCAATGACTAATAGGTTTCTGTTGTGTTTTTGAGATGAAAATGAGTGCTTTATTCTTACATGCTCCATAACACATTTAAAGCAAGCAGACCCAAACACAAACAAAAACGTAACCTTTTTATTAACCACCAAAAAAAATAAATAAACCCTACGTGTCATTTTCAGATTTCCCTAATTCATTCTTCGCTATAGCCTGTGGTTCAGACATAATGAGTTCATGCTGTCTTGAACTTATTCGAGGTGTGTTTTAGTGACTACCCTAAGTATTCTTCTGGGGTCCTTGTACGGCAAAGTGCCTGCCATCCGTTCCTCCTAACTGTGTGCCTCTAGGTAAATCATTTCACTTTTCTGTGCCTGGGTTTCTTATCTGAAAAGTAGGGATGACAGTGAGATTAGTAAGATTAATAGCTAACGGTGATTTATTGCATACTGTGTCCAGGCACTGTGACAAAATGTTTTACCCAAATGATTTCTAAATAAAATCGTCAAAAAAAAAAAAAAAACCCTTCATGGTAAGTAGTAGTCTAATCACAATCCCCAAAGTTAAGGAAAGTAGGACAAAGAGAATTTAAGTAACATGCCATAAGTTAGTAAAACTCCTCAAACTGACACATAAAGAAATAAGTGGGGTTTCCAGAGATCTAGTGGGAAAGCAGACCCCGTGTCACCAGAAAGAGCACGTTCTGACTCCCTGGTTCATAGTTGGAATTAACACCACATCTTTCGCAGTGGGAAAAGTTTGACTTTGCCTTTGACAAAGAAATTCATCCAGCTGCCAAAACCACTTCCGCTTATCAATTCAATTGTTTTTATCTTTATAACTCATCTAGTTATAGTTTATGTCCTTTTGTTGCATGCCTGCTATTAATAATATAATAATGATAGGTATAAAGAAGAGATTTCTGCAAAATGCCGTCACACAGAAATAATCGTTGGTAGTATTTTGTTGCCCACTTTTCCACCCCTTTCAGCCACACCCGTGATTATTCACTGAGTACAATATATTTAGTGTAACAAGAAGAAAAGTAAAGCAAGGTGAGGAGCCCAGGAGTGAAGGGGTTCCTGTTCCTTTTCTTAGATTATGGTTAAGTGTAGATATGTGGATGAGACTTTTTTTAAACTTATAATATTAAACTATATTTTGTAATAGTGTGTTTTTATAAAGTGACCTATGTGTATGGCATTTGTTAAATGTTCCTTAGAATTATTAAATAGGTATTTCCCTTTCTTATTTCAGAATGTTACAGGCTCGTATGTTTTGTTTTGTTTACATATTACTTTGTTTTTGTGCAGATTGAGTCACAGTCAACACATGAGTGCCCTCCACCCAGATAGTGTGCACTGCATCCCATACCTGAGAACCTGCCCATCCCCTCCCCCCAGTTTGATTTTCATTGAAATTTACTTCCATTGTGCATCAAAGTGTTGGTAGATTAGTTTCAGTTTGGTATTGAGCACATGCGTTTGTTTCTTCATTCTTGTGATGTTTCACTTAGAAGCTTGGTTTCCAGTTCCCTCCAGATTGTCCAGAAAGACACCAGATCACCATTTTTAATGGCTGAGTAGTACTCCATAGTATGTGTGCATGTGCCACGTTTTATTAATCCAGTCACATATTGGTGGGCACTCGGTGGTTTCCACAATAATTATTGAGGAAAATTTCCCAGACCTTGCTAGAAATCTAGATATCCAGGACTTCTGGGAGATTCACTGGGAGGAGGCTGCTCACCACAACACATAATCATCAGGCTGCTACAGTGAACAGGAAAGAGGCACTCGTGTGAGCAGCAGGGTGAAAACAGGAGGCAGCCTGCAGGGAAAACCCATTAGACCAGCGGCTGACGTCTCAACTGACGAGGGAGTGGGACCTAACGTCAGCCTTCTAAAACGGAATAATGGCCAACAGAGAATCTTGTACCCTGCAAAACTAAGTTTCTTATACAAGGGAGAAATAAAGATGTTCTCAGACAAGCAATCACTGAGGGAATTTGTGAAGACCAGACTGCCTTTCAGGAGGTACTCAGACCTGCATGATGCAGTGCTCACCACAGTAGACACCCCCACCCCAGGTTGAATGGATAAAAAAAGTACAGGGCAAGTGTCTGCTATCTCCAGGAAACACATCGAACCCACCAAGGCAAAAGGGTGAAAAACAATATTCCATGCACATGGAAACCAAAAGAATGCTGGTATAGCCACCCTCAGATCAAACGACAGTGACTTCAACTTAACAAAGATAAAGACAAAGACGTCATGACCATCTTTGGTGCCAGTGAAGGCAGCAATTCAACAAGAAGACTTAACAATCCCCAATATTGGTGCTTCCCAGATTCAGAAGCCAAATTCTACTCAATTTAAACACAATGATAAACAGCAGTACCATAATTTCTGGGGACTTCAACACCTCAGTGACAGAATAGGACAGATCCTCCAAACAGAAAACAAACAAAGATGAAAGGGACTTAACCGGAACTCTAGCACAAAGAGCTCCAACAGAAATTTACCAAACATTCTACCCCCAAACTGCTGAATACACGTCCTTCTCATGGTGTTTCCTGTTTTAGACTGTGAATAGTGTGGTTTAAAAGTGTTGAGTCAGCAGGGCATGATGGCTCATGCCTGTAATCCCAGCTACGTGGAAGACTGAAACAGGAGGATCTCTTGAAGGCAGGAGTTTGATAGTGGCCTGGGCAATGGTGAGAACCCATCTCAAAAAAATGAAAAAGGAAACTGTTCAGTCTATTATTTGGGTTACCCTCTCTGTTAGTCATCCAGAATCAAATTAAAAAGCACGGATCCTCTGTCTGGAAAAGTGTGCATACATGCATTGGGAACGTGATTTCAGGAGGTCTCTACCCGCCTGAAGGCCCCCACCTTGTTTCCTGCATGTCATCCTTGCACTGTACACTTCAGCCACACTGGCCCTGCTTTGGGGAATAAGGAGAGTCCTTGACTGGCAAGGAGGCCACGAGAGTGAAACCAGGTCACCAAACTCCCAGAGAAGGGTCCTGACACACTGCAGTGTCCCCCGCACGTGTGACATGGAAGAGACATGGTAAACGTTTCTGCCAGAGCAGCCTGCAGGTACTCAGCAGGTTAAAGTCTGCAGGAGATGGAAGGTTAATCAACTTCGAGTCAAGAGTTGCTGCAGCCAGGAGCAGCTGATGTTTGGACAGGGCTCAGCAGGCAGCATTAAAAAGAGCCTCCATCACCAGGCTGCATTTCAAGGCCAGAACTGTAATGTCTGGGGAGATGCAGGCAGTGACCTAGTTCTAAAAGACCTAAGTTCCTATAAGGTTTGTGGTGAGATAAGTCTGGAATAAAGCATGGATCCAATTACTGGAACCCAAGTAGTGACTTCAGTGCATTGAGCTAAAACTTAAACCATTCTTTACTAAGATGGAGATTGTTCCAAAAAGAAGGTAAAAGAAATGGAGGCAGAATGTGAAGTCAAGTGACCAAAGCCGTGGAGAGAGAAGGTGCCAGAACCCAGACTGGTCAGGGGGTGATAGCAAGACCAAATGCAGAGAGCAGCTGTGAACGGCCAAGGAGATCACACAGAAGAAACAGCTTTGACAGAAAACACCGTCAAAAACGGGCATTTAATGCAGTGCTCCAAGAAGTTGAAAAATCATTTATGCTTGAAAGTACTTGATACTTATTGTGCGTTTTGGTACAACAGAAAAAGGGCCAGACAATGAGGTCTGCTTGTTCAGCTTAATATGTTGAGACATACTGACACCAAGGAAAGTGGGGGGAGGGTAATTTCAATGTAGAAAGGAAGTTCACACAGGGCTGGAATTTCCGACCCCCATCTCCCTCTCTGCCACCGGATTGCTCCTCCAGTGACACCGCAGACCTGCTTTATTTCTGTGCAGCTGATGCCCTGTCCAGCCTGATATTTTTCTAACTGACAGTGAGTGTTCTTGCCAAATGCCAGGGCCCGTAGTCACATCTGTTTGTCTCTCCTCCGCAGCTTGACCGAGGCTGCCTGGGAACACATTTTATCCAGGGGGCAGCTTTAACTAGGCCTAATTCTCTGAAGAGCCTGTACTGGTAATTGCATACAATGAAGAGACACGTTCCTGTGGTCTTCACTTTAATATTATTGTGTTTGACACAGCCGGCTCCAGTCCCTGTCAGCCCCTGTCAGGAGCCAAGTTTTCAGGCAAGGTGCTCACAATAGGGTTTGTGTTTCTAGTTTTTATTTAGAGATATTTTTTTTTTTTAGATTGTTTGGTTTTGTTACTTTTTCCCCTCCAGACAAAATGTCCAACTTTTCCTACCACCACGCCATCTAAGGCTAGCTTAGAGCTAATGATGGAGAAAAACCAAGTGAAGTCTGTTTACAAAGCAAAATAAAACAAAAAAGACTTCTTTTGGCCTTCTGCTTTTCTGATATTCAATAGGGAAAATTTCAGAGGAAACCACGTTTTAAATCATAACTGACAAACCATGTGACCCATATGAAACAATATTATTTATCCTTTCTACTTAAAAGATGTGTTAGTTTTGAGGGGTCTCCTTCTCCTCCCCAAGCAAATGCTTCCACTGAAAACAACCGAAAACCGATCTGGTTGGTTGGTGTTTTTCTGGCAATGCCCTACAAAAAAAAAAAAAAATCTCAGTATTATTTTCCAGGGGCTCTGGGTCAGAACGCTGTATTGCCAAACTCAAAACACCACAGAAAAAAAGAAACCCAGAATGCCAACCATCACCTTGAGAATCTGAGTGTTCTGCTCTGCAAAGACAAGTAACTCATTTAGACCGAAGAAACATGACGGCCTTTGAGACGTTCATTGATTTTAAATTAAAAAATAACTGCTATGTTTTACAGTAAGAGTGACAACTGAATAACAGGGTAGACCTTGTTTAGTGCTTGTTGTAAGAACGCCATTGCACCTGTCTGCAGGAAAGGAGGGAAGAAAAGCAGGAATGGGGTAATCTTACCGATCAATAATCCAGATCTCTCAGTGTGCTGTAGCAGGGAACCAGTTCTTGATAGAATTTCTGAAATACAGCTAGCAGTTTTCCTCATAGCCGAGGCCCTGAGTTTATTAACTTTAACTTGATTCTGCTTCAGCACTCTCTCCTCCTCCATGTCCCGTGTATGGTACAGACAGGATAGTAGAGTTGAAGGAAAATGATGTATCCTAGCTTCTTTGTATTGAAACCCAAAGGGGGATTTTTGGACTAGTAGCTAGAGAAAAGGTTTAGAAGAAGGAGTTGTTCCTGAAGTTTGTTTTTCCCTATCTTTGTAACAGGCTTCCCTAATAAATTGTAGGAAGTATAAAAAATAAAGTTTTAAGGGCAATATTGACTTGGGAGAGTGATTTTTAAGCAATTAGAATATTCCAATTATATACCACTAGTGCAAGAGCAATTTAAATAGAAACCAGCAATATTAATGGTCACAATGGGCACCCACTAAATATCAGACATGCAAGTTATTTCTTCTGTAATATTTCGATACATGTATCAGATGTGTAGTGATCAGGTCAGGGTATTGGCCTATCCATTACCTCTACAATTTACCGTTTCTTTGTGTTGGCTCTATTCCCATATTCTGGTCTACCTATTTCGAAATACACAATATATCATGTTGGTTCTCACAGCCCCATAACAGAAGGACCACACTTCAGAATTCAGATTCCCCCTTCATTCCTGTTTTCAGAACGGTACCTCCCTTTCCTCCTCAGCTATTCCTGATATCTGAGCCTGTTTGGTTTATGCTCTGCAGAAGGTAAATTTTACCCCATGCCAAGGGGAGAGTTCAGGAGGAATAAGATGTATGAAAGAACAATTTTTTACAAAAAGGTAGTATCATGAATCTCACACAAATATAAAGTAGATAAGTGCTAAAGAATTTATTTATCTCATTAATAAATGAGGGAACCAGGCAGATGTTATAACAAGTTCAAAGGAGAATTCAAAGAAATACAAATTGGTAGGGAGCAAAAGAAAATTGAAATGAATGTATAAATGGACACAGAACTAACTTTCTACCGCAGAGAGGGCTGTCCTTCTTCCGGACAGACTTTATTTTCAGGTTTATACGAAAGGGTTATTTCTCCTTGCTCTTTAGTTATCACAACTTAAAGCTGCAAAATAACTCCCACAGAATTGGATTACTGGAAGGGTGTACTCCGAAAGCATAGTTTTTCCACGGAAGCACAAATTTTTTCTTACCAAAGCAAATAAATGATATTCAATGCAATATGTTTAGAATTTTTATAAGGACTAAATATTAATAAAATAATGTGGTAGTAGTTATTAAGGTTGGTTGTGCCTGCCGCTGCCGCCACCACCTCCCCTAATTATTTTATATGCACACATTTATAACTTTATCTCCTCACTCAGACTTTAAACTCTTCCAATTATAAGAATCAGATGTTCCAAGACCACATGAAAAAAATCTAATTAACATGTTACACATTATACATAGTAATATACACTTTGAAAGCAAAGAAGAGTTAATCCGTTGTTAACAGAATAAACAAATTGTTTAAAATGTTCTAATAATTATTATTTATTCCATAGTAGTGAAACAATATGTCCTCAATAAACAGGGGAGAGAAAACTAGACAAATGGCCATGGATTATTGAGCTGTGCTGACGGATTTTCATGTTATATTTCTTCGGGGAGGCTGTCTGTGCCTTTTGGATTATCCCTATCATAAATTATGACCATACTTTTTGCTTTATAAATAGAGACTATATTTGACATAATTTTAATCTCCCACACTAATTTTTCATTATATTTAAACATCTGAGTATATGGATGCGTGTGCATGTGTGTGTATTTTGGATTTTATCTACATTGGTTTTAATTAATTTTTTCCTCTAACATTATGGTTATTCTCAAGTTGGGTTCTTTAACACCCATAGATACTACCAGATAGGGCTGCATGTGGTCTGTTACTAAAGGAACCTGTGTCTTCATCAGCATGCTTCATGTATTTCTACTTCATGTTACCCGGCCCCTATCCCAAGCCCACATCAAGGATTATGATCTAGGAAATGAACACAGAATCTTTCTAGAGTTTGAAAAGTTTGAAGATGTTTCAATTCTTTCCATCTTTTTATTAGCCCTTCTTGATTTCCAAATGGGCCAATTTGTATTTTAACAAAACTTTGTAATTTGGGAGACCAGGATTAGATAGAATAATCTAATTGTAACTGGTTCTGTGAAAAGCAGAAGGTCTACTTCTCAGTTCTTATATATCATGTCTTTACAAAAGGCACCCAACATCACGTTAGCCCATTTGATAGTAGTGTACCAGCATTAATGCGTTCAAGTTGTGTTTCCTCACCTAGCTAATAAATAATTAACTGAAGAATTCTAATCATATGAATTATAAGGGAAGCATCACTATTTCCTTCTATTCAAAATGTTTTTAAAGAATTCACTGCTGCGTAATATCCTAAAAGAAATTGATCATACTTTTCCTGTAATAAATGTTGCTCTGACAGTAAAGCATTAGTAACCAATTGATAACCGAGCAACAATACTGTGATCTCTTTAGATAATTAATCTTAGCTATTTTCCTGTCAGAAGCAACAGTGCCTGATTTTACATTGAGCTAGAAAGATTGCCAGTTTTGAAAATTAAAAAGCATTCCTTTTATATTATTCATTCCAGTAACAATTTATGATGGCGCATTTAGCTGCTGAACGCTTGTCAACAAACGTAATTATGTTTCGATATAAACAAGATTGGTGATTTTGCCATGCAGCTCCATCTTTGTGGAGAACATTTTGATTTAGATTCAGATTATACAAGCTGTGTGTTTATGTGTCATGTTTTCCTCCTCTGTTAATAGTTTTTTCTGATAATTACTTGTAGGCAAACAAGCATGCATTTAGGATCCTTATGCACGGGAGACATCAAACGGAGAAGAAAAGCTGCACCTTTGCCTGGACCTACAGCAGCAGGTAAAACAAAAGAGGGATTGGAGTGGAGCACAAAGGTACAGTTGGCGAATCCTCAAGAATCAAATGTGTAGCCAGCTGTTAACTGTTTGCACTGAAAAAGAGGCACAGTTGCAAGAAACTCAAAGCACACGGTCTGCATTTGGTGTCAGGATGTCTTACATGTTCCTTGTGTAGATTTTCCTGGCAGCCGATCATTAAAATATTTGGTCCACATTTGCCCAAATGCAAGACTTTGTGTGAGGATAGCAAGGACACAAAAACTTCAAATGCTGTTGTCTATGACCTCAAAAATTTCACAGACTTGTTAGGAAAATAAGGCTTCAATAGATGAATTGATGAATAATCCCAGAGGAGATTAATAGTAATAAATGCAATCAGTGGTCATATATTCAAATTCTCTATGCAAATTCGAGATTGTACTTGAGCAGTCTGAAAACGCAGGACTCCACCTTGTCGTGGGTGGAAACCTGTGGGTGAATGTGGCCTGTCTTCTAGCTTAGCTCCATAGCAAGCCTGGATTCATCTTTCCTTGTTGGACAACTTCAGCATTCGATTTTAAAAACTCTCACTTTTACCTCAAAAATTATGTCATTCTTATAAGTATTATGGTAATAATGAATGTGGTATAGGGAAAACCACAGGTCCTGAGGAGAGTGAAGTCACTGCAGCAGAAGGGACAGGAAGGCTTCCTGAAAGGGCAAAGGCTCAATGTGGTCGTGGGGGTTGTCAGCAAGATTAGATTTTGAGAGCGGTGGTGACGGAGGCACTGATAAAAGTCAGTGACAGCAGGAAGCCAATCTGGCACTGCGATGTAGACCACCCCCGTATGAATAAACAGCAGTTACCTATAAAGATTTGTGATACAGCAAAGTCTGACTGTACGAAACTTGTCAGTGTAGATACTTGATCAGTTGCAAAGAGTAATAGCCTTATCGTACTGCCTGGAATCCTTTACCATTCAGACTTTCTCTTAAGAACTTTTCGGCAACCTTTTATAGGAAAAGTGATTTTAATGATAGAATATGGAAATAGGATCAAAGCAACAAAAGCGTAAGCTATGAAAAGAAAAATACATGTATGTACATAATATTTTACGTTTCTTGGGTTTTTTTTTTAACATGGTGAATTCAGTGGACATAAAAGGTGTGTAGCTTATATTCTCTATTTAGGGACCCATTCCATGGGTCAGCCCTAGAATATTGAAAATAACTTAAAATTGAAGCACTCCTCATGCACTTGTTCCATAGAAGGAGCTAGATTGTAAAATTCTGCATTTAGTTATAATATCATATCTTCATCTTCTGGCTGTATTAAATTTCTGTGCCGACTATGTTTTTATTCATATGGAATCATATTTCCCACTTATTAGGTACCTCCTCTATACCGGAAACATTGTTTTCATCTTTATAACAGGAAGAGGTAGATATTGTTATCATTACTTTATAGATCATAAAATTAAGGTGCAAAAAGTGTTAGGTTAGCTACCTAAGATGACAAAATTATTGAACACAAGAAGAGATTCAAGCTTAAGTCTGTGTAACTGCTAAAGCTGTGCTTCTTCTATAACAGTGCTCCTACAGCCTCGTTGGGAAAATATGCAGTATCTATAAAGATGGTCCGAGCCTTAGTAACCTATTGCATATGCTGACTTGAACCCACTATTATATACCTTTAATTTTATAGAAAATTTATCAAGTTATTACTACATGGGAATACAGAATATTCATGACATATTTCTAGTATATCTCGTCATGTAGGAAGAGCCACATTTTAGATCAAATACATAAGTTCTTCCATTCAGATATTTTATAAAGCAGGTGTAAGATTCTTTAACATCCCCATTCCAGTTGAGTGATCCCCTGAATTCAAACATGAGAGGCAGAAAGAGTACAAGAACAATCTTGGGAGTGCTACTAAAGCAACTTAGTGGCAGTAATAAGGAAAAGAAAATACCAGGGTCATGTCCTGACACTCTGAACATATGTGAAGTGGGGAGGAAAATGTATGATGGTTGAAGAGAGGATAATATAATTATTTCTACATGGCGATTTAGACATTACAACTCAGTAACATGGGAGGAAATCATTTATCTAGAGTATGGGCACAAACATTCAACTTTAGCCTAAAACAGTTTCGTTTCATAAGCCTACCCTAGCGTATTCGAGACGGATTTCAAAATTGATGTGATTCTCTTAAGATTCAGGACTTTGATTATATACCAGACTTTTACCTAACAGATAAAATTTATGAAAAGAATGTATTTATGAAGTAGGAGAATTATGTTACTCATTTTCAATGTATTTTTTAAAATCTATACATGACTGTTCCTCTCAAAGAAGAAGAGATTGAAGTTATTTAAAAGTCTTCAGTTTTAAACAGAGTATCTTCTAATACTAACAATGAACTCTAAGGTGAAGATTATCACCCAAATTCAAGTAAGAAATGCTTTTGCATCAATACACTTTGATAATGAGGTTATGAATCCTAGATCATCTTGTCTCTGAGTGTTACAGTTTTCAAATTCTGGAATAAAGTTGGTCACATAATAAAGAGTCGGTTACATTTGTAAACTGTTGAAGGTTAGCTGGTATGTAGAGTTACTGTAAAGAGAACATTCTTGTCATTTTGCATTTTCTCTTGCAGAGCTCCCAAAAACACATGTAGAATTGAAATCTATTTTCACAATTCTTTTGCCTTTAGTCAACATTAAATGTACACTGGAAAAAATGCAGAAGATAACTCTCATTTGAAATAGAGAGTAAAAGACTGACAGCTTGAATATTGTTTGATAATCCCCTCTGATTTATATGTGAAATATTATGCAGTCAAACAGCAAGTTGAGAAAGGATTTGCACAACTATCGTCAGAAAACTCTAATTAGTACTTTAAATCCCACACTGGGTTTGTATAGCAATTTATAACACTAAAGAGAAACAATTACATGGTATATTCTTAATAAATAATATTTTTTAAAAAAGATTTAGAGTCCCCTATGAAATTAATACCCCAGAATTGGTCACGTTTACCAGCTAGTGTATTGAAAACGTTTCTCCCGCTCTTCCAGCAGTAGCACGGGAGCATAATTTCAATTGCTTTAGAAGCTCCAGACTAGCCGGTACTGTTATCGGTGGAACATTTATTAATTGTGACAGGAACACCAAATTTATTTCAGTGCTTTAGCTTATTTACTGCTCTTTCACCTTTGTATTTTATATTGACAAAGTAAAATGAATATTGATAAGGTTAGATATTGATTTTTTTTCTTAATGTGTAGCTTGTTCTCTCTGCCTCATTCAAAGTCACATACCAAAAGATAGTGGATGTCTCAGTGGCAAAGGATGTAGATTTACTATTATAAAATGGAGAACTATTGAAGCAAGAAGGTTTGCCAGCAGAATGCATTTTACAGTTGGAAAAATGTCATCTGTAAAGGTGAAGAAAGGCAGTGAACAAAATAGGAAGAATATTATTAATAACGCTTTTTTAAAAGGCAGTCAGCAATGTTGGCTGTAGTTTGGGTTTTTGGTAGAAGTCACAGCTTTTTGAGGATTTGATACTAAAAAGATTTAAGTACACTTATGATTCTGTCTACTGTACTATATTATATTCAGTGTAATCCACAATCAATATTGCCTATTGGTATTTTATTTTCTGATGAAATATCATAGTAAAAAAGGTTCATTGTAAAGAGTCAACCTTTTTTCTATACATTTTAAGTTATACAAAAGAAATGTCTTTTGAAGTTCAGTGTCTTGATACACATATTTCATGAACATATGAGTTTTTGACCAGAGGTACCATTATACCCTTTTGTGACTGTTCATCTTTTTCCTCCACAATCCACTGATATTTCAACAGGAAAATAATCTCTAAATATCTGAGGCAATAAAGCCAGGTTATAAATAATAACAAAGAAAAATATTTTTAAAAGGTTTGTTTGTATTCACAGTCATACCAAAAGTAGTAAGGATATGTGTGGTTTAATCAAGCACCTTTTTAAGGTGTTTGATTTCTTCATTTACCCAAATTTATCTTATCCATAATTATATTTTTATTTTCTTTTATCACTAGAGCCATATGATGAGTGTAGATTACCTATCTCTTCCAGATAAGGCAGACCTGGCTGAGGGAACTGTTGTTATTAATTCCAAAACCAGATTCTATCTGAACATACAGTAAAAGCCTAGGAAATACACAGCCCTTCACCTCTTGACACATACACCACAACCCACCTTTCAATCGTGCGTTTTAACCGTTAAGTTGCTGTTTCCTGAAGAAAGACTGAATAATGAGAAAATACTCAACCTACAGAAGTCCTAAAAGTGTTGAGTAAAATGCATAGTCCTCTCCTGGGCACATAGCTGCGACTGCAAGAAAGGACAGGAAGTGTTTGAGACTGAAAAGGGCCCTGCACAGCCCCCCGCCCACACACACTGTTGCCCAGCTGGAAAACCTTGAGGCATGTTTGTTAGTGCTTGGTGGAAAGGGAGCCAAGCCTCGAGCTGAGTGTAAAACTCCTTATCAAGTCAGAACCTCTAAAAAGCTCCGTCCTCAGAAATGAGCAGACTAGAAATAAAACCCACCCACAGGCATAGGGAAAAATAAAGAATCCTATTTCTACCTGGGCTTTAAATAGGAAACTCTCTGAAGATTAGTAACCAAGAGGCTGCCTTCACGTGAATTTCTCATTTAAAATTACACTAAGCCAAAAAATTAGCATAAAAACTGATCTCTGAAGCAAATATAAAACTACTCTAGGGGTATGCCTTCAACGCAGTCCTGGTTACTCAGGAAGCTAAGCCAGAGCCTCAGGACGCTAAGCTTGAGCCCCAGAGTTAGAGATTACAATGAGTGATCCTGCCATTCACTCCAGTCAGGGTGGAGGAAGAAGAAGGAGAACAACTTACAGAGGGAAGAGTAGGGAAGGAGTTGCAGCATTCAGTATGATAATGCTTAGAATGGAAGGAAGACACAAGTCTTCATCTTTAGCAAAAGTATTAAGTCCGTATCAGAGAGTATTAAATGTACATAAAGCCATATCTAGACACATTATAATAAAACTTCAGAACACCAAAATGCAAAGAGAATAGCTTAAGAACAGCCTAGGGAAAAAGATGTAACCTACACAGGAATGGGATTATACCATTAGCAAACTTTAAAGCAGCCATACAATCCAGAACATAAACGATAATATGCTCAACCACTAAGATGAAATAACCAAATCAACCTAGGGCTACATATCCATCCAGATAGACTATTACCTAAGAGTGAGGATGAAATAAAGGCATTTCAGGTAAAGACCTATGACCCACCATTACTAAATTTGATGTCTTGCATAGAAGGAAACAAAATCCATTAAAAAAAGAAAGGATAGAAATCAAAAAGGAATATTGAGCAAAGAAATTGTTAGGCAGGTTCTCAAAGCTAACCTAATACAGATTTTATCAAAGTAATAATGATAGTGACAGTGACCATGAAGATGATTAACTAGTATGTTTTAAAGCAAGATAGAACAAAAACAATAATAAAATATAAACTATGAAGGAATAAGTCAGATATGCATGTTGACTTTTAAAGGTAATAACTGAAAGCATAAAAATATAGTGTGTATTTTTCAAGCTAGTATAAATAAGCAATGGATGCCAGAAAATAGAAAACAAAAATGCATAGAAAAAGCATTAAATGATAGAGCAAAAATAAAGCCACATATAATACTAATCACAATAAATGTAAATGGAGTAAATGCATCACTTAAATTCCAGGATTATTGTGAATAAAAGAACAAAACCTAGTATATGCCATTTGTAATAAATACAACTAAAATATAAGGTATAATTTAAAAACTAGCCATAGAAAGCTGGAGTAACTCAATGTACAACAAACAAAATAAAGTTAAGTATTTCAAGAGTCAGAATACTCTTTTGCAGTTTTTGGACGGGCCTCGGTTTGAACCCACCACCTCCGGCATATGGGGCCAGCGCCCTACTCCTTTGAGCCACAGGTGCCACCAGAACACTCTTTAATCAGACTAGCTATGCTTCTTTACACTAGTGCCCCCTACTTCTTCCCCCAGGAGGTTGAAATTTATGAATAGAATGAAACCTCAGTCAGAAAAATGTGGCCGAAGAAATGTCCTGGTAGGAAATATGGAGTGTGGAGCAGCCAAGGTGGCAGATAATTAGGAGTCAGCACACACACTCTCTAGAACCACTTTCTTGAAAGCCTCAAGTAGATGCCTGAATATGGATAGACCTTCCTGAAAAGTGCATTGTAGATAATCAGAGAACTGATAGAAGACACTCAAGAGTGAAGGAGACAATGGGGAGTTCCACTTGCTGAGATTGGGAGGTACCTGGGGACACCCCACATGGGGAAGTGATAAGGGAAAAACCCCAAAACTCGACTTCCCCACATGAACACTCCAGCTTAAGCTGTGAAGCCCCACTACCACTATTGCAGGCCTCCATGCTGATCAGGAAACTGCTTAGAGACTGTCTAATAAAGTTGCATCGGTGAATAGGCTCAACAGGAACCTGCTGACCTTAGTAGGTTGCCATGGCTAATGCCACTCTCAGCTCTTAGGTCTAGAGTGCCCAGTCTGCACAGGGATTGGCTTCACTGCAGCTGCCCCCATATCACCCCTTGCTAGGCTGGGGAGGAAGCAGAGATTAGACACTCTAGCATGCCCTAGTTCCCCTTGGCTGGGAGCCAAGCACTCCCTACCACCCAGGAACTTCAACAGAGCTTGGAAGGTCCCATGGTAGCAGGCTCAGTGGGACTTGTGTGGAGAGAGTCCCAGCCATGCAGCAGTCCAGTCATTGTAGCTTTACCAAGCCAAACAATAGAACAAACTCCTTAACCCCTTGTGATGCCATGTCAAGACCCTTGCCCCTGTGGACCTGCACTCCATGCAGCAGACATGTCCCCCAGCTCTATCTCTGATGGGTGGGCCACACCCCTTCAGACCCACCTACTCTGCAGCACGCCATGCCCCTTGGTCCTGTGAGCTGGCCAGCAGGACATACTCATAGTCACAAGCACTGACTAGCAGAATAAACCTTCTAGTTTTGCATGCCAGCCAGCAGGACACACCACTATAACACTGTCCTATGCCATGTCTGTGGTGCAGCTCTCCACCATGGAGCCACTGCCACAAGCTGCTATTCTCACCTAGACATGGATGAAGCAAATGCCCACAGTTCTGACACCTGCAGTCACCACCTAGATAGTCACCAAATAGCCACTGCCACCCCTACAAGGAGACCCAGACAGAACATTCTTCCACAGTGCCTGCCTCAGTGGAGAGGGACTCACTTAGCCTTCTGCCAGAGCTTCCAACTACTTCCTAGAAACCAACCCACCACACCATACCAAGATTTCCCCCAGCACTGGCCCAGGTCCCATCACATACACAGGCAACTGCCAAAGTCCCACACCCTCCTCACCACCATATGTAATCCCATGAAGTCCCCAGGTGCTCAACAGAGATCTGAATGACCAGCCCACCACTGGCAGCAATCCCATGGCACGTCCAGGTGCCTGCCAAGTTCCTACAACCCTCCTAGGTGCCATCCCAAATCACACAACCTTTCTCCATGGAGAGGGACTTGAGCAGCCTCCTGCTGAAGATTCCAACAGCAATCTCAGGACCAACCCACCAGCACATAACCGCCAAAACTGGCTAACACTGTGACAACCACAAGCAGTAGAGATGATGCAGAAGAACAGCTGTTACAGGCTCTCAGTGTTTCTGACCCTTGCCTGCCAGGTCAGTCTTCCAGAGTTGAAGTGTTATCTAGCAACCTCTCTATCTTCTCACTAAATAGGAAAGTTCCCAGCAAAGGAGAACAGCGGCACTGCAAACCTGTTAGGTCTGAGCTGAAAAAAAAGGTTTTCAGATGAAAAGAAACCAGCCAAAAAAAAAGTCTGGTAACATGAAAAAACAAGCTAGTTTGACACTCCTAAAGGATCACAGTAGCTTAACAGCAACAATGGACCCCAACAAAAGGAAATTGTGAAAATGTCCTAAATGGAATTCAGCATACAGATGCCAAACAATGAATGGAATTGAAGAGAAAGTTGAAAACCAACATAAAGTAACAAAAATTTCAGGATATGAATGAAAAATATGAAAAACTTGCTAAAGACGAAGATAATATAAGAAAGGATATAAAAGGTCTTAAAGAAATGAAAGTATAGGCCTGGCATGGTGGCTCATGCCTATAATCCTAGCACACTGGGAGGCCAAAGCGGGTGGATTGCTTGGGCTCAGGAGTTTGAGACTAGCTTGAGCAAGAGTGAGATCTAGTCTCCACTAAAAAAAGAAAAGCTAATCGTCCATAGTATTATACAGTTGTAGTCCCAGCTACTCAGGAGGCTGAGCCAAGAGGATTGCTCAAGCCCAAGAGTTTGAGGTTGCTGTAAGCAATCTTGCCACATCACTTTACCCAGGGCAACAGAGTGAGACTCTGTCTAACAAAGGAAGGAAGGAAGGAAGGAGAGTAATTTAAGGAACTACAAAACACAGCAGAAAGCTTCAAAAACAGCCTACACCTAGCAGAAGAAACAATTTCAGACCTCAAATACAAAGTTTTGAAGTAATCAAGTCAAAGATGCAAAAAATATATATAGAATAATGAACAATCATTGAAAGAAATATGGGACTTTGTGAAACAAACTAATTTATGAGTTATAGTTATTCCAGAGAGAGAACAAGAAAAAGAATGAAGCCCACAAAACCTATTAAAGGGAATTATTTAGAAAAATTTCCCTGGTATTGCCAGAGATTCAGATATTCAGATACAAGATGGTTTTCTAACACCAGGAAGATCCATAACAAATAGGAGATCTGCAAGTAGTCATCAATGTGACCAAAGTCAAAGTGAAGAAGAAAATTTTATAAGATGTAAAAGGAAAGCAACAGCTAACCTGCAAAGGAAAACCCATCAGACTATCAGCAAGCCAGAAGAGATTGGGACCCCATTTTTAATCTTTAAAATCAGAATAACTGGCAGCCAAGAATTTTGTATCCTCCCAAACTAAGCTTCATAAATGATGAAAAAATACAGACTTTTCTAGTGAAGCAAACACTAAGGGAATTTTTCACTACTAGATCTGCCCTACAGGAAACACTCAAAAGTCCATTATATAAGCAACAGCATAATAAATACCCACCAGTGTAAAAAAAAAAAAAAAAAGAAAGAAAAAACCCAAAAGATATAATTCACAGTTCTTATAAAACAATAGCATAACAAGAAAAACAAAACAATAAGGCATCATGCAGCATTTTGAAGAGAACAGCATCCCACATACCAGTACTAACACTCAAGGTGAATAGTCTGAATGCCCCACTGAAAAGACATATCAGCCTGAATGGATGAAAACACCACAACCCAAGTGTTTGCTTGGTTACTCTCCCAGTAACACATCCAAATGACAAGGATACACAGACTCAAGGTAAAGGGGTGGAAAAAAAAATTCCACACAACAGTAATCAGAGTCAAACAGGTATAGCTATTCTCTTATCAGATTAAAAGATAGACTTTAAAATTAACAATGGCTAAAAAGAAAAAGATCCCAGTTTTCATGATATGATGTGCAACTCAACAAGAAGACAAAATAACAAAATAATCCCAATTATGTATGTACCTAACACAGTAACTCCCAGTTTCATAAAGTAAATTCTTCTAGATCAGAGAAATAAACAGCATATTTTCCCCAAGGATTTCAACACTCCATTGACAGAGTGGACAGGATATCAAACCAGGAAGTGAATGAAGAAATGCTGGAGTTACACAGGACTCTAAAACAAATTGACCTAACACAGTTACAGAACATTCTACCCACAAACCACTGAATATACATTTTTCTCATTAGCACATGGAACATGTTCCAAGAGTAATCATATGTTAGGCCACAAATAATATGTTAGACTGTAAAACAAGTTTCAGTAAATTCAAAAAGTTATAGTCATACCATGTATCTTCTCAGACTATGATGGAATAAGACCAGAAATTAATTCCAAGAGGAACATTCCATTCTACACAAATTCATGGAAATTAAACAACCTGCTGCTGTGAGTGATCTTTGGTTCAATGACAAAACTAAGATGGAGAAAAGCATCCTCAGACTAAAAGACAAAGAGGGCGCAAGCTTTCAAAATATATGGGCTATAGCAATAGCAGCAGTCCTATAGGGCCAGTTAGATTAACAACCTAATGTCACATCTAGAGGAACTGGGAAAAGAAGAAAAAACCAAACCCAAAGCCCGCAGAAGAAAAGAAATAACAGCCAGGTGCAGTGCCTCATGCCTGTAATCTTAGACATTCACAGGCTAAGACAGGATGATTGCTTGAGGCCAGGAGTTCAATACCAGCCTAGGCAATAGCAGGACCCATCTCTACAAAAAAGAAAATAGAAAACATGAGTTTGGTGTGGTGGCATGTGCCTTTAGTCCCAGCGACTCAGGAGGCTAACACAGGAGGGTTGCTTCAGCCCAGGTATTGGAGGCTGCAGTATCCTGTGATGGTGCCACTGCACCTAAGCCCAGACAACAGAACAAGACCTGTAGTCAAATAAATTTTTAAAAGAAGAGGAAGTAGCTAAGCTCAGAGCAGAATGAAATGAAATGGAAACAACAACAAAAAATACGGAGGATCAATGAAACAAAAAATTAGTTCTCTTAAAAGATAAACAAAATCAATAGACCACTGGCCAGATTAAGCAGAAATAGAAGAGAAAGGACTCAAATAAACTCAATCAGAAATGAAAAAGGAGACAGTACAGCTGATACCACAGAAATATAAAATATCTGAATACTATGAAAACCTCTACACAAATAAACTATAAAACCCAGAAAAAATGGGTAAATTCCCAGAAACACACAACCTCCCAAGTCTGAATCAGGAAAAGACAGAAATCCTGAACAGACCAATAACAAGCAGCAAGATAGAAGCAGTAATAATAAATCTCTCAACCAAAAAAAAGCCCCAAACCAGACAAATTCACAAGCAAATTCTACTAGACCTGCAGTGAAGAATTGGTACCTATCCTACAGAAAGTATTCCATAACATTGAGAAGGAGGGACTCCTCCCTAATTCATTCTAGGAAGCCAATATCACTTTGATACCAAGGTCAGGAAAGGTCACAATAAAAAAGAAAACTATAGGCCAATGTCTCTTACGAAAATAGATGGAAAAATCTTCAACAAAATACTAGCAAAGCAAATATAATAGCATGCACATCAAAAAGGTAATCAGATACAACTTGGACTTTAGCTAACAAATGCAAACAATGTAACTTAATCATATGCAACCTTCTACTAATTCAAAATATTAAAAAATTTTAAAAAAAATTTTTTTAAGGTAATCTACTATCATCAAGTGGGTTTCATCCCAGGAATGCAAGGATGGTTCAATATATGCAAATCAGTAAACAATGATTCACCACATAAACAGAAGTAAAAACAAAGACCACATAATCACCTCAATAGATACTGAAAAAGCATTCAACAAAATTCTGCAACATTTCATGATAAAAATCCCTCAAAACACTACACACAGAAGGAACGTACCTAAAAATTATGAAAGCCATATATAACAAACCCACAGCCAACATGATAATGAATGAGGAAAAGTCAAAGGCATTCCCCCAAAGAACTGGAACAAGACAAGGGTACCTACTGTCACCACTTCTATTCAACATAGTATTAGAAGTCTGAGCCAGAGATATCAGGCAAAAAAAAAGAGAGAGAGAGAGAGAATGGGCATACAAATCAGGAAAGAGGTCAAACTATCCCTATTTACTGACAATATGATCTTGTATCTGAAGACCCTAATGACTCCACAAAAATACAAGAATTGATTCAGTAAAGTCTCAGGTTATAAAATCAATGTACACAAATCAGTAGCATTTCTATATACTACTAACAGTCAAGCTGAGAATCAAATCAAGGACTCAGATGCAATAGCTACTAAGAAAATAAAATGCCTAGGAATATACTCAACCAAGAAGGTGAAAGAGGTCCACAATGAAAACTGCAATTGACACACAAATGGAAAAACGTCGTTCGTTCACATATCAGTAGAACCAACATCATGAAAATGTCCATAGTGCCCAAAGTGACTTACATATTGAATGCAATCTCCATCAAAATACTAACACTGTATTTCACAGATCTAGAAAAAGTAATCCTAAGCTCCATTTGAAACCACAAGAGAGCACAAATAGCCAGAACAATCTTTTTGTTTGTTTGTTTGGTTTTAGAGACAGAGTCTCACTTTGTCACCCTTAGTAGAGTACTATGGCATCACAGCTCACAACAACCTCCAGCTCTTGGGCTTAGCCAATTCTCTTGCCTCAGCCTCCTGAGCAGCTGAGACTACAAGTTCCTGCCTGCCACAATGCCTGGCTATTTTTTGTCGCCCTTGGGCCGAGGCCAGGTTTCAACTCAACACCCTCAGTATATGGGGCTGGCACCCTACTCACTGAGCCACAGGCGCCACCCTTTTTTTTTTTTTTTTTTTTTTTTTGAGACAGAGTCTCACTATGTGACCCTCGGTATAGTGCTGTGATGTTACAGCTCACAGCAACCTCAAACTCTTGGGCTTAAGCAATCCTCTTGCCTCAGCCTCCCAAGTAGCTGGGACTACAGGTGCCTGCCATAACACCCAGCTATTTTTTGGTTGCAGTTCTTTAGCTGGCCCAGGCCAGGTTTGAACCTGCCACTTTCAGTGTATGTGGGTCATAACCACTGTGTTACAGGCGCTGAGCCATAACCACTATGTTACAGGCGCTGAGCCTACCCAGAGCCATCTTAAGGCAAAAGAACAAATCAGGAGGCATCACTTTACCTGACCTCAAATTATACTACAAGGCTATAATAACCAAAACAGCCTGGTGCTGGTATAAAAGTAGAGATGTAGACAGAACAGAGAACCCAGAAATAAAACCATCTACCTACAACCAACTAATCTTCAACAAAGCAGACAACAACAACACAGGAGAAAGGAAGCCCTATTCAATAAATAGTGCTGGGAAAATCAAATAGCCATATGCAGAAGAATGCAACATGAACCCTATCTCTCACCATGTGCAAAAATTAATACAAAGTGAATAAAAGGCTCAAATGAAAAGCATGAAACCACAAATTCTAATAGAAAACATAGGGAAAACTTCTGCACATCACCCTAAGGAAGGAATTTACGACTTAGACACCAAAAGCAAACACAGCAACCACACACACACCCCAAAAATGGGGCCTAATTAAATTTAAAAGCTTTAAAAACATAACTAAATATGAAAACTTTAAAAAAAGTTAAAAGCACAGCAAAGGAAATAACCAACAGAGTAAATAGAAAACCTACAGAATGTGAGAAAATGTTTGTAAGCTATGCATCTGACCTTTAAAAGACGGACATCCAGAATCTACAGAGAACTCAAACAGGTCAGCAAGAAGAAGCAACTGCATAAAAAAGTGGGCAAAAGACACGCACAGAAGTTTTACGAAAGAAATTAGACAAATAGCCAACAAACATTAGAAAAAAATGCTAAACATCACTAATTATCAGGGAAATGCAAATTAAAGCTACCATGAGATATCGCCTTACCCTTCCAGAATGACCATTACTCAATAGTCCAAAAATGACAGATGCTGGTGTGGATGCAGAGAGAAAAGAAGGCTTAGTCACTGTGGCCCTGCAGGTTAGTACAGCCTCTATACAAAACACTAGAGAGTCCTCAAAGAAACAAATGTGGACTTACCATTTACACAGAAATCCCACTACTGGGCATCCACGCAAAGAAAAGAAGTCTTTGTGGCAACTTTGATGGAACTGGAGACCGTTATCCTAAGTGAAGTATCTCAGGAATGCAAAATGAAACACCTTATGTTCTCACTAGTAAGTGGGAACTAATAGATGTGTACAAACGGCACAAAGCCATTTAAAGGAGGGCAGGGTGGTGACAGATAAAAACTTACCTATTGGATACAACAGACACTATTCTGGTGACTGGCATACCAAAGCCCTGACTTAAATATTATACAAGGTATAATAATATTTTTAAATTTAAAAAAGAAAAGAAAATGTGGGTGATATACTATAGTGAGTTCAATGTTCAATTGGTGAAATGGTAACCTTCCATATCAAATGTCCTAAGTTCAAGTCCTAAGTGGGACAAATTTCTAACTAGTTATCTCTGACCAGGTGCATTACCTCTACAAACATCAGTTTCATCTACAAAATAGGCCCAATAGAAGTGCTTTTCAGATCAATAAGGAAGATCAAAAGAAATGATGGATACAGAAGCGTCATAAGGACTGCAGTCATCATTATATTCCAAATTATCAAAGTATGTCAATGTGTATGTGCTACATTTTGCCAATATACAAAGTGAGAGAATTTAATATTTTTAATCCATATATTACCGAATGGATTTTTTGAATGGCATATCATCTCTAATAAAAATTCTTATAAGGAGGTAATACAGGTAATGGAAGGTGGGTAGGCTTTTGTAGTGAGCTTAACCAACAAAGTTCGAATCCTAGTTTACTCACTATGTGGTCAAGGTCAAGTTTTATTTCACCTCTCTGAGAACCATTAAACCTTCCCCCTTGCATAGTTTTGAGGACAAAATAAAGAATGTCATGTACCTAACAATTATACCATGTGCCTGGTACATAGTCAGTGGACCAAAACATATTCTCATTATATCATCACAAATAATTATTGCTGTGTGCCTTCAGGACCAATGCAGTTTTATTGTAAGTTTTTTGGGTTTGTTGGTTTGGTTTGGTTTGGTTTGGGGAGGGGTTCTTTTTTTTTTTTTGAGACAGAATCTCTTCACCCTGGATAGAATGCCATGACATTATCATAGCTCACAGCAATCTCAAACTCCTGGGCTCAAGGGATCCTCTTGCTTCAGCCTCCTAAGTATGTGGGACTACAGGCGCCAACCATGACACCTGGCAGAGGTTTTGTTTTGTTTCCATTTTTAACGGAGACAGGGTCTCACTCTTTACACAGGCTAGTCTCCAACTTCTGAGTTCAAACAATCCAGTGCCTCTGCGTCCCAGAGTGCTAGGATTTTTGCAGATAAGAACCACTGCACCCAACCAGGTTTTTAGTTGTTTTGTTTTTTTTTTTAAAGCACATAATCTTTTATGGTCATGGTCATTTCATAAGAAATATGTCTATATAGCTAAAATATCTAATAAGAGCACTCCCTCTTCCAAACATGTCATATCAGCAAGAGTGAGTGCTCTTATTAGATATTTTAGCTATAACATAACAAATCATATCTTTTGTTCTCTACATTTCGTTACTTCAGAAATTAAAAAACTGGTAGTAAGTGCATTATATATTATGTATGTGTGTGTATATATATATATTTGGGGGGGGGCAGGGCTGGGTTTGAACCCACCACCTCCAGCATATGGGGCCAGCACCCTACTCCTTTGAGCCACAGGCACCACCCAGTGCATTATATTTTTAAGTAATTAACTATTTGAAATGATTTTAGTTAACAAAAGTAACATGAACAATGTCTGCAGTATTGTAGATAAAATACAGACTAGTCTGAATTAGTGAGGCTTTTTTGTATTGAGGAACGAAATAATACATTTGACACAGAGTAGGACACCTACCACTTTCTCTCATCTTAAATGGTGCTTGTGCTGTTCCTTGAGTTCTTAACAATTATCAAAAATCCATGTACATAAATTATGGAGAACAGAGAGCAGTATTATAAACTTGAAGTTTTATTGACATTGCTAATAATAATAATGGCTCTGCTCCTCAGCTGGCTAGTAGAGTAATAGGAAGAAAGAGGATGGGAAGAGTGATCGGGACCAATAAATGCCTGCTGAGTACAGGGTAGGGACAGAGGCGGAGTGCACTAGCCGTTCTATGGGAAGCAGCATGTGTCACCTCCCCTTCCATTGGCTGTTTATCCAACATCAATACAACACTTTAGGAGCCAAATTACTAAACAAGCTGCCAATTAGGCTTGCAGTCAGCTGGATAGATTAGTGGCTAAAAGAGGCCGATACAAGATTTTCATCTCTTGAGCCAATTATGCAAGAGAATTACCCTCCATGGTACTCTTTGGAAGATTTGAGGGGAAAGGACCAACTCAGCTGTAATCGATATAAGAGATCCAGCAGACAGGGCTGGGAGTGGGAGCGCACAGAAGGTTAGCAGGCTGTGTACTGCTAGCTAAAATTGCCCAAGCAGGTGAGCCTTCTAGGGAAGGACTTAAAGGATTTAACACTGCCAGGAGCGAAAGAAAATGAAATTATGGCTGCGGTATATATACTGTGCTGAGACGGAGTTGTTCCACTCCCAAGTCTTAATCTCATAAAAGAAGGATGAGAGACCAACAGTAGATCTCACTCTAGAATCATTTTCTACGAAAAATGAAGAATCTTTTTTTGTTTGTTTTGTTTTGTTTTTTAGGTTGTATTTCTATGTGGAAAGAATTTAAACATTTAAGGAATTAAATGTTACTCTTTTATTCTACCAAGTACAAGATAATGCTTTGTTCTTTTATGTTATTTTGTTTTTATAAAGAAGAGAAAGGAAATACCATTTTAAAAAAGAGATAGAGAGATAATGAGTTATTTTCCATTTCCATTAAACCCAAGCATGGGAGTATGGTAGCCACCCCAGGCCACCCTGCTTGAAATGCCAACATTTTTAAATTATGATAATTACTCAATTATAATTTGCTATTCACTTTAAGACTGAAAATTGACCATAATTTAGCAATTTTTACAAGGATATTTTAATTGGCCTTATTTTTTTTTAAATATTAAATTATAAACCTGAACTTTTGCAAGCTGTTAAAAATGTGGATAAACAGATGTATAGCCTAGAGCAGCATTAGACCTCTGATCTGATTCTTAGCTTATGGATGAAATTAAATTAATTCATGGCAATCATCAAAGAATCAGGGATATGAGACAAAATGCTAGTATACCATTCAACCTGACGTACCTGATCTTCAGCTGTTGAGAAAAAATTACATAATTTGGAGATCTGTCTTCATTATCACCATAATCATTATTTCAGTGTAAAAAATTAATTGTGTTTTATTATATTAAGTAATATTCTTGACAAAGGTTTTTCTTTTTATAACGAAGAGGTCCATCATATTCTCTCATACACACACACAAATTTGTAATATCTGTTTATGAAAATTTGCCTTGTTGAAGCAATAAATATTAGTCAGGAATTTTTCTTTCACATCAGAGGTTACCATTCAAGCCGTAGGTAGTTTGAAGTTTTTTTCTGTTATATATTAAGGTATTTGTTTCAGTGCCCTAAGAATTCATTTGATAATTCCGAAACCAACTAATTATTGTGGAATCCTGTTCTTAATCCAGTTCTTACGCCCTGTATGAACTTGGCAAATGGCAATGATGTATTCTATCCTCAGTCCTAAAATGCACTGAAGATCAAGAATACCAAGTATTTAATAAAGGGCTTTTAAAATCAATTAATGATTACCCTGTAGTAAGTGAGTTAAAGTTACTACAAGTCATCTTTAGCATTTTTCATTTTTCCTTGTTCTACAAGTAAGAATCACATGGATTCTCCCAGAATGCCAGATACAAACTACCAGATAAACTATCCAATTGCTTCAACACTATTTCCTATTATTTGCTATGAAATACATATGTCAAAGAATACAAAAAAAAATGTATATGTAGAGTTTAAAGAATAATAATAAACTGGACATTTGTGTAACCGGCACCCAGGCCAAGAAGTAGAACACTCTGGAGGCCCATAGTTAATATTGTTGTTATTGTTATTCATATTTTTAGAATCTTTCTGTGCCACTATTAACCATCCCAAACATAGTGTCAGAGAAGGAGTTGAACAGAGAGTCCCAACTTTGGAGTTGGTGGGAGAGGGTAGGGAACAAGGTGCTGTCATAAACCTGAGCCAGGGAGGAAAAAGTTGATAGTGGCAAAGGGGTGGCAGGAGAGTGGGCTGGTACTACGGAAAGGTCTGTCTCACAAGAGCCCTTGGAGTAGTGGGTGGTCTTGTCAATAGCTGCCCATTTTATCCTGTCTAGGAGGAAACACAGTCCACATTTCAGATTAGAAATGTGCTAGACCCAGGACTAAGCTGGCATTCCACAGGTATTCTGCAGATATGTGACAAGTGTGTATCTGTATCCCTGAGGCCTGTGGATAGAATGGTCGTCAAACGCTATGTCCCTGGAAATTTGAGCTCTGGTGTAAGAGATTGGGCTGAATATGTTCCCACTAGAACAAAGGTTGTTCAGGATACCTTCATCCCTTTTTTCTCTTACACAGTCGTCAATATTAGTTTCTTTGATAATCACTTTCTTCTTCTGAAAAGAGAATAACTGTGAGAAATGCTCTGATAATTAAGAGCTCTGGTTGCTTGTTTCTGATTAGCCCCAGAATTGCTACATTCCCTGTTCATACACGGTAATCCAAGAGCTGCTGCTAGAAAATAGGGAGATATGGACCAGTGCAAAAGGAGAGCCAGCCTGTACTACAGCCGGGGCAGCCAGCCCAAGACCATGCTTGCAGCTGGGGGGGGGAGTTCAGGTTCTCATGACTCCCTGCACTTTATGACATCCATTTACTTCTGAATCCTTTGCCTTCAGATATTTAGTACCTCTAAGCTTTCCCTAGATACATATCCTCAACCTTTTCTACACAGGCCTCTAAGAAAATTTAAATTAAAAGTCTTATCTTTGAAAATGTCATCAGAGAGAAAGGCTTAAAATAGATGCATTTCTCCATTGTCTTTGCTAAGAAAACAGAGGGAACAACTGCTCTATCTAAATCTCATATTAAGTACTAGCCAATCTCCTTTTCCAGATAAGGAATACAGGTAGCTGAGGAGGACAGGAAGGAAGGGGGGGGGGAGAATAAGGAGGACTGTCTTTTACATTTAGAACTATATAACTATGTATCTATCTACTTCAGTATTCTTTTATTTTTCTTACCTTACCTAATTCTATAGTCATTAAAACATGTTGGTGGAAGAAGGCAGAAGAAATTAAAAGATGCATGTATCAGCTACAGACTGAATAATAAATAACAAGAAGAGGATTATAAGAATGTAAATTCCAGGCGGTGCCTGTGGCTCAAAGGAGTAGAGCACCAGCCCATATGCCAGAGGTGGTGGGTTCAAACCCAGCCCTGACCAAAAATGGCAAAAAAAAAAAAAAAAAAAACGCATGTAAATTCCTAGGAATTGAGGATGCCATTGGTTTGGTTTGGTTTGGTTGACTCTTAAAACCCTGGGTAAACGTAAGACATAATGGTATAAGCTGGTGATTTACAGAATTACCCATGAGGCTAACGTAGTAATGAAATAAATCCATTTGTAGAGTACATTATATGATCTCATCTGATCCTACAACTTTCTGTGAATAGGCAGTGTATATTGTATTATGCCTGCTTTACAGATGAGAGGACAAAAGCCCACAGAGGTTAATAATTCACCATGCTACTAACTGGTAGAGCTGAAATTCCAAGGAAAATCGTTCCTCTGTTCTTCCACTGTTCCCTCTGCTACAAGGAGTACCAAAGATAAATAAACAACCCTCTCTGGTGCCTTACTAAAAACAAACACTCAGGCAAACATGGTTTTAGTAGCTTAAGAAATTCTTCACCTGTGTCCATACTAATGAACGTATATTGTCATTTTATCATTTCAGGATTTGTAGGTGAAAACGCCCAGCCAATTCTAGAAAATAACATTGGAAACCGAATGCTTCAAAATATGGGCTGGACACCTGGGTCAGGCCTTGGACGAGAAGGCAAGGGGATCTCTGAGCCCATTCAAGCCATGCAGAGGCCAAAAGGATTAGGACTTGGATTCCCTCTACCAAAAACTACTCCTGCAACTACTGCCCCCAATTCAGGAAAATCCACCTAGGAAGAAAAGCAAAGAAGAAATATTTTACAGATTGTATTCACTGTGTCCCATTGTTCTAAAATTAGAACACGGCTTCTGTTTTGAAGCAGAAATCTACATTGCCTCAAACGTGTCACTAGCTTCCTACCTGTATACACTCCTGCCATAGTGAGAGAAATGGAATTTCATCACAGCTCCTGGTGCTAAAGTGAAAACCCCTACCCATTACATTTTTTTCAGTAGTTTCCAGCTATTTCTAGCATATAAAAAGCAGCTCAATTCTCTTATTTATTTTAATCTCACATGTCGATACTTTCTAATACTTTGCTTGATTCGTGTATGTGTGCAGTGCCCAGGCCAATGTGAGCACCCCCATGGGTTTCTAAAATTGGATAGGCAGGAGGACTGTGTTTCTGTCATCCCTATCTACTGTAAGCCAAAAGACCTATCATCATATCAGGGAAGTCCTCAGCAGATCTTTGTTTGAAAGGCTTGACAGTTTCAGATTCCTTGAATTGGTCGTGAGGACTTCCTGACAGAGTGATACCCATTCATTTTCTATCCTTGGACAATGTAGTGTGAAGTTCACATTGATAAACAAGCAATTGATGATTCCCTTGGACGTTCTGACAAAAAATAAACCTCATCATTGTTATCACCAGAGTGCCCTCAACGTTATTTTAATGCAGATTTTATAAATTTTACCTCATTTAGAACATAAACTAGTTATTGAAAGAAAAATGTATTTTTTAAATTCACCACGACTGAACTGTAAATTCTACTAATCCAGACTTACTTCTACCTCTCTCTTCCCAAAGACTGATATTTTTTTTTTAAGATCAACTCAAGTGTAGTAAACTTACTTTAAATTTTAATCACTGGAGTAATTTATTAAAAGAGTGAATCAATTTATTTGAAGATTTAAATGGCTCTCCTAAGAACTCACATTTTGGGCAAAGGCCCAACCCATTTACAAGGTGAACAAAAGAAGTGAATGGTACTGATCTGCCCTTTCTGAGATCTAAGCTGTTACTTTAAAACCTAGCATAACAAGTGTTTTTACCATGTGCCTAGGATCGAGTTATTTCTGAATCATTTGCTTCACAGTATCAGAGATTCTAAATTGCTCTTAAGATCTTAATTTGTTATCTTCATTATTAAGAATTAATAATAATTATTATTATTCCATTTGTGATAGCCTTTATTGGTTGAGTAAAGCAAAGATAATACATCTGAGTCAACTTTCTAATGGTGTTTTTTTTAATTTCATAGATCCCCAGAAGAGTTTTTAGAAGGCAGTAGAAGAGCTGTACTAGGCCTTTGTCAGATGGGCCCCTAAAGAAAACACTGCCACCTAGGGAGGGAAGGTCAACCTGCTATTTGAAAGCCTATATAGTTTGTCCAATGTACATATTTCTGGAGAATTATCTTCCTTCCTAGGGGTATTGTGGTAGAACAGGTGGGTTAGGGGACTATAGTCTATCAGATGCAGTAATGTTTTAAAGAATTCCCATTGGATAAAGCAACCCTATTATCTGATTATTTTCTACACATTTGTACCCGGGAAATTTGCCATTTTTTAACTCATCTTCTTTTTCCTAAGTGCTCATCCTATCTATGTAAGGGAGAAAAGATGGGGGGAGATGAGCTACAGGTTTTAAAACCTCTTTGCAATAGTGTATTGTACCCTATGGTCTATTCAGAATTTGGTATTTGGTGTTTTTTTAATTCCATTGCCTAAAGACCTTCTAAAATTCTGGATTTTGAGTCATGGATGATAAACCATGAGGTCATTGTGAGACGGATGCCAGACTCCTGAGGACTTGGCTATTCATTTTCACTCTTACTTGTTCTAATGAAGGTAAAACTTGTAGTAAAGGAGATACCAAACTGGTATGGGGGGCTTGTTAATGAAATATTACAGTCTTTATGAGTGCTTCTTATTGTTGCCGTTATAGACAGGTACAAATATTCTGAACCAGCCCCTGTAAGATGCTCACTTAGGCTTCTCTTAAAAAAAAAAAATTATGTTTTCTGCTAATAGAAGCAAGTTCTTCCTCTTGACACCTAGAGCCCTATGGGTCTCACGGAGGACTTAAAGTATTTCCTATTCTACTGAAGTGTTTAACTGTACATAATAAATGTCCTATATAGAACATGAACCACCTTCAAAGTAGAGAAGGAACAACACCCCAAGCTTCTGCCATGCCCTTACCTTGACATGCCTTCAGCAGTCAGTTTTTAAGAAAAATCAGTGCAGATCTGAAGTTCTGGTTGGAGAAATAAACACAGTTAAAGAATGAAAATTTTAATATAAATCAAATGTCTTTTAAGATACGAAGCCCACTAACTTGCGCTTTCCATATAGTAACAGTTAATTTTTGCCACTTACTACACCCGAAGAAGCAGAATCCAGCACATCCAAAGGAGTTCATGAGTTAGAAGGTATCATTCAGACCATCTTAGTAAGGTGGAAAGGTATGTCCTCTGCTCCCTCCTGAAGCCACTCTTCTAATCTACAGTATCTATAGCCTCTTATCAAAGAACATAGAGCCTCTGTAAGTTGGCCACCCAGGGACCATAACAAACTGTTCAACAGAAGGATCTAGGCCTACTGACAAGTACAGGTGGTGCATGTCCGGTCTATGAAAATTAGGTCAATTTAAGGAGAAGGCGAATGTAGGCAGGTGGTCAGCCTTGGAGGTTCTACTACAATAGATTGTGCTAAAAATTTTTGAGAGTGCATAGGTCCCTTCCCTTACTATCCAAATTGTCCATTCTCTTCAATAGATCCTATAGAAGCCGAGCATGACTACATGAGCAATGTGACCTTTTTAAAAAATGTATTTGTTATATTTGATGTTGACTAGGCTGTGTGCTAGAGTCATTTCTTCCTTTCCTTCCCCCTGAATATAATTTTTAATTTCTTTGCTTTTATTTTTAAATTATATGGCACCCTTTTAGAAGAAAATCTATTGCTCACCAAAATTTGCCAAGTACGTGATTTAATCATTTAAGTACCTAGGTTTTATAACTCGTACTGTGGTTATCAGGTTTTCACGGTAGGTTTTAATATGTGCATAACGTGTACATATAGGTGTATTTACAGAGCCCATATGTGTGCACGATACACATAGGATTTTACTAATACGTTTATTTTAACATTGCCAGCTGGGATTGTAATTGATTGGACTGACAATTATTTCTCTTTAGTATATTTCATTTTGAGCAGAGATTCCATAAAAGAGAAAAAAAATCACTGTTGACATGCTTTTAAAAACCATTTCACCTGTATTTTGTCTTTCACAAAGTAATCTAAATTGGTATTGTAAAATGAAGTTATTAGCAAAGAATATTTTGGATTTAAGTTTTTTTCTTTTGGTAGAAAGCTATATTAACAGTACAACAGAGAATGAAAAAATAAAACATGATGTTTAAGAACATTATTTATAAGCAGTCATTGTCTTTCTTTGTGCTTTGAAAGTTATCCTCTCACCTTTGAGTAATAAAAAGTAAAGTGGAAAGAACTTTTTTAAAAAAAATTTTTTTAATGACTACCCATTGACAATTAACATTCAGCAGTGCAGTTAAATTCATTCTTTAAGCCCTGGAGAATTTCAATATCTCAAAACTTGAATCTAGAAGGAAAATAGAAAAATTGTATATTTTTTGTATGTATATTTGACTCACAAATTTATTCCTAGCTGATTGTGAGGTGTTCTACCACATTGTCCTTTTTGTTTTTTGTTGTTTTTTTTTTTTTTGTCTGAATTTGGCTAGGCTCACTGGTTTCTCTTCTTTTTCTATTCACAGATTCTGTGATTCTAAGATAGCAGGGTCCACATTTGCTCTCTAACTACTTCAAGTATCAATTAGAGTCAAGCATTCTGGCCACTCCATTTCCTTCTGGAAAGTTGTCCCTCTCTGCATCCTGCTTGGATTTTTTAAATGTGTTGTAACACTCACTAAAGTGTTGCTTTGCTATAAGTGGCATTTCACTATTTATAGTGATTAAATTTTATCTTTTCCCCTGAAAAACTGAGTAGAGTTGTTAAAGCAAGTAGATTTTTTTTTTATCCAAAAGGTATTAAATACTCATTTATTTCACAGGCTTGCAGTAATATATACTCACCTGACAAGTGGACCATGAAGGCTCCTTCTGCTGGGTCCCTACTAAGCAAAGACTCATTACTTTACACACCTGACATTTTAAGTAGATCCAGATTTGTCTCTAGCGAGTCAGCGCCATTAACTGCCAGGAGTATGATCTACTATTGCCACTTTTAGTTTTATCTGTACATTAGAGTTGTCTCATGCCTTTGAATTGTCAGACAGTTTAAATCACTCTCAGATCTACAGACCTCTCTCCTGTTGCAGTATCAGAATGTCCTGTGTTTCCTTATGAATTTTTCAAGGATGAGGTTAGGTAGCCATTGAAGGCTGGTTTTGTGTGTGTCTTTAGATTTTTTTTTTCTTAGTATGAACTTTTGAAATAAATTGCCAATATTTTAGGAGTGTGTGTGTGGATAATGTTTGAGTTTTCAGCTATGAGATTATAGAGGTAAGACTATTATTATACTATCCCAAGTTAAAGGAAACTAAGCAAAAGCATTTTCCGTCTGTATCTTCCTATTACATTTCTAACACACGCTCATTTCTTCCTGAAAGCCGTTTTCCTTAACAAAAGCAGAAAGAGTGAGAAACCGTGTACTAACTCCATACATGCTTTCCAAAAGCAAACAAGTTCTTCCATCCATTACTGAAGTGAATTTCTTCAAATGCCAGAATTTGACCATTATGATAAGCAAATGGGTTTAGAAATTAAAAAATTAAAAAGTTAAAAAATTTTAAAAAGAAATAAAATAAAAAGTTATGATAGGTGACTGTGGCTAATCTGAGATTTTAAAGTGCCTCCTGGATGACTGTAATTTATTACAGAAACAATAGAGGTAATACACATTGCACATACAAGGCGTGAAATTCCTAAAATAATTTTTAGGTGGGTGTGAAGAACCTGGGGACACACACTACAGGTGTGAAAGTGCAAAATCACAGTATATTTCTGATACACTGGCCATATATAGGGTCTTTAGGTTCTCAGCAAAAAGTACAGTGGTCTCTAATCTAAGGCTTAGTTCTTGGTCCTTCCACGTCTTCATTCACCTACCCTCGCATGACACATCTTCTAATTTTTTTCCTGTTTTTTTAAGCACATTTTAATCTACTTCACATATTTTGATATCACGGGACAGGCTCCAAAATGAGGATCCGTTTGCCAGGCACACGGGAAACCGGCCTGTTTTCACTCCGTCGCTATTGTATTTCTCCATTAGGTCCCTTAACAACTCAGCTAGAAACAAGCGGCAGGTTTTTTCCCCGACTCAGTGAGTAATTGTCTGCGCTGCAGTGACAGATGTGCAATATAGCAGCTTCTTCAGGAAAAAATTAACAGTTTGTCCAGCATGTCAGCTCGCTCTTTTTAGTGCTTGGGAGGTCTTGGCCCCATTATGGATGATTTAGAAATTGAGGCAAGCAAAGACCAGCTGCCTGCGCTGAAAGCCGGCGTTAGTTGGCCTCATCTGCATTCCAGGACTCACTTACATCCAGAAATTGGTGGAGCCCCTCTGGCCACAAGATGAGTATGGGCTGACAATGCCTTGATTTGTTGAGAGAGGGAATAAATGGGTTTTTCAGAAGATGAGGAAATATCACCATTACTGGCCAATTTACAGCATTTTATCTGTTCTTCAAACATGTCACTTTTGTTATTGTTGCATGGTAATTACATAGTGAAACGGAAAGAAAACAAATTCTGGTTACGTATTCAGATGGATTGCAAAATCATATAATTCTGATAAATGCCCATTTATGATACACACGGATGAAAGGTTCATTTTAATTTTGAATGGCTAGCTCGGCCATAAATAGGATATAGGATTAAATTCCAGAGAATCTGATTACATCAAAGCAAATCGTTTCTCTTCACTTTTTTTTCAGATTCAGGGAGGTACTATAAGGCATTTTCACAAACAAGATTTTTCCAAGACAATACAAAAAATGAACTCAGGAAGATACTCTTGAAAGAACGAGAAGTCCAAGTAATGTCTGGGACTTACCTCGTTTGGGGGTCAGTTAGTCCTGGAGGCCTCCCAGGAACCCAGTGGACCTGTGCCAAAAGACTTCCTTCCTGGAGGAAGAGCCCCGTGTCCTAAAGCTCAGATTCCAGGTCATTTCTCAAATCTCACTAAATACGTGGGGTTTAGAAATCAAATGTTTTTCCTTGTTTACCTCTTTCTAAGATTATTTCTCCCCCATCCCCAGGCCAGTTATTATAACAGAAGGTTGCACGTGGAAGTTTAGCTGAGCCACAGATAAGGAAAAGCCCAGAGATAAAAAAGAACAAGGGGCAGTGGCAGCCCAGGGCCACTACTTAAAAGAGTCAGATGTGTAAAGTCACGAGTCTTTGCTTAGGAGGGACCCAGCAGAAGGAGCCTTCATGGTCCACTTGTCAGGCGAGTATGTATTACTGCAAGCCTGTGAAATAAAGGAGTATTTAATACCTATTGGCTCCCACCTTTGCTGTGGCAGGGAGAAGGACAGAAGAGGCACCACCAGCACTTTACTGCCTTGGCTCGAGGGGACCCGTGTCACTTCTGTTCATGATCCATTGGCCAGAACTAGCCACATGGGCCCAAGCAAATTGCAAAGAAACTGCAGATAGTAGAGAGGGGCACATAGATATTTGGGGAGCACTAACCAGTTCTCCCATATTGTCTTCATACCATGTTTCCCCCAAAATAAGACCTACCCCCAAAATAAGTCCTAGCAGGATTTCTATGCATTTGTTAAATATAAGCCCTTCCCCATAACAAGACCTAGTGATGGGCATGGCTATGCAGCATATCTGCATAGCCACGCCCTGCATTTCGGCACGGAACGGTAAGGCAGACTAGAATACCTTTTATCTGCAACAGCTCCTTTGAGCCATTCACACTTGCACAGGTGCACGTGTGGTAACCACAGTCGCAGGCATCCTATTGCGCACGTGCGAACGGCTAGGGAAAGGCATTCACGCATCACTAGCACCAGCCCCACCAACAAGGTAGGATCCCCCTTTCAGGTTCCAGAAGAAGATGACTTAACTGTATTTGAATAAATGTAGATTATTGCATTATACTTAATGAAAATAAGACATCCTCTGAAAATAAGCCCTAGTGTGTCTTCTTGAGAAAAAAATAAATGTAAGACAGTGTCTTATTTGGGGGGAAACATGGTAGGACACATCCACATCTTAGACTGTTAAACATTGAAGTAGCATATGCCATATTTTATTGAGTCTAAGATGCCATCAATTTTAAGATGCACCTTAATTTTATGTACCACTAAGAAAGAAAAAAGAAAATCTAGCCAATTACAATCACCACCGATGGCAGCATGTATCCCAATTTAGAAATGTTTTTTAAAATGATAAAATGTTGGTAAGTATCATACATATGCAACAGAGAAAAAAATCCTAAGGAATGTCAGGGAAGGCTCCCGGCTACTGGGATTGGCAGCTCCTTGAAGAATGGTAGATAGGGTTTACCAACAGCAGCCACAGTGCAGGTGCCTCTGGGCGTTATGGGATGTTAAAGACATAGGCATTGAAGTTACTCCGAGCTGGATTCAATGACGGCCCTAACACCTTTCATATGATTTGGAGCTAATCTCGCAAGTTTCCTGTTCCTGAATTTAGAAGTAATAATAGTTAACTTCATGAGGTTATAAGGATTAAATTAAAGGCTGTACATAAAATACCCTAGTTCAGTACCTGGCACATAGTAGGTGCTATCAATTAGGTGCCCTTTCTTTTCCTGTTTCTTGTGAAGTGGTAAATTGTTCTTGTTTGTTTGCTGTGCCTAAAATCACCATTCATGAGGATGTATATCCCAATTTCAGAAATTTTATCATTTTGAAAAATGATAAAATATGTTCATAAGTGTCAAACTTACTGGAAGAGGGTTAGAGAAAAGTCTGGTAAAAAGTTTTTACCTTGCTAACGGGTCCCACTAAAGATAGTCTCACATAAACAATCTTTTTAATTTTCTAGACATTATAACTTCTGCCATGACTCCAAATGATACTAAGTACATTCAGCTAAAACTTATAGACAATAAAAATACAGAATTCAACCACCTGCACTGAATGAGTGATTTCTTGCTAGCTGACTGCCAATCATTCAGGAACTGTCAGCCACGCCCACAGGCCTTGGGAACCTCCCCTAGCCCTCCCTGGCATGTGCTGCATGCAGCACTTGGAGAGTGAGGTGCAGAGCCCAGGCCCAGCTCTACCAGTTGTCCTAGGAGTCCAAGAAAAGGCTAAAGTTTCAACATGTTCCTCAGAGAGACTCTTTGTTAAAGGTGCTCATGCTGAAATTCTGTCCTTTCATGGGCTCGTTCGGAGAGTATATTCAAGGAGCGTGCCTGACAAACTTCAGAGTGCGTAAGAACCACCAGAGGAGCCCCTGAAAACCTGATATTCTCAAACTCTGCTCTCAAAGAGCCACCTAACAAGGAAAACGCAATCGGGCAAGACTGTCCTAGAGGAACGAGTTTAGATAATCACAAAACCTTTGCGACATCCAAGCTCAGTGTTCTGTGGGGGGCCTACTGTCACATCTGCCCAAACTCTCCTGTTTGGGGGAGTACTCAGGACACTCTGAAAATTCCCAGGAATTTAGAATTTGGACTAAGAGATTACCTTCCTGCACTGGAATGACTGGTGTCTTAAATGAAGGAGGAGCTGGGATACGAAGAATCAGAGCAACTCTGTAAACAAGAAAAAGGAACAAAACAAAGGAGCAGAGTGAATGAAAATGGAAAGAGAAAACGTCTGAGTTTCCTACAGCCCAAGAGGCCTGGCTTAGGGTTGTCAGATGTTTTCTTCAAAAAAGACAAGAACACCACCTCTTGGTGGTGCAACACTTTTCTATAGAAGCGTATGACCTCCCCTTCCTCGGGACTGACCTTTGACCTTATTGGACAGAATACTTACCATCTGGGCATAAATATCTTATTAGCAAACAGATAAATCAGAGGATGAACCATCCACATTACACAAAGATTTCTCTTATTGTAGAAGAGCACAGGGTCCTTTTAGCACTTGCTCAAGTGCTTATTTACAGATCATTAAATACTTAACAGAGGGAAAAAGCAAAAGCTGAAGTGCTTAAGCCACTATTTATTAAATATCCATCATAGACTCGGATAAAGCAAATCCAAAATCATAATGACGGTTAATTGTCCAGTTTTTAGATTTTTATGTTAGCCGACTAGAAGCTAAAATCACAGCCTGTCCAGGTTAATACATCCTGAGCGTTCTACTGTGGTTATAATTCTTTTCTAAGGCCTTATCCTCGGTCCCATAAGACACACGCTTATCATATAATAACTGTCCCTTTTTTTGTACAGGCTAAATTAAGAAACTTTCCGTTACTTCCATATAATATTAGTTCTCTGCTGGGTGTTGGCTAATATTGAATGTATTGTAAAACACCGAAAAGTATTACTATACTTGACCAATTAATTTTTTTCTGGGCGATCATCTAAGAATTTATAGGAGTTGTATCGCGCTTTAATAAGTTCTGCCTTGTGGCAGCACTTTAACTGACCTAGCCTCATCTTTCCCTTCTCAAAAAATTGAGCCCAGTTGTGTCAAATTCTAACCCTGTCATTTCTGTCAGGAAAGCCCATGACTTCAAGAGACTCTAACAAGCATTCTGAATGCTATTTTACTGTGCAAACATGCTAATGACTCTATAACCTAAGACATTTTTTCTGAGTTATCTTTACAACTTGGACATGTCCCAGGTAAAGGAGAGCATAGCAAACCTGTGAAAAACAATTAAGCACCATTTCCTTTGGACTTTCCTTCCCACCCTGTAGAGACCTGCTTCTCACCCACTTAGGCTAGTGGGGTCTGCTGTTGGCTGTTGAAGGGAATGGCTGTCACCACCTGGCTGCCCTGGTTCAGCCCTCTGGCTCACCACAGGCCTCCAACCCATCGGATAGGAACTCCAGGGCTCCCTCTACAGGGCAGAAGCGACTTAAAAGGGCGGAGGGGCAAGACAGTCATCCTCTAGTCTAGTCCCTGTGATTTGTCTCCTTTTATGACTGGGTCCCAAAGGCAATAAATTCCAGCAGAAGGAGCACTGCCCCGGGAGCCGGAAGACCTGGATTGAAGTCTGATCCCTACCTGACCAGTTCAGGAAACTCATTCGGTTTCTCTATCCAGATTTACAAAATGAAGAGGTTGGACAGGAAGAAGAATGGATGTGTCTGAGCCATCACCCCTCCTGTGCTGGTGATGTCGTACCACATTTGCCAGCCACTTCACAGAGTTGCTCCTCTCCTTGGTCCTTCTCAGTTATGAAATTTAGATGGAACTTCTATACTGCAGACTAACTGGAAAAGCTTCATTCCTAAATTAACAGAAAATCTAAAGTATTCGATAAAGATACGCAACATTATTGTTTACAGATAACTTGGCAATTTAAATTAACATCGAATAGTTTTTATTTAAATTAGTTAATATTCCAAGTCACATTCGCATATAGAGAGTTTGAAATATTTTTATTTTCCTTAAATACGCTATTTCTGCTGTCACTTGCTTTTGCTACTAATTTAGTTGGTAAAACCATCCTTATAGTGCCCAGGCATATTAACCGAGCCTATGTTCCAGTTACCACAAATTCAAATTTGTGGGGTCTCCATAACTAATATTGGACAAGCTCTCCTGGTACATCTCAGACATGTCAGTCTCCTGATACAGAATAACACTAATTTGTGGATACACCACAGACAAGAGCTAAGCACGACGTCCCAGAACAACGATGAGGAAAGTGATTGTTGCTGTTGTTATTTAAAGAACTGGGATCCAGGGTCAATGACCTTAATTCCATACACAATTTGAAGAAATAGAACAAGTTCAGACACAAGACAAATGATGAAAGGCTAGAGGAACTGACTTAAAGGAAAGTACAAGCAACGGATAATGCAATTTGCTAAATAAAGGCCATGAAGAGATTCCAATAATCCCAAGAACAGTTTAAAGACACAAATATCTGGAAGGAATAAAATTTTTTCAAGAATTACCCTTTAGTTCTAGAATGTGAAAAGTTTGTATTGGTTTTTTTTTTAACTTAAATAAAAGGCAATCGGGTTTTGAGTAAAAAGAAGCAGAAAGGCATCTGTTTCAGTGGGAAACATTAAGCTAATCAGAGGAGGAACTACAGGTATTGTGAGATCTTAGCCTACATTACTTGAAGTCCTTTGTGAATCGTCAGTTAAAAGGCAACAATTCAGCTCTACTCGAGGGTGATGAGCAGAAATATCTGAATACACTGGAGAGTCTAATCTCCTCTCTCCACTTCTAAACCATGTCCGGCAGTAGATTGAGACAGGAAAGGGGGTTTGGTGCACCTCATACCAGGCATGGGCATCAACAAAACTCATCCTTTTGTTGATGAATGGTGTAGTTTTGCTGTGACCCTTTCGGGGTCCATTCTTTAATTCGACTTTTGCAGCTGTAAAAATAACCAAAGCACCTCACAGGTCATTAGACTAAGGAAAGGGCTCATTCCAGAGTGAAATGAGACCAATGACAGTCATATTCTGCCAATGCAGACTGTGTCTACTTCCGATCATCTAATTAAATGCCACTTGCTCAGTATTTATGGAGCCTCTACCATATGCTTATCCTTGCGTTGGTTGCTGTGAGGTTTCATAAGAATTTTGTGCAGTACTCACCACCCACAAGACACTTAGCATCTTTTTGGAAGTATCTGACATATATTCAGGAATGATATTCAAAATAGTCACCACCAGACTGGCGCAGGCACTGGCCAGGGAAAGTGGAAATCCATCTCCCCGAACAAACGCCAGCTATAAATAGTTGATATAGTGTAATGGTGCATGCTAGTGAATACCAGCTATGCTTACTTACATCTGATTTTAGAAAAAAAAGGTGGAGAACAAAAAAGGAGGTCTACAATGTTACAATTATTGTAATCAGATGCCAGAGTATATGATGGAACATAAATGCTGAGGACGCTGCCCTTGTCTGTCCATAGTAGATGCCACAGACAAATAATGGCATTCTTTCACACTGAACCCAGATGCAGGTCCTCACCAGCCTCTCCCAACTGACTAAATTTAACACTTGGGATAAAATCACTTTTAATCTCTTACAGATATTGTAAGTATTGGTCATGGAAGAAGAATATCCAAGCACCCAACCACACAAACCTCTCCAATGATAGTTTCTTATACTTTTCAGGAATCTCTTCTTAGTTACCCCTTAATCTAATGACTCTCCTTTTTTCCAAGTGGGCAGATCCTGGTTTTTCCCACTTCCATGCCTCTGCCTGTGGCCTTCCTCTTGCCTACTTAAAAAGAGACCCCAGTAAACTGTGTCCATTAAGAATCCGGGCAAATCTCACCTCTGTCTACAAAAATTACTTACCCTCGTAGCTTTTTTAAATATGCTTTTTCTAAGCACTGATTAATAGAATAAAAATAATATTTTTACTTCTTTGAGGGGGCATTACTTTTTAATTGCTTTCCCATCATTTACTTTGTATCTATTTTATGAGGTTGGACAATTAAGTATACGAACTCTTCCTAGAAGTGCTACACAGCTCTTGCTGAATCTTCCTGTGGTCGCCTTCAAAGTACTCCCCTCGGCCATTCGGTAAACATTGATCTTCATCAATGTAGCACTTTTCTAGGATGACTTCACTCTTGTAATTGTCCAACTTCATACATCTCTGCTACTGTTTAGGCTCCTTGGTACAAAAAGTACGTCTCCACTTTTAGTTACACCCATATACAGTGATAATTGGGTTATAACTGAAATTTGACTGACTGAATAAATGAATGAATGAAAAAAAATTCTTCAGGCACAAAGGCTATATAAAAAAACCAGGAATGTTTAAAATTGCCTCAAATTTTTGAGCAGGGCAATGAAAATGTTGCTTTCATGTGCAAAATCAGAGGGCTGTTTGCACAATGTATTTGGGGGGGAATTTTTCTGAAGCAAATGCAGCAGAGTTAAGAGTAAATATTTCACCCGGGCTGCCTCTGGCCGAATTTCTTAACTAAGAGGAAAGTTCACGGAAATCTGTAAACAAAATAGCTGCCAGAGGTGACAAAAAAATGTAGCTCACATGCCTTCCAGGGAGTATAATTTCTCAGGGAGGCCAGTTGGCATTTTACAAAAGTTTACCCGGTGTTAAACCTGCTGGTGACTGTGTGGTGCTGACTTCGAAATAAAGGATTGACTCCGAGGTGTCTATAAAATCATTCTGCAGGGTGATAAATCCCAACTTTAACACCAAAATAAGAGGTAAACCATTAGCTCTGGCTGCTGTTTGGACTTCACGCTTAACTCAATCTTCAGAGGTTGTCAGCGTGGCTGGGGAGAGGTCGTCCCTGGGCAGGCTCAGGATGGGCTTAGCGAAGGCAGAGGCTGCCGCGCTTTGTGCTCCCCGCTGCCTGTGCAGGGCGGTCCCCATCTTGGGCCCTGTGTGAATGAATGATCTGTAAGTACACAAAGTGGTTTCTGAAATCTGAATAAGAGCTCAGCTATCATCTGCAAAATTGTGGCTCACGGAGTAGAAATTATGAAGAGGTCCTGTTTTTCACTTTGTTTTATTGGCAAGCATCCTTAGTGATACTGACTTTCCATAATACACTGTCATCGGATGCAATTGTTTCAGAATATGGTCTCGGTGTTTGATTGCAGGGTCTGCAGGCTTCAGACAGTAGGAATGCAATGCTTAAGCTTCTTCACTTATTGCCTGCTGGTGTACAAATATAGGATTTGGCAATTTAGCCTAAAGCCTCAGCAGCTCCCACTACATACCCCCGCGCTGGGAGGTACCAGGAATGCGACTTTCCACGGGCTCCAAGGCAAGAGGAGGCCCATAAAACTAAAATCAGAGCTGTGGTGTGGGACTGCCTCATGCATAATCCACCCTTAAAACATAGTCTGAGGGACCCCTTGCAATAGCTGAACTTTGGACTCCCCACCACCGAAACAAAAAAATAAATAACTGCCAAATCCTCATAAATGCTGCAAAGAAGCAGCTGGTTGCCAAAAGACCACTCTAATAATAGGAATAAAGATAAAAACGAAGCTGGGTACAAAAAGGCTCGCATCTGTAAAAAGGGAATAATTAATGTAAAGAAGGAGATCTAAGCTACTTTTGTATCATGCAACTCCGTAGCAAGAGAAGGCCGGAGAAAACAAGAAAATTCTAAATTGAAACCATCCTGACTCCCACCAGATAATAGCCCACAACATTTCTTAAAATCACTATGCTAACATGCTCTGCTAGGTGAGGTGCCCAGTTATCTCAATTTCCTCTTCCAGTACGAGGATTCCAACATGACCAAATGGTTGACGGGGGTTAGTGTTCTTTGTGTTGAGGGCATCCATGCTGACACTGCGTGGCAACAGAGTCCTCACTGCACTTTGCTGGACTAAAAGACTTTGCTATAACTACATTCCCAAGCCCCGTGTCATTTGTCAACCCATCTAGTGAGGCCAGGGTCACTTGTATGGAATGTGGAATAACCGTGACGGGATTTGGACACATATGCAATGTAAACGGTGATGGATAAAATTTAGGGTTTATGTCTGACAGGAGATATTTAGGGGTTTATACGCCAGTGTAAAATGGGTCAGTTATCTGGACATTTTCAGGAGGAATCAGTTAACTTTTGTTTTCTCTCGGTCCTCATGTGACATTAGCCTAACAAGGGCAGGTGAGTGTCAGGCCTAGAGATGCAGAGTGGTGTTCTAGAAAAAGTGGCAGATCCGCATCAGAACCCCAGCCCTTCCTGTGCGCTCTGGGTTGTCTTGGGCAGCCCTAAGCTTGGAAACCCTCGGTTTCCTCCTTTTTCTGCTCCTGCTTTCCCAAAAGGTTTTTTTTTTTTTCTTTTGTTTTTTTTTCCCTGGCCGGGGTAGGTTTGAACCCACCACCTCCGTTATATGGGGCCAGTGCCTTCCTTCTTTGAGCCACAGGCACCACCCTCCCAAAAGGTTTTCATGAAGATCAAATGAAAAAACATCACATCAAAGCACTTTGAAGATTGAAAAGCTGCGTGACTCTGTCCAAATGTGTTTATGGCAAGTGCCCAAAGAGTTTCTATATAAAGCTTCAACTGTTCAGTAGTCTGAGAAGGAATGTGGGGCTACAGATTGAAGCCATTCTTGTCAATATTTTTGGTGGTGTCATCCACTGTGCCATGATTGTCAAGAGGAACTAGAACTCAAAATGCCCCTGCTGGTCTGGCCTTAAGGAACCAATGTCTGGGGGGG